>NW_024066077.1:2400000-3000000 GCF_014898465.1 Botrytis porri
ATGTATACTTTCCCATGAAAGTATATGGTTTCGTTTTCTATTGTGAATCCTGGTTCTATTGTCTTGCGTATGCGTATAGCTGTGGCATCTTGGTCGTAATATGATTGGATTTGGATCCTGAGATGGTTGTCTTCCAATGTATGCGTAGCTGCGAGCTGTGGTGCATTGTAAACCAGTGATTCGCCTTCTTTCTTGAATATAGCGTACGATTCGTACGACTTATTTTCTTGATATTCTGGTTTTCGGCTAAGAGCGTCGGCTCTAGCGTTTTCTGATCCTTTGACATATGAAATCTTAAAATTGTAATTGGCCATGGTCTCTGACCATCTGACCTGTCGTCTGTTTAACTGCTTCGTTGTGGTGAAGTAAACCAAGTTCTTGTGATCTGTATACACCTGTACTGTGTATTTTGACCCTTCCAAATAAACTCGCCATTCTCTAAATGCATCGACTATCGCCAGTAATTCTTTGTCATATATTTCGTAGTTCAATTCGGCTGGTGATAGCTTTCGAGAGTAGAATGCGATTGGTTGCTATTTCTCATTTTGACCTGGTTGGCTCAAAACTGCCCCTATAGCAAAATCCGAGGAGTCCGTCTCCACTATGATTTGTTTCTCAGGGTCGAATGTCAACAGTATTGGTTCCTCGGCCACTGCCTGTTTGAGCGTTTCGAAGGACTCCTGCGCCTTGGCGGTCCATTCGAAGCTTCCTTGATCTTTTCTGGTTAATGTGGTCAAGGGTGTAGTAATCCCTGAATAACCCTTGATAAATCTTCGGTAGAAGTTGACAAATCCTAAGAAGGATTGTACTTCCTTAATGGTGTTTGGCTGCTTCCATTCAAGCACTGCCTTGACCTTATCCTTGCTCATCTTGAGCCCTTGGCTTGATACGGTGAATCCTAGGAACTCTGTTTCCGTAACGTGGAATTCACATTTGCTTGGTTTACATAGCAAATCGGCTTTGGCTAAACTTTCAAGAATGTTGCTGACATCTTTGATGTGTTGGACCTCGTTGTTTGAATATACTAGGATGTCGTCCAAGTAGCATATACAACAGGTGTCCAAATATTGCGACAGTACATTGTTCATAAGTCTCATGAAAGTAGCTGGTGCGTTAGTTAGCCCGAAGGGCATAACTTGATATTCGTATAGCCCGTATCTTGTCTTAAAAGCGGTCTTCCATTCTTCGCCTTCCTTCATTCTAATCAAGTGGTACCCGTTTCGTAGGTCCATCTTGGTAAATATTGTTGCTCCGCCTAATCGATCTCTTAATTCCGTAGCTAATGGAAGTGGATATCGATCTTTCTTTGTAAGCGTGTTGAGCTTCCTGTAGTCCACAACTAGTCTCTTAGTACCATCCTTCTTGGGTACCCACATAGTTGGACTTGCCACTTGGGACGTGGATTCTCTGATCCATCCCTTGGCCAAGTTGTCGTTGATATATTCTTTGAGCGTCTTCAGCTCATCGGCCGACATTGAATAAATTGGGGTGTGCACAGGCATCTTGCCTTCCTCCAATATTATTTCATGATCCCATGGCTTGTGTTCTGGTAAAGCCTCATGGTTCTCTGGTTCTCTAAAAACATGTTTATATTTTTTGTACTGTTCGGGTATCATAGGCTCCTTTGCCTTGATTGCGATTTCATGCCGTGTCGTTGGCTTCTGCATTTGTAGAGGAGGTGTACTGTCCTTCGCTCTTAATGGAGGACCCTGGACTGGGTGTCCTACGTCGCCGGTGTTGTTCGCGTTCAACTCTCCTTGGCGCGTGTTACGTCTCGCGGACGCCTTGAACGTGTCATCGTGACCGTTCTTGCACTGATCAAATGTCACTGTTTCTTGTGACCAATCTATTCTTGGGTTGTGTGCCTTCAACCATGGCATCCCTAAGATGATCTGTTGTTGGCCCAATGGCACAACGTCAAGCTGTATAACCTCCGAATGTTGGGTTATGCTCATTCGTACTGGTCGTGTCTCTTGTGAAACGTTCCCGTCAGATCCTGCTAGCTGTCCGTCAACTAACTGCAATTGGTAGGGGTTTTGTTTCTTCTGGAGTGGGACTCCCAAGTACTTTGCAGCCTCTGGTGCAATAAAATTTCCTGTAGCCCCTGAATCTATCATGGCTTGTTGTATTTGTCCGTTTATCTTGACTCTGCAGTATATTTGTCCTGCTTGTCCTGTAGCATTCAGCTGTGGTGTAATTTGCTTATTCTCGCTATTCTGGATGATCTCATCGGCAAATGTTACACGTCGAGGTTCTTCCTCTTCTAGATAGGCAGCGCTTGTCCCTGATCTAGCTCTGTCATCAAGTAAATCCCTCCATAGGGTGTACCGGTAGTTCCCTTGAGTGACTTTCATTATCGTACCCACAACTGGTGGTGGTAATATGGCTTGAGCCTGGACCCGGTGTTCTTTTCCTACTCTTCTGCATAAAAATAGAACCTGATTCTCATTTCTTTCAGATGTGTGGTGATAAAACACTTCCCATAGCTCTCCTCTGTCTGGCCACTGGAGGTGATCGGTACTGATCCTTTCTATGAATGATGTGTTCGTAGTGATTCCAAACCATAGAATTCGATGCTGATCGACGTACCGAACCTCATACGATTCGCCCTCTTCAGCGTCTGTTACGCTGAGGTCCTCGTTCATAGTTCCTTCGTCTGTATCTCCAAATTTCCAGATACGACGGTTCCATTGGTCAATTTCCCGAATAGACCATGATTCTCCTAACTGCGGGTCTTTGTTTACCCATGAGAGGCCTTCGACCTCTTCTTCTTCTTCGTAAGCTGGTGGTGGCGTGGCTAGCCCTGTCATGCTAACAGCACACAATTGTGGCGTGAAGGTGGCATTAAGTTGGCCCTTGCCGAACTTATTCTTAAAGTTGCCCTTCTTGCCCCCTGTTCTCTTGCTTCGACATTCTGCTGCCCGATGCCCTGCTTTCCCACATTCAAAGCATAAGTTATTTTCTCGTCTTCGTTTCTTTTCCGGATCATCATTCCCACCTTTGTGGTGCGTAGCGTCGAGTTCCATAGGGTCTCCATATCTCTGTGGATTGTAACGTGGTCTTCCCTCATTCTTGCGGTAACGCTCTTGCTTTTGATTTCCCTGGGGTTTGTATGATCTTTGACTTTGTCGATATCGGTAAAGACGATCATCTGATTCGATGGAGTCCTGGATTAGGTCGTTCAAGTCTACACTCTCGGCAGATCTTTCTAACTCCAGTCTGACTTCTGGTTTGAGTCCTTTACGATAGTGACTCATAATGGCGGTTTCGTCCCACTTGGTTGTTCCAGCATATCTTCGAAATTCCGTAGCATACTTCAATGCTGATCCTGTCTGCTTGAGGTTGAAGATCTTATCTTCCGCTACCTCTAGCTCATTGGAGTTCCCGAAGATTCTACGAATCTCTGTCTTAAATCCTTCAAAACTGTTGAAGATTGTTCGAGTGGGTTGCATGCGATCCTGGTCGTCATGCTCGAAATAGTCTTGTAAATATGGTTGAATCCACTTGCTTGCTTCTCCTCTGAGATATGATACAGCCCATACACTCTTGGATTCCTTTTCGGTGAACTTGTCTTCGTTGAATCTGAAGTAGATTTCAAGTTGTAAGAGGAAGGTGTTGAGTTCCTGTCGACTACCTTGGTATTTGTCTGGTAAGGCAATCTTGAGTGTTTCGTTGATGGTAATTTCCTTGGGAGCGTCGGTCATCTCGACATCGTCGGTGTCGGGTGCTTGTGCCTGACTGCTCGCGGATGCACTGGTGGGTGTCATATCGTCGGTTGGTATTGAATTGGTACTTGAAGCAGAAATGGTGCTCAAAGTGTTACGGGAGCTGCCTCTAGGGTCACGTGGAAGTGTCTAGAGTTCTCTCGAGGTGGTTTAGACTAAACTTCAAGTAGGAATTCAATAAGGTTGGTAACTGGTTGCAATTCTCGTAACTATAGTAATGAAACTAATGATTGTTCTTGAGCACGAAGCTCTACATTGTAATGAAACCCATTCCCTTATATAGACCTTCGTTCTCTCTCCTGGTCCCTAGGACCTCTCCTATATGTTGGATCGTTAAGGATCGCAACGCGCTCCAGGAGCGCTGAAGCTCCTTGACGCTCCATCACGTGTAATTTATGTCATGTGACGCGGTATGTTGGATGCCGTCGTAACAATTCAGAACAATATATTAAATAACAATAAAATAACAGTATCTCAAAAACACATTTTAAAATTCAATAATCCTATAATAATCCTCTTATATTTGAAAAAAAAAGATTTTATTACGATTTTCGTTACAAAAAATTTATCTCTTTAATACCTATTATAATAATTTGAATTTTCAGAAAATCATTAAACTTTTACAATATTAATATAATTAGAATATATATATTAAATTTTCGTAGAAATCAATTAATAGATAAAGAAAGTATATAATTACATATAGACGAATTCTTATAAGGGTTTAAGCCTCGATTTATTATATACTAAGTAAAAACATATTAAAAACCTTCATTTCTTTATCTTTTAAACTATATATAAATTCAATCAATCTTTAAATGAAATTTATAAAAATAATAAATATGATATTCCTCCCTAACCCTCCAGCCACCTTCAGCCCCCCCCCTCCCCCAGCTTCCCTCCACAATTACATTTTATTTCATTTCATTTCGTGCTCAAATTAAAATCCACATGCATTTTCCTTTTCGCTTAATGAACTTTCAAGGTTTCTTTCCATTTCGCCCCTTTCCACCCTAATTCACTCTTATCCACTTGAACCTCATACACCTTACTCCATTACCTCAAGATCCCACATTGACATGCATCTACATCTAGAAAGACAATCAAAATATCTCAAAAGTCATCATACCTCAACTCAATCAAATCTATATTCTCAATCTTCATTTTCATTCTCATTCTCGTCTCCTACTCAAACACTCTCAAATGCTATCTGCAATATTTAACCCCATCTCAAATCTCAATCTCAATTACTGGTATCTAAACATCATCCCCTCCCATTTCCTCTTCACTCTTCTCTTATTTCAACATCCCATCCCACAAACTATCCTCTATCCATCTTCCCATTATTCACTTCCTCAAAACCCGACAATCAAAATATAATCACATCATATCCACTCCTGGCAATCCTCCCACACACACCTTGCAGATCTAGATCCAGATCCAGATCATAAGCAATCTTTCCCCTTCCCTTATCCGCCTTGCTTCTATCTCCCACCCTTTATAACCTCCCCCTAATCCTATCCCCTCACTTAACAACAACTCGCAAAAATGCGCAAATGCAGAACAGAAATCATGAATGGTATCTCAAAAAAAAAAAAAGTGTAAAAGAAAGAATCCGCGAATGAACAACAAAAATGAAAGGTCCGAGATATCGAACAAAATCGATCGGACCAAATTATATGCGCTGCAATAATCAAGATCTGATCTGAATGGAATATTGAGAAATAAACTTTAGTCGCGTCTGTGTGTGTGGGTGTGTAAATTATCGGACAATAGAATATGAATGTGTAAGAATCCTCTTAGCATATCTAGATAGAGGCCAGGACAATTGAGAGTGCGAGGCGTCAATCTACGAGTAAAAGTTTCATCGTAGGTGAGTTATGACGGGAGTAGATTTCGGTATCGGAATCGGTATCGACATGGTCGTAAAAGAACCTATAGAGCTTTTCTTCGAATAGGTGGAGGCGCAGACGAGTTGTTGTTCTCCATATTACCCGTAAGTTCAGCTACGCGAGCTTTGATGCGTGCAACACGAGATTCAATAGCTAGATCCATTAGTATATCACCCCATGAAGAAGCTTTGGGAGAGGAATACTCACTCTCTTCACCTGAAGTTTCATCATCATTATCAGTAGATGGACGATGTCCAATTCTAGATTGTTCTTCGAGTTCTCTATTTCTAGCTTTTTGTTCGGCAACATTCTTACGGATTTGTGCCCATTTGTCTTGAGGAGAGATTTGTTGTGTGAGCGGCTCTTCTTGAGGCTCTTCTTGAGGTTCTTCATTGGTTTCCTCATATTGGCTTCGTGCATTGTTTGATGGTGATCCAGAATCTTCACTTCCTCTTGGCGTATCAGATTCGGCTGCTGGGACAAATGCTGGGAAATCTTCGAGAGGACCTTGATCGAATTTAGAGAACTCTTGACGAGCTTCCCTAGCATCAACAGTATCAACTCTAGATAGATCATCTGCAATAGAATGTTCGTATGAAGGACGGCGAGGAGTTGCTGGTGTCATTGGAGTTATTGGAGTGACAGGAGTATGTTCATCAGATGCAACTGGAGGAGCTGGTGAAATCGATCCATCTCCCTTCTCACTAGTAGGTGACTTGAGTGAATTCTTCTTTCTCGAAAATCGTCTAGTCAGACTGTGCTTCTTTCCTTCTGGTTTAAGTCCATCTTTACCATTCATGGCCATTTGAGAAGCATTTGGTGGAGCAGGCTTCGTTTGCTTCTTTCTACCAAACATACCTCTAAAACCACCAGCGGCAGCTGGATTATTCTTCTTCAATTTGTTATGCGTATCCAGAGTTTCCGGACTCGAAGGTGCATGATCCATAGAAGCTCTTGGAATGTCCATACTTGGCTTGTTTTGATTCAGAGGAGATAGTGGAACGGGTTTTCTCTCAAGTGGATGAATATTACTTGGTGAAATTGGAGCCCGTGGCTCTTTGGCTTGATCTTCGCCAGCTGGTAGAGGTGGCAAAGGCGAATGGCGTCCAGTTGAAGTGGTTGGAGTAAGGGGTAGATCTCTGTTACTGTTAAGACCTGGTGATAGAGCTGCTTGACGGTCATATGAATTTCCATTGGGCTGCACGGTACCTTCTCCAAGACCTCGTCCCATAAAGTTAGTGCCCAGATAGGCTTCTCGAACAGCATCTTTATCGTATTTATTGGCCCACTTCATTGCGGGAGAAGCTTCCGATTTGAGCATTGGTTGAAGCGTCAACACACTGTTCGTTTTCAGAGAAGCTGCCTCAAAGTCGTTTCTTCCACGTCGCGCTGCTAGTCCTTTCTCTTCCTCCTGCTTTTTTTGTCTTTGTTGTAATTGAATTGCTGCTGCTTGAATTCGAGCATGTTGATCAAGGCCAATAGTAGTCTTACTTGCGCTAGTACTTTGACTGTATCCTGGTTTCAAGTTGCCGGGTTTCTCCATCTCGGTTTTGCCTGTAGATCCTCGTCGCTTTGCACTATTCTTGTTTTTCTTGGTTCGCCCCCAAAAGCTCTTTTTCTCGGCAATGTAAGCACCCGCTTCAGGCTCCGGTGCTGCGCCTTTGACCATTTCCTCCATTACCAACCAGCGACCACCTTTAATGGTTGTCTCAATCAAAGCGCACCGTCCAAATGAAGCCTTTCGGTCCACCGTTTCTTCGCCGGCCAAACTACTAATCCAAACCCACCAGAATGAATCATCCAAGTCAAATCGAGTAATGCTTGCAAGCTCACCAGGTTGTAGATCCTTATTTGACTCGAGTCTAGGTTGGTGTGATTGCGAACTTCCTGCTCTGGTGTTGATAGGTGGTAGAATCTTATCCGGTGGCAATAGTAAAGGCGGAGGACTACTTGGTCCATCATCAACAAAGCCCGAGGAAAGGAAATCCGCCCAGGAAGGAGTAGTTGGTCTGTCACCAGCCTTAGATCCACCATTTGCCGGAGTGGTTCTTAGCCCTTGTATAGGTCTTGGCTTTTTTGGTCCTAAGAAGGTACTTTCATCATCCGCCAATTCATCATCAAAAGATGCAGAAAATCCAATATCCTCGAATCGTGACCAAGAGGCATCTCGTAAACCCGTGGATTCTGTAGAATTAGATACCTGAGATTGATTCGTAGTAGAAATTGATCTCAAAACACGACGGCATTCATCAGTCAAAGCTCTGACTGGATCCTCAAATTCGGAGAATTGTTGTAGAGCGCGGTCATCGTCTCGATATTGGAAGTGATTTGCTCTTCTTAATAATGCAAATGGCGTGGGTGAAACTGAATTTACTATCATAACCACCTTTGTCGTCGACTGCTGTAATAACGAAGGTCTTTCTGGTGGATATTCCGTTTCCTGGACCAACTTCTGTAGGGACATGGGCAATTTGGATATGCCGTTTGTGCCCGAGACGGAATCAGGAGAGAGGGATCGTAGATAGGCGAAGAATAGATGACTTGCAGCATCAGCCGCACTAGATAATGGTAAGCATATTTATAAATCTGACGGATGGATCTAACCCACGTTGACCATCCTTTATATCCACCTTCAAATCCATTGCCTGTATCATTATGTTCGAAAGCCCACCATCCCGCATATCTCGATAATTTGCGCCCAGCTAAACCATTCGTTTTTCCATGCGCAGCAATTGCTGATAGGAGATCGAAGAAATCAAAAATGATATCTCTTCTCGCATCCGAATCTACACTTAGAGGTATGAAAGTTATGAAAGCGTCGCGGGCATATCTCGAGTCTGCTAACCGTTAGCCATGATCTCCTTCCCTTTGAATCCCCAATCTCCTACCATTCTCTCCCACTTTGAATAATTCATATGCATCCCAAGAAACTACACCACCGGCCAATCGACTCCAACACCATTTAAGCACGCTACATAGAACCTAATCTGAAATCAGTTGTTGATCCCACCCTCAATTTCGATCTGCCCACTCACCATAGGTTCCGTAAGTCTCAACTCCTGTGCCAGCATTTCACGACTCAATTGTCTCTTGTCGAAGAAATTCCTAATGAAAGTTCTTGCCGCACTGGGATCTGACGTAGGTCGGAATGGAAGTAGAAGGAATGGCATATCCAAAGCTGCAAGGACCGACACAAATTAGCAGTGTGTAACATAACATACGCAGACTCCATAGTAAATTCCCCTCCTCCCCCCCCTAGGCTTCGTGCATAATCGATAACGGGGGAGATGATATCCAATTCTGAATCAGACTGCATACCTCTTGATTTTAATTCCACCGTACATCCCCTCACCAGATTTTGAATTTCTTCTGGTTCGACGGTGGTTCGTGTCCATGCATCTGTCCACGTTGGCTTCGCTGGGGCTTGATCATTCACCTCGTCCTCTCCCTTCTTCTTGGATGCTTTCGTTGGGCCATCTTTACCCTTCAACCTTGAGAAGAAGTTGGGCATGATTGCGAAAATCGGTCGAGTGTATTATCGAGATATCGCTGATCATGAAATCCTTTTGTTACCAGTTATGTAAATAAAAGGACATTCGAAGGTTGAGATTGAAATTGTTGCTTGGAAAATGAATGGATGGAGTTGGGGATATGATGTCTTGTATCAGATTCGCGCTCCTTCGGATAAGAAATTAATTAGAGGGATGGACGTTGTGAGTGGATAGATGGAGAAGTATGGGTCGATGTCTGGGATTGCGATTGAATGCATGTATGTAAACTTTGGAGGGTGAGAATGAGAGAATGAGTGAATGAGCGAATGAGCGAATGAGTGAATGAGTGAATGAGTGAATGAGTGTATGAGTGTATGAATGGATGGATGAATTCAAGTTCTTCCACCGTATGTACCTGGGTAGGTATGAATGAATGAATGAGTGAGTGAGTGAGTGGTCGAGTTTATCTCTTCACTCTCTGAACCACTGTTCTGGCGCGGTTGGAGGGGAAGAGGAATATGTTTTTCTTTCCTTATTTTGTTTTCCCCCCAAAAGCAAACCTTTCTACTGAATTCAATATCAAATGTAGTACCGTATGATATGTATGGTATGAATGGATCACTGGATGGTCCGAATGGAGCTGAATGAGCTGATATGCTATTATCTATGCTGCTATCCATGGATGTTATGCGATTATTCTCTTCTCCATCAATTTTGGAAATTGTAATTGAAGATCGGGTATCCCAATTAAAGGGGATTTTCTGAATCCAGCCAGGCCATATACACCAACAGTCCCAGCAGTACCATTTTCAACCCAATCCCATTCATTCATTCCTTTTTTCCTTTTTTCTTCTGACCCAAAACAATACCTTTCCCCCGTACGGAAGATACCAAGCTGAGCCATACCTGGGTAGTTTGATGTCCGGTAGTTTGAGTTTCCTTTGCTACCGGACCAGTTGGGTTAGTGGTGCTAGATGGGTATCTTGGGGATCTTATTAGGGATCTCTTACCCAAGTACGAGTAGTGAAAAGGTATGATTCTAGGTAGTGACTAGGTAAATACTAATAATAAGTAAATACTAGGTAAATACCACGTACATACTAGGGACGGAGGTTTCTATCAATTAAAATTTCAGGGGATTAAAAAGGTCGACTAGGGAGGGATTCGGTATGTAATTGGCTTCAATGAATCCGTGCATTGGACATTTTACTGCTCTGTGGTCTGGACGGAGTATTATTATGATTAGCTTTACATTTTATTAGCTTCACATTTTATTGGCTTGGGATCTTATATGAGCTTTGCTTGTCGGGGACCTGGGACCGTCAATCCAATGAAAATCTTCAGTCAGTGATAATGTGGTACACGGAGTTGAAGCCTTATTTGAGGATATGATATCTGGTTATGGATTATGGGCTATGAGTATGAGTGGGCCATGAGAATGGGCTTTATTTGATGTCTTGCTTCTTGTAAGAAATTTAGACGGTCGGAATCTATTTGTTCCCGTCGTCTTCATATTTTACTTGGGAGAGATGGTTCCATAGAATCCTTTTTAGATTCGGTGGCAATGGAAATAGTGTTTGGAAGAGTATAGACTTGGCTGTCTGGTTGGCTGGCCGGTTGGCTGGCTGGTTGGCTGGCTGGTTGTCTATCTGGCTGTCTGGCTGTCTGGCTCTATCAAGTCTTCCATTCGTGTTGATTGAATTCTCTATTGATTAAACTGTGATACAAGCAATAGGGAGATAGATATTCGTTCATTCTCTAGTGGACGCCCATCTGGTAAGGAGATAGAAGGATGAAGATCGAGCTAAATACCTAGGTAGCTCTAGAAGGAAGAAGGAAGATGGATTGAGCCATTCACCATTAGCATTTACAATATAATATAATGTAATAGGTTACAGCATATCACATACATCGTACGAGTCCATCAATGGAAGATCTACTTCTCTTCATTCCCACTGATTATGCATCGAAGACTGCTAGAACAAAAAAGTAACCGAGGGGCAAGTCCATACATCCCTAGGTACAGACCGTGACACAAAGCATTAATTCCTCCATATGGTTAACATCTTTTTCAGAACACATGTATACATAAATACCTCGTACTCATCATCTCCTCGTGGTCTCTACTGCATCACATATCCAGTCTTTTCACAGATCAAAATGCACACCTACCACATTTCAAACTCTACACTCACTACATACTACACACCTACCTACCACATACATATCTACCACATACATATCCCAAGACTCCGCAACAGCCTCGAACCATCCTATCCTCCCATTCAATTCAATCATATATCTCCCTCCATCCCATCCATCCAATCAACCCACCAATTCCATCCCATCCCATCCCTCCCCCATGTCGCCAACTCAACTCCCGCAGCCCAAGCTACATTACAGCCTGCATTTGCCAACGCATGTAAGTGGGATTTTGATCATTCAAGCTTAATTTTCCCAACGACTTTTGGTCTATCGTACTCCAAAGTATGATATCAGATGATGATGATGATGATGATGATGTAATAGTCAATCCATACTTCATATGAATGACCTCCAGTACCAATACTAATATCAATACCGATATCAAAGATTCAATCAAGAATATACCTACTTAGGTATATCTACATATCTACATATCTAGATATTATGCTCTGCTTACCTACTTACATGTTACCCAGATAAATAATTAGGTACCTAACAATCCATGCCATCTGATACAACCATCACCCACCCACCCATCACGCATATACACCTAAATCATCCTCAACTCAAAAAATACCCATTCCCCATCCTCAAACCCCATCCTTCACTCTCAAACACAATACGACACAGCCACAGCCACAGACCCAAAGCACGAGCCCCAACCAAAATCACCCGACATTACAGACAACCACACACACCTACCTAGGTAGGTACAACTAATCAAAATCATAGCATACCATAATAGCATAGCATAAACATCTCAATCTCATCATTTCATGCACCAACTACCGGTACACTCACTGCATTACATTACATTACATAAGTGTGAAATACTAATAATAATACCTACCTAATAAGTTACTCGATCGATCAGGCTCTAAATTCTCTTCAGATGAAATGGTAAATGTACGAGGGAGGAGTTTGATAGATCCCCGCCGATAAATCATAATTAATCAATGAATGATATTGATATTGATATTAATAATGTCGAGAATCGAAAATCGAGAATATATACCGAGGAGTAGGTACCTCAGTAAAAAAGTAATAGGTAATTGCGGCTGAAGTGAAGATTAGAGATCAGACCAAACTCGATCCAATCACGAATAATGATTAGGAATACTTACTTACCTATAACTTATATCAAGACGGAAGAATCATTCATTTACTTATAAAGACGTGTAATTCCTTCCACATATTCCCATGTAAGATCTCACTTTTCTACTTATTTTTTTTTCATTTCTTTATTTATCTATTCATCCATCTACTCATCTATCTATTCATTATATCTCTGTTCATTTATTCCTCATCTCTTCACCTATTCACCTCTCTACCTCTCCCTTTCCCTTCCGTTCCAATTTCTATTCTTTCACTGGACAAATCTGAAGTATACTTCCATCCCACATTATCATTCATGCAGTGGAGTCGAGTCATCAAATTGTGTCTTGCGCAATGTAATGCGCTACGCATGAATACATAGTCTTACTTACTTGATTTTTATTTCTATTTCTGTTTCTTAAAATAAATCTAGGAGAATAAAAAGGAAGGAAGGAAGGAAGGAAGAAAAGAAGGAGGGAAAGAATATAAAGAATATAAAGAATATAAAGAATATAAAGAATATAAAGAATATAAAGAATATAAAGAATATAAAGAATATAAAGAATATAAAGAGTATAAAGAATATAACATGTAAATATATATATATATATAAAGAGATGTATAGTTTTATAACTCATTTAAATATTTAAATGAGTAGTTGAATACGAAGGTAAATAATTACTATGTATTCATTTAATATAAGATAGATATAATGTATAATGTAAGAGTTAAGACTCCGGCTTATCGTATACTACTCTTTTTTGTAATAAAATCCTTATAAAAATACTGTTTTTTTATATAAATTAATTATTTTTATAATTCTTTAACTATTTGAGGAATTGATTTGAAAATTATATATATAAGAAATAACTATATAAAAAATATTCGGTTTAAATAATTTTTTGAAATTATAAAAATTAATAAAGTTATAGGTTTTTAGAATTGAAATTTTTCAAAATTTATAACATGTAACACTTTTCTCATATAAAAAAACTACTTTTTTCAAGTTTTTTAATACTTTCAACTTTAAGAACCTATAACTTTATCAAAAAAATAACTAAAAATATTTCATTTGTTTTTTTTGAATCATTTAATGATTTTTAATCTTATATATTATTTTCATAAACTTAATTTTTAAATTAATTAAATTAATATATAATTTAAAAGTTAAAGAAATAAGGGTTTTTAGTGTGTTTTCACTTGGTGTACAATAAGCCAGGGCCTAAACTCTTATAATGTATTTAGTTATAATTTTTAATCTTCATTTATATATAAATAGGAAGCTAGGAGGTAGATAATATCTCTTGAAGAAATCGAAATTTTCATAATTATATATAGTACTAGAACATAGCTAGTATAGTTTTATAGTATGAAAGAAGGACGAAGTTCTTATTATACTATATAGAAGCTATTTATATGTACCTCGGTACTCTGGTGCGCTAGTGTTGGCGTACTAATAGCTGTTTGTCGAATATCAAAATTACATCAAAACTCATATAAATCATTTATATTTTATTAAATGAATATAATATATATGTTAGTAAATTTCATATTAGTTGATTCAGTTTCATTTGAAATTTAAGAAAAAAAAATTATTTATTTTTAAGATTTTTATTCATTCTAAAATATATATAGAAAGTTAATAAAAATTGAAAATATTGAAATTTACTAATAAAATAAGCGAAAATCAAGAACTTTTCTTTTGATATTAATTCAATCTTATAAATATTAGTATATATTTATTTTCAAATAATAGAAATTTCAATAATAAATTCTTTATCATATAATAAAATTAAATTCAATGATTGTATTTACTTTTTATAATTATAAATAGGGCAAAATGTCTGTTTTTGATGTGATTTTTAAAACCGACGAGCAACTGTATACGATTACTAAGTTGGATACCCTACTTTCGGGCCACCCCCCTTTTGGGCCACTTTTTACACTAAAAATGGAATTTTTAACTTTCTTATTTATGAATAGAATTTATTGAAAATTTATATATATAATTTAGATCATTTTTAGTTTAGCTCGAAAATTTCAGATTTTTAGGAATTTTCTGTATTAAGATCTAGAGCTTCAAAATATCGATTTTTAAATTTGTATGAGAATCACATATAAATTTGAAACTTTTATAAAATCTTTAATAACTTTTTAATAAAAATTATTAAAAATAAACTATAAAATTTTATTATAAATTTATAATATGTTTATTTTGAAGGATTTAGAAAAAAAAGAAAATTTCCTATAAATAGATATTTAAAAGAATACCCTCAAAATTGCAGGGATTATTTATACTACTTCAAACTCATTGTATACTACATCTTTATATTTATTAATTTTTTTGAATTTTTTTTTGAATTTCTATATAGATTTAAGCTTAAAACTTTCAAAAAGATATACAGTTTTCTTTTGATAATTGTTGTTAAAAATTTATTAAAGATTTTATAAAAGTTCTAAATTTGTATGTGATTCTCATATAAATTAAAAAATCGATATTTTAAAGCTTTAGATCTCAATACAAAAAAATCCTAAAAATCTAAAATTTTCAGATTAAATTTAAAACTATCTGAATTATATATATACAAAATTTCAATAAATTCTATTCATAAATAAGAAAGTTAAAAATTCCATTTTTTGAGATTTTTAGTAGTAAAGAGTGGCCCAAAACAGGGGTGGCCCGAAAGTAGGGTACCCGACTTATATCTAGTATCTTAGAATCCCTCGAATTCCTAAGTCTCTTTCTATGATTTATAGATAGCTATATATATAAGTAGATATTAACATAGAAAATATAGAATACTCGATAAAATAATCAAAGATGTATAGTGTATATTAGGATTAGCTATAACTGTTGAGTAGACTTGACAAGATATGTATATATAATATATATAGATAAAAGAGTTGTTTATTTCTGTCTACTCTTTTTATACAAAAAGGGAATTATAATATTTATATATATATACTATCCCTATTTACACACTTTATATATATAGGGTAAAGTGTAATATTATATGTTATACCTTTGTGTTACGGAGGTACCCGCACCGCAACATGGATTATAAGATAAACCTAAGGCCTTGGTGTTGGAACCTACGAAAACAGCACTGTAGGGACAGTTGGATTAAAGGGTAACGAAAGATAGCGGTAACCGAATCAATAAGCAATGATTAAAAGATAGGTACATATCTTTTGTTGGCACCTATCCTACAGTAGGCACAGGAGGGATAGCGGTTACAGGTTATCTAGTAAGCACAGGTTAGATAAGCAGTAGTATCATATAGGTCACGGGGCAAGTGTCACGTGATGGATAGACAGGATAGGCAAGCTATCCAGGCTATCCGTGGATAGACAGGATAGACAGTCTACCCAAGCTATCCAGACGAGAACGAAGGTCTATATAACAAATGAGTTTCATTAGGATATAGAGCTTTGTATTTAAAAATAATTATTAGTTTTATTACTATAGTTATAAGAATTATAACAATTATAACCTTATTAAATTCCTACCTGAAGTCTAATCTAAATCACTTCGAGAGATCTCTAGACACTTCTACGTGATCCTAGAGGCAGCTCCCGTAACAATATACCTGTTCTATTTACGCATGAAGTGCGTATATAGAGTGAAGCGTGACATGTAATGTCACGCCCCTAGTCACGTGTTTCAACATTGATATTTGAAATTTCTAAGAATGAGTAAATTTATTCTTTTAAAAGTAATAAATCTATTACTCTTTTCATTCCAAATAAAAAATGAAAAAGATGTAATATATTAAAGTTAATAAGTTAATAAAAATAAATATAATTTTATAATACATTTTAGATTTTATATATCTCTATTAATTTTAAATCTTTTGTTTTTATATTCTAAAATCTAATTGAAAATTAGATAATATTTTATCAAACAAAGAGTTTTCTTTTTAATTTCTTAAAATAGAAAAGTTATTAAAGATTGAAGTTAAATAAATGAATTAAATTTTCTGATTCTTATACTTAATATTCTTAATATTCTTAATATTCTTGAAAATAAGTGAATTTACTATTACGGGAGCTGCCTTTAGGGTTATGTAAAAGTGTCTAGAATTCTTTCAAAATGGTTTAGATTAAACTTCAAATAGGAATTTAATAAGATTGTAATTGATTGTAATTCTTATAATTATAGTAATAAAACTAATAATTATTCTTGAGTACGAAGCTCTATATTATAATGAAACCCATTCCCTTATATAGACCTTCGTTCTCTGTTGCCTTATTGATCCCATCGTATCCCACCAGGTGGGAGTAGTGGGATCCAGTGGGAGTCCCTAATCCCGTGACTTCCTGATCATGTGATGCGGTATGTTGGATGCCGTCGTAACATTTACCCCTTCAAAAATAATCTTTTTTGAATTTCAAATATAAATAAGATTTTTAATCATAAATGAATCTTTATAAAAATATATAGATTAAAAAGCAAGGTTTTATTAAATAATATATTTAAATTTCGATATCAAAAATATCAAATGAATTGAATTATTAAAATTCGAAAAATATTCGAAAATAAATACTTTTTGAATTAATTCAATAGGTTTAATTATTTTTATTTCAATTATTTTTATGTTTATTTTTTAGAAATTTTTAAATAATATAATTATTATATTAATTAATTATATATATCAATTATAGCTTATTTTATTGAAAAACGTTAAAGTTATAGATGTTTTTAGTTTATACTATACATCTTTAATTATTTCGTCGAGTATTAAGATTTTAATATTATAGCTATTAAATCAATCAAATGATTAAAGATTAAAAATATATTAAAAAATAAACACTTTTCGAATTAATTAAATAGTTTTAACTACTTTCATTTCAATCATTTCAATTTCAATTCTTTGAAACTTTATTATTATGTAATTATTATATTAATTGAATATATATATATTAATGAACAGAAAAATTATATGATTTGCTTAAGTACGTAATTATACGTTTCGATAGTTACAGCTGTTTTTAATTTATACTATAAGAAATAAAGCCTCGTCTTATCGTTGTTACGACTGTCCTTGCGAAGTACCGCGTCACATGACTATGAGCAGGTGACGGAGCGTCAAGGAGCTGTAGCGCTTCTGGAGCGTAGTGAGGTCCGTAGCGATCCAGCCTATAAGGAGGTTCCAAGGAATACAATAGAGAACGAAGGTCTATATAAGGGAATAAGTTTCATTACAATATAGAGCTTTATATTTAAGAACAATTATTAATTTTATTACTATAATTATAAGAATTATAATTAGTTATTAATCTTATTGAATTCCTATTTAAAGTCTAGTTTAAATCATTTTAAAAGATCTCTAGTCACTTCTATATGACTCTAGAGGCAGCTCCCGTAACAATCGTATACTTATACAAGATGAGCCCAGTCATCTTAATTATTATATTTTATTTTAAAAATTCAATTCTTTTTTCAATCTTTGTTATGTTTTATTCGCATTCAAATTGAATATTGAGTATGATTATAAAGATAATATTTATATATCTTAATAAAATTAATATATATTTTAATGCTTTAGAGTTATTTAAG
Organism: Botrytis porri; assembly: GCF_014898465.1. Taxonomy (NCBI): domain Eukaryota; kingdom Fungi; phylum Ascomycota; class Leotiomycetes; order Helotiales; family Sclerotiniaceae; genus Botrytis; species Botrytis porri. The sequence goes on from NW_024066077.1 coordinate 2,417,969, forward strand.
TTAGATTTGATAGAAATTTTAGGGATGAATTACCTTAAATTTGAATGTATTATAATTCATTGTAAATAGTATATTTAAGTTTAATTCGATTTAAAGAATTCAAAAAGAAAAGCCTTATTAAAAGCTGAAAATGATTATTAATGTCGGAACACGTGACCAACGACGTGACATGTAATGTCACGCTTTACCTTATATATATATGAAATGTATAAGTAGGAGTAGTACATATATATAGATATAGTAATTCCCTTTTCATATAAAAAGGGTAGACAGAAATAAACAATCCTTTTATCTATACATATTGTATATATACATCTTACTAAGTCTGTTTAATTATCAAAGAGATTCATTAAACTATAAGAATTATAATAAAAAATTAAAATAAAAGAAGGATAATTTTTAAGCAAGTTAAAAATGTATTTGATATTGTTATATTAATATATATAGTTCGAAAGGAATTATGTCAATATGAGTATAAAAAGTGTATAATATACTTTAAGCCTTTTATTTTAAAAATACAAATTAAAAGGAGATAAGATTTTATATACAGATATTAATAATTAAGGACATTCGATTATATATTATTAGAAAAAAGAGGGGTGATTAGAGAAAAATTATAAAATTAAACGAAAACACTTTCGAATTAGGAAAAGTGGGTAGGATTTGAATTACTAGATAGGTTAATGAAAAAGAATATATAAACTATATTGAATTAATATATCAATTAAGAAATATTAATGATAATATAGAGTACGATTAATTAGAATTATAAATGTCTATTAATGTTTTCAAAAAGACTTGAGAATAAGTCGGGTACTCTATTTTCGGGCCACTCCTGTTTTAGGCCACTAAAAATCTCAAAAAATAGAATTTTTAACTTTCTTATTTACAAATAGAATTTGTTGAAATTTTTTATATATATAATTCAGATGGTTCTGAATCTAATCTGAAATTTTTAGATTTTTAAGATTTTTCTATATTGAGATCTAGAGGCTTTAAAATATTAATTTTTTAATTTATATAAGAATTATATATAAATTTAAAACTTTTATAAAATCTTTAATGACTTTTTAATAACAATTATTAAAAGAAAACTGTATATCTTTTTGAAAGTTTTAAGTTTAAATTTATATAAAAATTCAAAAAAAATTAACAGATATAAAGATATAATATATAATAAGTTTAAAATAGTATAAATAATCCCTGCAATTTTGAGAGTATTCTTTTAAATATCTATTTATAGGAAAAAAAAAATCTGAATCCTTTAAAATCAATATGTTATAAATTTATAATAAAATTTTATAGTTTATTTTTGATAATTTTTATTAAAAAGTTATTAAAGGTTTTATAAAAGTTTCAAATTTGTATGTAATTCTTTGTTACGATGGTCTGCCACAATAGACGTCACGTGACCCCCGACGCTTAGGTAACCGGATCAGAGGGATCATTAGTGATCCAGTTGATCGGATCAGAAGGATCATTTGTGATCCGACTGAGCACAGAGAACGAAGGTCTATATAAGGGAATGGGTTTCATTACAATGTAGAGCTTCGTGCTCAAGAACAATCATTAGTTTCATTACTATAGTTACGAGAATTGCAACCAGTTACAACCTTATTGAATTCCTACTTGAAGTCTAGTCTAAACCACCTCGAGAGATCTCTAGCCACTTCCACGTGACCCTAGAGGCAGCTCCCGTAACATTCTTACACAAATTTAAAAATCGATATTTTAAAGCTTTGGATCTCAATATAGAAAATTCCTAAAAATCTGAAATTTTCAAGGTAAATCAAAAATGATCTAAATTATATATATATAAATTTTCAATAAATTCTATTCATAAATAAGAAAATTAAAAATTTCATTTTTGGTGTAAAAAGTGACTCAAAAGGGGGGTGGTCCGAAAGTAGAGTACCCGACTTAATAAAGATAATTTTTAAGTATATTTATAATAAGTATTCAAGTGTATTATATTTCTTTTATTGAATGAATTAAAATCTGAATATATTTTTATTAAAATTAGTTTTAAGGTGTATTTAGAGTATATTCGAAGAGTTTAATTAAAGTATAGTATATGAAGCTTTAATTAATTACTCTCCTATTTAGATTTCAATTTAAATTAAAAGTTATAATAATAAATAAAAGAGGAATTAAAAAAAACTTTCATTTATATCTAGTTTTATAAAGGAATTAGAATGTGAATCATAAGCTCTTTAAAAGAAAATAAATCTTTTAGATTTTAGACTATATATTGAAAGATTAATCTATAAGCTTAAAAATATAATTCAAATATAAGAATTGATTATTATTTGTTAATATCAATTTCAAATTTTATATAATAATATTGAATTATTGATTTATATCAAATTTTAAAAATTGAGATTCAAAAAAGTATATTGTGCGAGAAGCCGGGGCCTCAACTCTTACATCTTCAATTATTTCGCCGAGTACATCACAGCCCTCTTACAACTTATCCTCACCTACTAAGTAGAAAGGTATGATATTAATCAGGCATCTTCATCCCATCCTCCCTCTCATACTCCCTCCCAATCTTCAATATATCCTCATCCTCATAAATATACAAATACACATACACACCCATCGACATACCATCTCCCATCTCAACATAACAAAGAAACACTCCCTCTCTTCCCATTCCTCCTCTTCTTCTTTTCTATAAAAATTATTCCTCTTACTTCCTCTTCCCTCCCCATCGTCTCCCCTTCACCCTACAACTCACCACATCCAATTTCCAAATCTCTCAAATACAAAATACAAATACTATACACACCATTTATAAACACTACTTCTCCTCATCTTCATTTTCATCCTCTTCTGATAGAAACCCTCATCACCATCTCGAACCCCTCAAACCCTCTGAATCCCATCCATCGAATCTAATCTAAACTATCAATCCCCTCCCCCCTCTCCCTCAATTCAAACCCCCAATTTATCAAAACGCACGCCCATCCAAAAGACCAAATTTATACTGTATCGCCCTCCCCTTCCCCTTTCTCTCATTTCCTTTCCTTTCATATCATTTCCAAATATCCCCTCCAAACATCCCCTCCAAATATCACCTCCAAATATCCCCTCCAAATATCTCCAACCATCCACCTCTCTTCACTCCAAATCCTTACCCTCATAACACCACACCTACTAAAAGTAAAAGTAATAATCTCACATTTTACTATACTCTACTATATTTATACAAAACTCATAGTACACTCTGTATACCATATCCTTTGCAAACTACCAGCCAATAGCGAGTTTAATGTTCAATAGGATGTGATATAGATTGAGATAGGTTGATGTGTGTGTGTGTGTGTGGCTATTTTGGTGGTTTAGTGTTTGGATCCGGGGATGGGAATAGGAGTGAGAATGAAGATGAGGGAGGTAGTAAGAGAGAAGAAAGATAAAGGGAATGAAGTATCTTTTTACTGATACAACTTTGACTTCAGAGTGAACGATATGAATGATAATGGGGGTATATAGAGTACGCGATAAATAGACTTTTATTTTCTTTCCTTCTTTTTTCTCCTGGCCTATTTTCCTATCATATCACATCATAACACCTTATATACGCATTCCCTCGCACATCAGCCCTCCCCCCTCACAAACCCCCCCTCTAATTAAAAACCACCGTCTTATGACCGTTCAACAAAACCCTTCTCTCTGTAACCCACTTCACCGCCGTCGCCAAAACATTACTTTCCACATTACTTCCCTCGACCGTCAACTCCTTAGGACTCAATCCATGACCGACCCTCACAACATTCTGCTCAATAATCGGACCCTCATCCAAATCACTCGTGACAAAATGTGCCGTGGCCCCAATAATCTTCACACCGCGATCATACGCCTGATGATATGGTTTCGCGCCCTTAAACGATGGGAGGAAAGAATGATGGATATTGATAATTTTCCCGCTCATCGCCGTGCAGAGCGTAGGACTCAAAACTTGCATGTATCTCGCCAGAACAATCAAATCGATATTATTCTCCTTGACCAATTCCAGAATTTTGCCCTCCTGCTCTGCTTTGGTAGCAGCGGTTACAGGGAGATGATGGAAGGGAATTTTGTAGGTATTGGCCAGCGGTTCGAAATCCGGATGATTGGATACGATAAGTGGGACTTCGATACCCAATTGTTGGATACTTTGACGGAAAAGTAAATCATTAAGACAATGACCGATTTTGGAAACCATGATGAGAACTCGAGGTTTGGTAGCCAGAGAAGAAAGCTGGAAATCCATACTCATTTCCTGGGCGATGGTTTCAAATGCACTCTTTAATTCCTCGAGACTCAGTTTCTTGGCTGAGGATTCGGAAGAGGGGGATGATGTAGGAGGACCAAAATGCACTCTCATGAAGAAACGGAGGGAAGTAGGATCTCCATATTGTTGCGAATCAACAATGTTCAGATTGTGCTGGGAGAGGAATCCCGTGACTGCATGGACGATACCTGGACGATCGGGACAGGACAGAGTAAGGATGTATTCATCTGCTTTAAAAACCATCTTGACTGGTTTCTTCGTGGAAGCCTTTGCGAAAGATGAATGTGGAGAGCTTGAGAGATTTCGAACAGAAGATGGCGTTTGGAGTTGAGAGACTTTGAAGATTGAGGCCAGATGGCGATGTGGTGGAGGATTGAAATTTTTCACAGGCTCGGTTGTGGTGGAAGAAAGGGAGAAGACCCTTGCTTGGGAGATAACTTCGCGAGCGGAGCAACTGGATCGAATTGAGTGTACGGATATAGAATTCAACAATAAAGTCGACTTTGTAGATAACCTGCTCGCCATTAAAATACATTCAATCTTTCTCAGGGCCGATGACTCTTTTTGACCACTTTTATGCTCACTACCATTAGTGGGTCTTTGGGGAAGTTTGTAGTCATAGCGACACGTGATTCCATTGTCCGGCGATGATTCGGAGATGTCGTTTAATAAAGCGAGTGAGAGTAGGTAAGGTAAGCACGAGGCACGTTCGAGGCACGTTCGAGGCACGATATCCATTGTTCTAGAGTTTCCAAGGTTGGGTAATTTGATGGAGAAAGTTTACGTGTGGAGATGAGATGGGGTCCAACCGTTAAGTTACAAGATTGGTTCTTGTAAGGTTTTGAGGATTGATCATCAATTGGTACTGGTATTCAAAACCTACTTAAATATGCATGCGGATTGTACATCGTACTTTCTAGATATGCAAGTCTGCTTGGCATAAACCTCTGTGTCAAGAAGGTCAATACTCAATACCAATACAATACCTACTTGATATCATGTTCCATTTGCTGTTTCTGTACATATTCTATTCTGTTCATATCCAGTATCATAATCATTACTCATCTGGGTCATGTCATATTGCAATATCAGCATCTTGTTCTGAGTTGTTACTCATTCCGATACCGACCGCAACAACTAATCATTGTCTTTCTATTATCCAACTCGCTCACTGAAAATCGTAAAAAAACAACTGCGTTTGATGTATTCAATCCCTCATGCACCCATCCCATAACTCTTCACTCTACTCCAAAAGAAAGCTTTGTCGTTCCTCAATGTGAACTCTCCCCAGTCATCCGTTAAGCGATTATAATTCCAGAATCCATTCCAAGCTAATTTGTTATTTTTGACCGTCTTCCCTGCACTAGTCATCTTTAACTCCATTCTATAGAAGTATTTTTCATGGACTCCTTCTGTTTCCACATATAATGTACCCTCTGACCCTCCAACTTTTGGAGAGGGTTCAGTATCTACGTCTGGAGAAGGAGAATCATTGATAGACGACAGGCGCCAACGTCCACGACGAGCATCGCTCATCACAGAAGAAGGGAGATGGGAAGATTGGTTTCTCCGGTGATATTCGAGAAGTTCCTTTGTCAAGTGATGAACAACTTCGCTAGGTTCAGTGGTGGTTAATAGAGAGATTAATGTGCCATCACGATAGAAACGAAGGTAGCGGTAATAGGTAACAATGTGGACTGGAGAATTCCAAGCTACTGCTGAAGGGGAGGCTTGCCCAGGTCGAATGTAGTTGACGGTGCTTATATAGCAGCCATTGAAACGAATGCGCGGACGTAAACGGAACATTTGTTTCCAGGATGAAGAATAAGTTGATTGGAGTAGAGAATGGGTGATGGTATCGTTGCTGAGAGGCATTGATGCAATAGACTCTTCACCTGAGTCTTCCGGAGGCAAAAGTAATTGAGGCTCGATTTCAAGGAGCTCTCCTGTGACTTCTGTTTGCCATTGATAATACATTGCTTCGAATCCGAATTCTGAGCCAAGACATATCCTTTTCCAGATTTGTTCTCCCGTCGTTACAAGGTATGCCATGCGTTTGCATACTTGTGTGATTCGTGCAAGGTCAGCCACATCCCTAATTGCTACTTCTTTGAATATTTGTAATAGGATTTCATCAGGTACATCTGCAATTGGACATGGAGGGGCCGGCGTTCCTTCAATTTCTGGTGGCGATGGTTCGATTGATAAATCCGAAAAGCTTTCTATTAATTGTTTCATAGTTTGTGGGGGCCCATCTGGTGAGTGGTGTGCGGTATTGGGTACTGTGGCAGATGCATTGAATGGATTTGTCTTTGTAGGTTTCGGCGGGAAGGCAGATGGTGGGAAATGTTTGTTCTTGTATTTTCGATCAACTTGATCATCAAGCTTAGGATAATCAGCAAAAGGCTCGTAGGTTGGATTCAATTGGAACCAAACTTACCCGAAATGCTTTGCGGTAGAGATCAAGACTGTCTCCTAAACTACCTTGACCTTCCTTCTCTACCGCTTTTTCATAGTGTTCCAAAGCTGACTGTGGCTCACTGTTGACATGCTTCTTACCGTATGGATAGAATTCATCTTCTTCTCCTGCACCAACGGTGCCACTTGGTCCGTCAAAGTGTAATGTTTGAGGCTCAACAGCATCCTCATCTCCAGGTTTATTAGTATTCTCATGAATATGTTTTGTCCGTGGAGCTCTTTGTGGAACATTAGAAGGCCCAGCCGCTTGGGTTGGAGGATATGCCTGGGCAACATTGGACCGTCTGGTCACTTCTTCCTGCCATTGCTTGCGGAATGTTTCCAATTCGGGATTTGAGTCCTCCATGCTATACGATTTAGAATGAACGGTATGTGATGTGATGTTTGAAGAGAGTGAGGGAAAGGGATGTAGGATTCGGGGAAAATAATGCAATTCACCATTGATTATTATTTGGATTCGAAGTGAATAGTAGTTACCTACCCAATGATAATTCTTTGGTCTGACATGGCTATCTATCGCCGCTGACATAATGACAAGATCTCTTATCGCCGCAAGATCCGTTATCGCTCCCAAATTTTTCTTTGATCAGTGGAGAACTCTGATAACTCTCATATTACTACAGATCGAAGGCGGGAAGGAATTAATTAATAAGTTTTCGGTCTATTCAATTCCACACCTCCGTTCTAACGACTCATTAGCTATTCAATTTACATCATGATGATCCGTAGATCTTGAGTCTTTTCCCCTCTCTTTGCAAGCTATACAGATACAACAACGTACGTTAATAACTGGTTTTCTTCTTCACACTCTGACCCGTAACCTACTTCGCAATTAAGTTACTCCAGATTACTCGTCAATTCGACGTCATTCCACTCAAACACAATCTTTCATGTCCGGCCTTTGGGATAGTCGCCCTTCTTCTGTGGGGGACCCAATCCCAACAACTTTTGAATCCGAACATTTAGGACATGACAGAATACATGGAGATGATCCAATACCTGGAGAATCAGGAACTGTAGCTATGACAGGCGATAATGATGATGTCGATATTGACATCACGGCATCTCAAAAGATGATCTCGGCAATGTCTGGAAGTCTATTAACATCATTGTTAGGTACGCACGCCACCCGGCATTTGAGATCTATAACATGTTGCAACTAACACTCTACTATAGTTACTCCTTTAGATGTTGTTAGAGTTCGTCTACAGTCTCAACCTTCCCCATCACCTTTCACAGCCATTCGAAAAGCTGCTCTGGCCTCCCCTCAAACTTTCGGTACTCTACCACCAAATTTGGGAATAACAGCATGTTGTCGAGAAGTTTTCTTTACCAGCGGTACAACGAGCGATGGTTGTATGGCTGCACCTCGAATAAGCGCCATGGAGGGTGTGGGATGCGCCATTGAAGAAACACAAAAAAAGACCTATAATTCAACTTTCGATGGGATGAGAAAGATTGCGCGGAATGAAGGGGTCACGACTTTATGGCGAGGATTATCACCTACTTTAGTCATGACAGTTCCTTCGAATATAATATACTTTACGGGATACGACTGGTTAAGATTCAACAACCAAAGTCCTATAAATCGAATTTTCAATGACAATTATGCTCCTCTTGCTGCTGGCGCATCCGCAAGGACTATAGCCGCGGCAGTTGTCAGTCCGATCGAGATGTTTAGAACGAGAATGCAAGCTAGTCAAGCGACTGGAGGAACACATTTTGCGGAAACGGTGAAGAGTGTCGGCGAAATGGTGTCACTTCACGGCTATACATCTTTGTGGCGAGGATTAACTTTAACACTCTGGAGGGATGTACCTTTTTCTGGAATTTACTGGTGGGGTTATGAATCCATAAGAGGGGCTTTGACAGATGCACGAGAGCGGGGTCGTGGGAGAACATATGATCGGAATACTTCTAGAGGTCAAATACGTACCAGATCACAAAGTCGAGAAAATCACTCAGCGACATTCCTGGACAGTTTTATCGCTGGGGCATCGTCTGGGGCAGTTGCTTCTATTTTGACTATGCCTTTCGATGTTGGGAAAACACGTCAACAAATTTTTCAGGAACCAGGGAAAACACCTGCTGGAGTTGAAAAGATTCTAGCACCCGAAGAACAATCCATGCCAAGGTTTCTCATGCACATCTTCAAAGAAGAAGGTCTCGGAGGTTTATGGAAAGGATGGGTGGCCAGGACCTTGAAGGTTGCTCCAGCATGTGCAATTATGATAAGTTGTTATGAAGTAGGGAAGAGAGCATTCAGGAGTGTGAATGAGAAAGCGGAATTAAAGCGAGGAACCGAGTGATGAAATGAATTCTCCCCTCTTCTGTACGGACGGAAGGTTGGTTTGGCGCATAAAAGGAATCCGGAATTGTAATACCAAGCGTTTAGAAGCACAGCGATTTTGAGCAGGTATCTGGAATTTTGTAAAGTATTAGAGATCCTAGAAACTAAGAGAACTTGAACGATATTAATACACTCAAAGTATGAAAATCGAAGATAGGGAAGCAATATCGATTCATGATTTTGGTGAAGGGGCGATTCAAAGAATGAGTGAGGACTAACGACCCGACCCGTTATCACCCCAGACTTTCGTTTGGCTCTGAGAGCGCTTGGTACCGCGTACCCCAGTAAAGTAGCTTTACGCGTCTCAAGGTGCTCTGACGCGAACTTGCATCATAGGTTTGGGAAATTTAAAGTTGACCTTCTTCTCCTTCATATATTCTGTTCAAACAGACTTTGATTAAGAGTTACCGCTATTAAAGTGTCTACACTACTCCTCTTTCATCATCGACCTTTTCTTCCAATTCCCATCATGTCTCTCAAACGCAAAGCAACTACAAATCCTACCAACGACGCCAAAAAACCTAAAGCAAACGGATCAATTACTTCGTTCTTCGGTCCACCAAAAACCGTTTCTTCGACTACCAAAGGTTCTACTACACCAGCACCAGCAGCATTGAAATTCAACAAGGAAAAATGGATAGCTACATTAACAGAAGAACAGAAGGATTTGTTGAAATTGGAGATTGAAACACTACACGACAGCTGGTTGGCAGTATTAAAAGATGAGATTGTAGGAAAAGAGTTTCTGGAATTAAAGAAGTTTTTGAAAAAGGAATTGGAGGGAAAGGATAAGATATTTCCCCCAATGGAAGATGTTTACTCTTGGTATGTACATTTTTACCTTGATTAAATCGTTCAATTTCGCTCCAGTAACCAATGGCTAATTGAATATGAAAATGAACAGGTCAAGACATACACCTTTTCACACCGTCAAAGCCGTAATTATCGGCCAAGATCCATATCACAACTTTAATCAAGCTCATGGTCTCTGTTTCTCCGTGCGCGCTCCTACACCAGCTCCACCTTCTCTCAAGAATATTTTCAAAGCCCTCGCAAAAGATTATCCAGACTTCAAACCTCCTCCAAATAACGGTGGTCTTCTTACTCCCTGGGCAGATCGCGGTGTTCTTCTCATCAATACATGTCTCACAGTGCGAGCTCACCAAGCCAATTCCCATGCAAACCACGGCTGGGAAAGATTTACTCAAAAAGTTATCGATACAGTTGCTTTTAAGAGGAATAAAGGAGTGGTGTTCTTGGCGTGGGGAAGTCCTGCGGGGAAAAGAGTGGCGAAAGTGGATAGGAAGAAACATTGTGTGCTGATGAGTGTACATCCTAGTCCTTTGAGTGCGAGTAGGGGATGGTTTGATTGTGGACATTTTAAGAAGACGAATGAGTGGTTGACTGAACATCATGGGGAATATGCAGTCATTGATTGGAGTTTGAATATTCCTACTGCTGAAGCGGGTGTGTGAGGTTATGAATCGCTTTGTGGGAGATGATTTCTAGAGGGGAAATTGGCTGGCGATTTCAGGTGTTGGTAAGCTTTCGTCTCCACAGTAGGATTGCAAGAAAAGGGAGTTTGAATCTAAGCATTGGGTACTGAACTGGATATTGTTGCAATAGTTTCCAACTCGATGGAGCTTCCTTTATATGAGTTCAATCCGTCATTTTATGAAGTTGATGATGGAAGTTCATTTTATTATCTAACGGCGCAGCATATTGAGAGAATCGGAGTTAATTGATTGGTCCATCTCAATGTCAAGGTAACTAAGTTCCTACGTATTTTACTATGTAACATAGAATACTACAATGATATACCTCCTACCCTTAGGGGCCTTGTAATGACTCTCTCTGTATGTGGTACATTGTTCCACAAGATCTGCCAATACCCATTTTACTTCCACGTTTCGTTGAGTCCGATCAAACTATTCTCCTATCTTTTCAGCTGATTATCGCGGATGCGCCATACATCTACCTAGCCTTGATTGTGGTTCGTACAGCATCGCAATTCTCTTCTGTTATGCAACCCATCGAGAGATATTCACAAGTTGGTGCCATCCTCGCTCCAGAATTCCCCATCTTCACAAATGACTTCTTCGAAGAAAGTACAACTAATATCCGAACATCTGAAACTATGGTAAAATTGGATGATATTGCTTTCAGTATTGCAGCCTTCATCAATCGCCTCTTTGTCCTCGAATTTGGCGCCGACAAGTTCATTGGCAATACCGCCATGATGCGCGGGAATCTTATTTCTCGCCGGCGATGTAGATGCTCTGAAAAACAGCGTAGGGCTTTTCGAAGTGGCTTGCATCATGCATGCGAGAGTCTAGTGTAATACTCTGCGTGGTTGTATTTTATAGGGGCGATGATATGGGTGCGTTGGGGATTGGCGAGTTTGCATTTGGGGTTTTGATCGCTGAGTCCTGGTGGTGAAAATGTGATCTCTAATGAGATGTTTTTGATCAAGCGCTTTTGGCATTGAATGGAGATGCGATGGGTTTAAACTCGGTTATTACTCCATTGACAGGTGATACATACCTAGTTGGTGTCAGATTTCATTGTGGGTCCTCATGCATCTTTACCTCTGCCTGAATGAAGAAACGGTGTAGTTTTGTTTTTATATTTGTTATGTCGCAGAGGAGTTGAATGCTCAATGTTGCACTCACTGTGTGGCGTTTATTCAGTGATGAATGGCTATCACATGTTTGTAGGCCCAAATAGGGATGTAGGAAAAGGAGCGGCTTGAGATGGCAGAATATGAGTTGGAGCTGAAGCGCTCGGTGAGGTTGTGCTGCCAGATGTCATTTTGGTGATCTACTTATGAAGTGATATCTCATGGTCGGATCATGCAATGGCATGACGGCGCTTGATGAAGTCTCTGAAGTGACAGTCACGGATACCAATCAAACTTACAAAGCCACTTCAAACAGAAATTTATGAACTTACAATATGGCGTCCATATGTTTCGGGGAGATATGATACACCACTTCTCCTGAGTAGTCCCTAGAAAATCAAACATGGATCAACCTAGAATCCACATTTCTAGCCGAAGCTAGAAGCAATAGTCTCGAGTCGAACCATTCGAATGAGACGAAATGGGTATTAATCTTGTAGTTGATTCTGAATCTCAAGAGTCTTGTTCAAGTTTGGATCCGTCGCGAAGTTTTCTTTCTCTACGATATGCGAAAGAAGTAGCAAGTTCATCATGGAAGTTTGTTAAGTTGATTGGACCTGGTGCTACGATCTTCACAGTAGGATCATCGTTTAGCGGGGTGAGCGCGGGGATCGTGGCGGGGATGGTGAGACAACTTATTTGTGAAGGAGTGATGGATTGGCGGATGGCGTCGTTTTTGAGGAGATTGCTCACGAGATATGTGGTGATTGTTCTGATGGGTGGGATTGCTGCGGTGGTGGGACGGAGGAGGTGGGAGGGCGTTTGAGGAGGTGTTGAGTTGGGGGGTTTTTTGAGGCGCTGTTGGTTTGGGTGTATGGGTTGTGAGAGGTTTATGAGGCTTGGGGTTGGGGTTGGAGAGGGAAGTATGAGAGAAATTACTGGTAATTTGGCAAATGGGGGAGTGATTGCTTTGGTTTGTGGTTGCAGGGATGAATGTGGCGCTTTTGACGTTTTTGGGGATGGGGATTGGAGGGGATGATTAGATGGGGGAGAAATGGGGGAGATTTGAAGAATTAGAGTGAGGGGGGTGCGGTCTTACAACGCGCAGTCTAAGAAATGAAAGACCGTAAAGGGGATTAAATTTGAGATGATCAGAGAAGCATTGTATTGATATGCGAGGAAGTCATCGATTTGTCTCTCTGTATGGTAGTCCTATGGAGTTGAGACAAGTGTATGATACAGTTCTGATGGGAAAAATGTTGTTTGAGAAGGTGCGTTTCAAGTCCGTTGAGATTTCCAGGACTTTTCGAGAGACAATGCATGATATCATTAGCAAAAATCGACCTACAACTGTGGTTTGTATTTGAACGATATGCTTATAAAGACTTGAATATAGTCCTGAGAATTGTAATATCTTCTTACCCTTAAGAAAATGTAGTGTACGGTCCTAAAAACTGCATAGTGCGGTAAAAGGGGTCTGTAGGATAGACAGGTAGTTCTTCTAGACAATTTTCGCGTAACAAGTGTTGATCAGATATTTCATTATTTAATACGTTCATTTGCATAAAGTCATAACAACCGCCCGCCTATACATCCGAGTACCATAAAATTTCACAAAGCCAATCCCAAGGTAACATCATTCCCGCATCCGGCATTTCTCCACGGCGATCGCGTCAAACACTGAGCACAAAACATAACTACATGCATGATATTTGCCGCTACGCGCATACCAATTCGTCTTCTAGGATACTTCGATTTGTCCCTTATCAATCTCCCCTAAACTTCTTTCACCTGCACATAATCATGATTTCTGACTATCAAATCATCTTCCCACCACATCAACGTACAGCCCACCAATTTCTTCAACTCTGTCTTTTCTTTCGGCAGTCGTTCACCTGTCGCTGGGGATATCGCTGGTCTGCATGTGATTTCCCACTCCCAGGCTGTGAAATCTTTGTGTCCATGTACGGAGGCAGTAGTTATTGTGAGGTCGTAGAAGTCGGAAAAGGTTTTTGAATAGTGCGACTCGACTTCTGAAAGACCCATGAGTTGATTGTTGGGTGTGCCTAGGGGAGAGCTGTCGTTAGCGAGATTGGAAAAATAAGTGTATGTGAAAACATACTGAAGTCTGAGTAGACAAAGTTGGTCGGATGATAGTATTTCATGATGGCTTCGGTGTCTCCTTTCTTGTATGCTTTGATGTATGCATTCATGCGTTTCATGATATGGTCATGATCGCCATGCTTCTTGTGTTGTACGTGGAGGGGGTGCTTGTGATGAGGGGACATGTTTGACTTTCTTTCGAGCTAAGCGTCACTGTTGTGAGAATATCCGAGAAGTCTTGATTGTTTTGCAGAATAAGTGAGGAAAGAGTAGGAAGTACGGAAGTGGCTGAACTGATTCAGGTGAGTAGATGCAATATGAATGGATTCAAGATTTTTGCATCGGGCCTACTCAATTGAGGATTGCGAAAGAGGGGTATTAATGCTACCGTCACCCCACCTCTACCCAACACATCGAGTGCCATTCGGAATTGAGGCTTTTCATCCGTATCCCACCTACGCCCCCACATTTTTTTTATTTTTTTTGTTTTTGTAGTTGATCGGAAAGTGGACGATGGCGATCAGACGAGCACAGCCAAGCGAAGCTGATGACACAAATGACATGCACCTTTTAAAATATATGATTACTCCGGTTCATCCTTGCGATTGATAATCCAGCTGAACAACAGCCTTAGTGGGGTTGAAGCTATCATCATATCTGATATCTATTAATAATTGGACAATGGATGATGGCTGTTAGGCGACGTATCTGATCGGCTTGCCAAGCGTATCGTTCCAAGATTCATGCTTAAATCTGATCTGCAACATCTGGCGCACCTTCTATATTGGGTTCATTCTCCAGAGGCTGAGTGAATTGCATGGTTAAGGTGGGGTTGAAGATTATTACCCTTGCGATATTGGATATTGCTACTGCGGGGCAAATAACAGAGGGAGGGGCTGAAACACAAGATGTAAGTTCGCCTCTTCCAAAAAGTTAAGAATTGAGTGCAATACAAACATATTCATTTCAACTTTCTTTCCATTCCATCCAACGATCATGGCAATTCCGAAAACGAATTATCCTATCGATGAGCCCACCATTCAAAGCGACGAGAAAGAGGCAAACGGCGTTAGTCAACCCTTCAAGAACGAAGAAGGCGTCGATGGGCCACTTCTCTTAGCATTGCTGATGGGAAATAACAATGCCAATGAATGGGCTGCTGCTCAACCAGCTCCAGATGCTGTTTCCGACACCTTGAATCCCGACTACTATGCTCTCGAGCTGGCCTCCGCTGGAAATGGCAATGAAGAAGGACTCGATAACGACCCAACCTCTACCGACGGCGAGGATGGACCTCTCCTTTTCGTGCTCTTGTTAAACAACCAGAACAACAACAATGTGAGAGACCCTAGGTTGAATAATGTACGACCGAGTGATACCTTGGATCCAAGAGATGTCGCTCTTGAGCTGAAGCCTACTCCAAGTGAAATTGAGGACACGGCTGACAGTAGATCATCTACTATCGACGGCGAGGATGGACAACTTCTCCTGACATTGCTTCTCACCAACCAGAATCAGAATCAGCTCACTAAAGGTCCAGATAGCGCTATTTTTGACACCTTAGACCCGAGAAGTTTCACTCTTGAATTGAAGCCTGCTGAAGGGGGTAATAGCGAGAATATTGACAGTCAATCCGTTGACGGCGAGGATGGACCACTTCTCCTGGCACTGACTGACGTTAAGGTCCCCACAAAAGCATTCAGCGCCATTCCTGATACTTTGGATCCTAAGAGTGTCACCTTGGAACTGAAATCTGCAGCTGTTGATGATGCAAATTTCAATAAATCATCCATCGATATACTCTCCAACAACGATCAGAAATCTGGGGATATTATTATAAAAGCTATTCCCGATGTTATGGAGATGAAAACTCAATTACTAGAGTTACAATCCCCTAAGGATACTATCACTGAAGCAATCCCCGATGTTATGGAAATGAAGACTCAGCTACTGGAGCTACACTCCCCCGGAAACGACGAAGCCAATAACATCCCTGTCATATTGAAAGTGAATTCTCAAGCCCAAAAAGCTCAGATACTCGCAATGCTTCAAGGCCGATCAATTCCCGTGACCCTCACTTCGAAAGATACCACAGGGAATCTTGCAAATGGAACACTTGACAGAGCGCAAGTTACCACTGCAAATTTGCAATCTTCGCCCCGCGAGGCCAAAAATGGTAATTTAAGCGCGGAGCAACTACAATTCTGGAGAGAAAATGGATATCTCGTCATCCCAGACACACTATCCGACAGCCAAAAAGATAACTTACTTAAGACTGTACATGAAGCGGCACAAGTACTTGCTGGCGGTGGCGAGAGAGTAAAAAAACATGCCTATCTCCCCGGGCAGAAATCGTACGTGAGTCCTGTGGGTCGAGCAATCGCCACATTGAGTGGACGTAAGTCGCACACCCTAATCATTTCTCCATAATACTAACATTTGATTTTCTATCAAGATGGCTTTAATCCCGCCGTCGAACCCCTAAAACGTATCCAACGAATCGGCTGCGGCATCCACCGGGTCATGCCCCCCTTCCGAAAAGCCATCCTCAGTCCCTTCCACTCCACACTCGCCCAATCCCTCGGCTACCAAGACCCACGCATTTACCAAAGTCTGATCATCGTGAAAGCGGCCGAGGTTGGCGCGCGCGTGATTCCTCACCAAGATGGCTGTTCGGGATTCACAAATCCATCGAGTTGCACGACTTTCTGGTACGCGCTTGAAGATTGCTCGACGGAGAATGGATGTTTGGCGGTTGCGCCGGGGAGTCATCGTACACAACCTATTACGAGACGTTGTATTACTAATGGGAATGGACAGCCGGTATTTACTGATTTGGAAAACCCGGTCTATGCGCAGATTGAGGGGGTGGATGATTCGACTCTGCCAAAGAAGAATGAGAAGGGAGAGTTTGAGTATAAGAAGTTAGAGGTGAAAGCAGGAACTTTGATATTGATGCATGGTAATTTGATGCATAAGAGTGAGGCGAATCAAAGTAGGAAGAGTCGTGCTGCATTTAACTTTGGGGTTGTGGAGGGTGAACACGCGTGGCTTCAAGATAACTATCTTCAGCCTTATGAAGGAACGACGGAGTTTGAGAAATTGTGAAGCAGTTATAGAGTTTCAATCTTATGTTCTGTTTTTTGTATGAATTTTAATAGCAAATCAAGAGTTTAAATTAAATCAGAATAATCCTTTCACTAACTTTAGTAAAAGTCAAAAAAAGTAAATTTTCCAACGTGTGTCAAGCGGGTATGTGTGTATATATAAAATGTCAAATTTATACATGAATTGCAATAACGCTATCAAGAACTATGTGGACATATATACAAAGAAATGGTTGTTCGTCCCTCCTCTATTCTTTCTATCAGAACGCTGAAGTCTCTACAATACTCTATTCGTCAAGCTCATAACCGAATGGGCAGGTATCATCATCATCACCAGAGGCAGCACTAGCAGCTGCTGAGGAAGCAGATGTAGTAGCTCCTGAAACAGCAGATGGAGATGCAGCGGCTCTTGAAACCGCTGGAGCTGAAGCAACGCTGCTTCTCGAAGAAGCTGAAGATGAAGTGGTGGTGGAGGCAGTAGAGGAGATAGTTTTTCCAGCCAATGCCAAGATCTTCTGTGCGGCTTGCTCAGCGGCAACCATGACGATAGCTTGAGTGTTACCAGTGGGCATATCAGGGTGCATAGAAGCATCCACGACGAACAAGTTGTCGGTTCCCCAAACTTGGGTGTTGGTATCGACAACTGAAGTTCCATCGTTGGTCTCACCCATAATAGCAGTACCGGTGAAATGATCACCAGTAACGTAAGTACCAGCAGAGACCAAAGAAGCACCTGTAATGGTGCTATCGGATGGTTTGAGCATGGTGCTGTTCTTGGCGGCGTTGAGGAAGTAGTCAATAATGGTTTCGATGGCAGATTGATCGTCGGCGGTGTTCATCCATGGGTTAGTAGTGAATTCTGTGGCACCGGAACTAGTAATACCAAGAACACCGGTGGATGTCAAACCATGGGTAAGGTAGAGCTTGATGCGGATTTGACCACTAGCGGGGGAGTTACAGGTTCCTTGGAAGTATTTGGTTCCACTGGTGGTGTTAAGCGAAGTCCAGAAGTTCAATCTTTGACCAGATTGAACAAGTGGCCCAGTTTGTTGGGCGAAGAGATCGATGTTGGCAGTACTTGGGGAAGTGAAATCAGCTGACGCCAACGAGGTGGAGTTGCTAGCCATTGCACCGGTAACGTTGAAAGTGAGAGTGAAGATTGGGTGGTCCTTGAGGTTCTTTCCGACTGGAAGGTTAATCCAGTCAGATTCAGCTGGGAGAGTAACACAGCTGCTTCCGTTCTTCACAGTGGTTATTTGATCGGCTGGACCAATTCCACTGTTCATCAAGATACGAGGAGTAGACATGGCTCCAGCAGCGAGAATAAGCTTACCACCTGCATTGAGGTTGATGATCTGACGAACACCAGTGTTAGAGTTTTCAACCTCAACACCAGAGAATGTGGTACTGTTGGTGGTGCTTCGGATACCTCTTACGACCTTGGTATTTAATTGGGCTTTGAAGTTGTTCATGGCAGTAGCGAGAGGGTAGTAAGACTTGACTGGACCAGCACGGAGACCATCTTGGATATCCCATGGTGGATGAGAGTAAGCTTGAGTTTTCGAATTTGGTGATTCGATAGCATCAACTTCGGACCATCCAAGGTTACCCAAGAATGAAGAGAGAACGTTCCATACGCTTTGATCGTATCTTTGCGAGTTTGAGGTAGGGTTGGTGGTACCAGGGTTACGCTCATAGAGTCTGTCGGCGGATGCGCTGACATCGGTCCATTTCCATCCAGTTGGCCATTTGTCATCGAAATCAGCTTCTTGTGGACGAACGAACATCAAAGCATTAACCATAGTACCACCTCCAAGAAGACATCCAGCCATTGAAGCAGTGTCTGTGCAGTATTCGTCGGAGACAGAAGCGGATGTGAGATAGTATGCCATGGAAGGAACATCATATTGGGTAACGGTATCGTTCCATGAAACAGTGGATCTACCACCAGTAGCATAGGTGGAAACGTTCCCCCTCTCTAACATCAAGACAGAGGCACCGCTCTCGGCAAGACGCTCTGCAACGATAATACCAGCTGGACCTGCACCGGCAATGATGTAATCGTAGGTTGAGTTAGAAGTTGAGACGGTAGTGTTTGAGCAAGTTGTGGTAGTAGTAGATGCAGTTGTGTTACTGGCAGTGGCAGTGCTAGCCATAGCAGCCCATGTGGCGTAATTATCGTTCACAGCACTGGCAGTTTGAATGCCGAAATCACCATATCCAGTACCGTGATAAGTGAAAGTCGCATCGGTAGCAGAGGCAGCATTTGTGACTGTGCCATTACCAAGAGCCCATCCAATAACGACTTGACTAGCACCAGCAGCCAAAGTATAAGTGTTTCCAATACAAGCTTGGCAAAGGAAAGTGTATGACATGTGGGTTGAGTTAACAAAGGTACCATTCGCAATTGGCAACAATTTTGCCGTGGCATTTGCGTAGGCACCTGGAGAAGAGTATCCACTGGTCTCACGCAACGATGCGATGACATCAGTTCCACTGGGCCAAGCAACAATCAACATACTGCCGACCATATTACCAGTTAATGAAACACCTCCATATCCTGAACCAGCTGTACTTGGGAAGACCTAAACAATGTTAGCATTCTGTGTAGTCAATACTTGAAGAACAGGTTCTTACAATCTGTCCGATGAAGTCAGATGTGGCATTGGCCTCCATGACCATACCGAACTGGAATCCTGTGGTGTCTGTTACACCCTCGAATGTGATACCAGTGTTGGCATCCACATATGAGGCAGCTGTTTGAGCAAGAGCTCTGGCGGCAAAACCAAGAGTGAGTAAAGAAGCGCGCATCTTAAAATTTTGAGATGTGTTGCTTGCGACAGTTAAATTTGAATGAATTTGAATGAATGTGTATGTGAAGTTGTTACGTTCGAAAAAAAGGTCACCAGACCTGTCAAAGATAGTTTGAGAAAAGAATGAATTTGAAAAAGAATGTATACCGTCAAGGTAACAACTCAAAGGAAGGAATGAGAGAAGGAACGGAAGAGAAGAAAGAAACAATTCTTGCGATACAGAGGAAAATTCAAATTTTGCGCACACAAACCTTTTTGTACTTTCAGAAGTTCAAAATACTCCCGAACTTGTTGAGTCCATTATAATCAATCCACTGGCAATGGCCAAAAAGCTTCTATTATCGAATTCATCTATTTGAGCCTCGACTGTGCCCACTGTCCCGGTAAACTTTGGTATGTGCTTGATTGAGGTTCCTAAACCCTTCTCTCTTATTTGTTTCGTTTTATATCGTCTATCTACTTCGTTCAAAAGTGGATCGATCAATAGAGGGGAAGGTACGCCATGAGGCTGTTATTCGATGAATTTATATTGAGGGGTAAATTGGATAGTCGTCATCTAGACAATTCGCTATGGAAAGCCCCTGTTCGCACGTTTCAAAAGCTTTTTTTCGCCTATTTTGACGTTTCAGGATCTTGCCGGTTCAGGGAGTTCTGGGGGATACTGATCCACTCGGATTCCCATATTTGGCCTATAGCTTAAAAGTTCATCCGAGTATGTTCTAGAAACGGCGAAATCATGCCGGGATGAAGTTCCTGCACGTAAAAGCTTGATGGTTTCATGACAAAAAAATTGAGAAATCAAGAACACAGCAATTCACACAACCAAGACCAACCAAGCCACACTTTTCATCGTCGAGTTCATGCACAGTCAGTGGCTGTGGACTCTCTTTATGGTGGCCTAACCAAGTTAAGCATCTAGCCCAATTTTTCACATGATTCGGGCCTATCTTGGAAATTTAAAGTAAAAAAGAAAAAGGAATTTGCTTTCATGAGGATTTGATGGATCAATAGTGTTACGATTGGCTGTGGAGAAACGTTTTTGGATTCGTTGACCACACGCGGATAATGTGATGAGAACCGATACTGATAGGAGCGTGTTTCCAAAGTTCCATCTGAACTTTCAACAGGATCGGGTGGATAAGTAGCCGAAATGCATATGGAGTCCTCTTCTGTATAATTTCTGCCAGGGGACTGCCCAATTGATCAGATTGTATGTGCAAGGCTTCGGAGAATCGGAAAATTCCTTATCCACCATTGTTTCTTGTACAAAGCATTTCTTTTTGCTCAGCGCTATCGAACAATGTGAGAGACTCGAAGACCTCGCTCGTTTCAAATGAGATTAGAGTATCGTCAATGACGCACACATAGGAGTTGCAGAGAAGGGTTGAAATCCATAGGTCAAATGTTCATGCTGCCATGCTCGAGCCACGTTCTTTGAGCCATAAGTGTCGAAACTTCAACCACGAAAGGGAAGCCTACCAGCCACAAGACGAAAAACCAACCGCAAAGTCCAGATTCAGTCTATGGTTGTATCAGTGGAATCTTATTTCATCGGCTCCATATCAGCTCCACTTGCAATTATTCTTTGGTCGATGTCAGTCAATATTTTGACGATTGAGCTGAGCGTTGGAAACCCGAAACTATTGCAAGCCTTGACCGTTATTGTCATTGCCGGACTTTGTATCTCGGGTCATGACTCGCATGTCGGCCAGTTACTACAGATTTTTTGTAGGTATAGATGGTGCTGATTACACCTATTTTTCCTCATGGTAGCGAAATTGTGATGTGATATTTGGTGGCCAAGGTTCTTACTGATGTGGCTGATATCAATCTAGGGGAGGGCTAGCCACATTGTGGCTAAATATCTTCATCACATGACCCGAAACACCACAGCAATTTTCTTCTCGAGGGATTTGTTGATTTATAGGACAAATCAGACAATGTTTGTGAATCCAGCTGATTATGTCTGATCTCTTAATCCTGTATTTCATTGCATATATTAATGGGCCCTTTAATTTTTATCGATGAGTTTGTGGATAAACTACAGCAATTCGTCTGAATACAAACGAGAAACGAAAACCGACGTACCGAGATTCTTCTTGTTCCTACATCATCGCAGCATTCTCTGCGTGGCTTTGGGCGGTAGTCATAAACGAGAGAAGATTCCCATTCAGTGTGACTCAAAGAAGATCCGATTTAAAGATACAACAACCCAATACCTTCGGCGCAATCATACTAAGCGCCATAAATATCCATCCATGCCATTGATATGTTCAAAGCGTAGCGTGGCTGAGGCGATAGATGGTGATGGCGGGATCTATCAGTCATTTGTCTTTTGCTAGCGCGTCGTACATGCTTGAAGCATCCGGTACCAATCGGTGAAATACCTGAAGTTGACGTGATTATGGATGGCTTTGTCTAAACCCTGACATTCTGGGGCTGCCGTTTGCAAGTGGTGTGAATACTCACTATTCGTATAATAAAAGTTTATTCCGTCGTTGTGAGGATGGTAAAGCTTCGCCATCCTTTAGTTCCAACTTCTTACTTAGTATTGAAAGATTTGGTTTGCATCAAAAGGTAAGGAGACGCGGCTCTTATTCTCGGCAAGTCTTGTGAGTCCCGTTAGGCTTCTTCACTACTGTTGATTTCAAATTTGCACAACTTACATATTCTCCAAACCATTTCTTCCTTTTTGATTGAAGAAGAAACCCCGGCAATGAAATGACCGAAATGGTCATCCTATCCCCTTCCTTTTGCCCAATTCTTTTTAGTCCAGTGTTTTTGGGGATCTACTGCAGCTTTTAGTGCCACAACGGCAATAAATATTGTTCACTGCTATCACGATATATATAAACTCATTAATTGTCATACAAGTCTTGTTGGCGATTCAAATTTTTGTCAATCCTGACCTGACTGAAAATTCACACGTGGCCATGCTCAACACTTTCGATATCACTAAAAGATGTGAAAGAACTAGATAGATGCGTGTTTGAAACAAAAAAAATGCGCTATCCTATCCTGACGATAGATCTTCTAGATTGGCATGTTCCCGTTCACCTCTTAGAATTGGATCATACGTTCTCCTATCCCGCCAGTCTATACAAGCACAGAATATCTTCTTGGGCACATCAACGACCGGAACACGCGCGCAACCCCTCATAGAGCAATAAAATTGAGCAAGACGCCATTCTATACTTTCACAGTACCCCGCGCACTTCTAGCTTGAAGCTACTCTCTATTCGTGGACTTAGCATATGAAATTTCCCCGCAGAGGGTTTTAGCAATTTTCTTCCTAGTCCTCCTTGAAAGCGGGAATACCCCGTGCATTTGCATTAATCAAAGTTATGGACAAGGTACATCAGCACCATATGGTCCCCGACGTCATTTCTGAGTTGGGTGTCTCGATGAATTTAGGTACCAGCACGGCAACTGGCATTTGATAGCCTCATACTGAACAAGACCAGAAAATCACTCACTTGATCATAAATAATCTAAGATGATCATTGTTCGGTAGTTTCAAGACCTACTGCTGCTGAAAACACGTTCGAGTATGATTTTCATTTTCAGTCAATAACAAACGTGACTGAGTTCAGTTTCCATCTTATCCCCAAGACGATTACTAATTGATATGATGAATTAACGGTGGCCAGACAATGGCCAGAAATTTCGAAATACAGGAAAAGGCACGCAAAACTCAAGGTCATTCCCCACATCAGAGTTCTAGTCGCTTCCCTTGACAGTGAGTGATCATGAATATATAGCTCCACCGTTCAGGTGGAAGAACTTCAGCGACAAGGCGTTTTGAAAATTGCAAGTTACATATATACACGAGAAAGATGCAAAGGAGTGAATAACCAAGAGCTTGAGCGATTAATAGGCTTGGTCCTCTCGATCATTTTGTTGCCTACTAATATGCAGAGGAATCTGGAGAATATGAAGGATCCAAACTAGAATACTGTACTCTCAAGACGCTTGCTACTTATTACCACATATTGACTTCAGAGGGCTGACTCAATCAGTAGAGCTCACCATCTCAGAATATCGGGACAGCCCTTCTCGTTTTGACAACTTGTCCGCACCGGATACCTACAACACTCACCCAAAATCTTGCTATATCGAAAGATGTCAACAAACTCCAATTCTTCTCGTCTGATATATTCAATAATAATAATCTGGTCAAAGTTCTATTATTATTTGCACATGAGTAGATCAAATTCCTTGCTCATGGGATGATAGTATTCTAGCTACCTCGCTAAATATTCCCACCCCTAATTGCCGTGTATTTTTGAATTTTCCAACAATCTCAAAATCTGGGTAGACAACCCCCAAAGCACCTACTTTCGCACTCCTCATGCGAGTTCAGTCTCTCTCTCTCTCTCTCTCTCTCTCTCTCTCTACTCGTAGATCTCTCGATTCCAGAGCAGTTTTCCTAGTATGTTTAGAAATTCACTCTATTAAAGAACTACACTTGATCGTTCTCTGAAATAGCGCATGCTGTGAATCATAAACCTAGAACTCACCTATTTACCCCTCATTCCCGAGAGCCTTGGAAGACTGGAAGCCGTGCAAGATCTACAAAACCACAACTTCAAACCGCGCATAGCTAATTCTCTCTCTAACAACCACAGGACGTCCCAAACCAGTCAGCTACAGGGTAATGTTTTTGGGTCTCGTTATATCTCTGACTAGTATCAAGTTGCAGACCGAGAGTTGTGCGATTTCAAATTCTTGGAAACTTCCATTATCGTCGAATATTTCCATTCTCTTCCACCGTCTACCATCGACACTGTAGATTCTTAAAACCTGCATGTGACAAAGATAAAACGCTTTTAACCCTTCGCTGTCTGCAACTCAACTTATCATCAAAGTTATAAAACAGACACTCAATCTCTTTATCTCATCTCGTTCTATCTCATCACCATAACCTGAATCAAAACTCCATTGCTCAACTCTGTTTTCAACCCCTTGTTTCGTCTCTCTGCAGGTACTCAACTCAACCACTCCGATATAGACTTGAAAAGTGGGAGAGTAGGAGAAGGAGAAGGAGAAGGAGAAGGAGAGGAGAGGAGAGGAGAGGAGAGGAGAGTAAGAAAACAAAATAAACTAGATGAGATGAAGTGAGATGACATGATACGAGCGGGAAGTGGATCGATTGGTTTATAGACGAGAAGAAAAAAAGTGAATGATAATAAATAATAACATACATTATTTCGCAAAGTCAACATAATGTACCTGGATCTTGATAGCCATATACCTCTCATGCCTATGTATAAGTAAGGAATACCTAGTCATGGATATCGAATCATATCATATCACATCCTGTCACATCACTGATATCCCACACAAAAACTGGATCATTATATATATATCAATAATATCATTAACATTCCCGAGCAACATGTCAAGGACTATTCTCCTATCTTTTCTTGACAAACTATCTCATCTCTCCTCTCTCCCGAGTCCCATGCAAGTCCGGGGGGGGGGGGGGAGGGGGGGTTCAATCAACTCATCCATCCATCCACCCAATCAATCAATCAATATACCTCCTCCATCCCCTACCCATCCAACAGCTATATAAAAGCTCCATTTGCCCCAACCAGAACACCATCGCTATACTAACTCCAAATGGTAAAATATCACCTATGTCCTCGCACCTAACCCATCGCGTTTCGAGATGGACCATAAGAAATTCTAGCCACAGAAAAGAATCAAATAAAAAAAACTGTATATGCAGAATGGGTATCATTGCACAGAAAACAAAAGAAAAATGCACGCTCGCTATGCTCATCAAGCTCTCTATCTAATCCCTTGAGGTTGTGGTAACCTTTTTCCATCTAAAAATTGTCTTGGGGGTCTTTGTTCATAATAAGGATCAGGCTCTTGTCTCCTTTTCCTTTCTTCGTATTCTGCTCTCTCTTCTTCGCTTAGACTGAATGCTTTCTTCAGCCATCCAAATGCACTTCTCTTCTTCTTAACTTTCTTTCCATCTTCCATTGTGACGGTAGTCATATCGCTCATCACACTCATTCCCATACGACTCGGTGCCATCGATCTCGATAGCCCACTTGGTACGCGCTCGTGATGATGCATCGGGGCTGCAGTCCATGGTCTTTGCAATGGTGAATGTGGAGATGCGTTGACGGGACGAAAGAATTGTTTTTCAGAGTGAGGGGATGGGATGAAATCTCTTGTTAAAATGGGTGGCGGGATCTCACGTTCGCGACTTGTAAACACCGGCGCTGAGGTTGCCGAAGAAGGAGATTGAAATGCTGGTGATGGGAGGTGTTCTTGTATCGAACGAATCGCAATTGGAGGATCCGACTCGGAACAGTATGCTGAATCAACTCCACGAGATGGAGGTGTATCTTTTGCTAGTTCCGGGTGTCTAGGAATGCTTAAAGGTCCTGACCCTTTACGCTCTTCTCTTTTGCGGTTTTCATTGTCACGATCTCTGCTCTTCTCACTTCTGTGTCTTCGCTCCTCTCTGTTTGACTCCCTGCTACGTTCTTCTCTACGTTCTTCCCTACGACGCTCTTCCCTGATACGTTCTCGGCTGCGCTCCTCTCTAAGTTGTTTTTCTCTTTGACGCTCCTCTCTATCAGCTGATAGATCCAAAGGCTCAATACGACGCTGCTCCGATCGTTCACGGGGACGAACCACCGTATTTGGCTTTAAATATAGATATGGATCTACCACTGATTCCGCAACCGAAGTAATTCGTGGGGCGGAGAGTAATTTTGGAGGGGGTTTCAAAGTATCGGTATCGATTTCGGTTTCCTTATTCTTGAAAGAAAAGCGCTTTCGAAGAGATGGTTTTCTCTTGCCTTCCGGGGCGGATTGGAGGACAAATTCTTTTTGAACTTCTTTTCTCGGAGAAGTTTCCGGAGAAGTTTTGGGCGAGGTGTTGATCGAAGGCTTGGGCGAGGGCTTCGGTGAAGGTTTGGGGGATGGATTTGGGGAATAGGTAGTCGGCAAAAGTAATGGGGAATAAGTTGTTGGAGGAAGCATCGGAGAATAAGTCGTTGTTGGGAGAAGCGGGGAATAAGTGGTGGCGGGAAGGACTGGTGTGGTCGTAGTAACGATTGGTGTCGTTGCGGGAGGGACTGGGGAGTAGATCGTTGGAGCAAGAATTGGAGAATATGTTGTTGGAAGAAGAAGAGGTGAATATGTGATAGGTTTGAGAGTATATAATAGTTCAGGTTTTGGTTCAGGTTCGGATTCACTCTCAGGTTCTGGCTCTTGTTCTGGTTCCGACTCCGGTTCCGACTCTGGCTCTGGAGTTTGTTCCCGGTCTTGCACCAAGGCAATTGCTGGTAATATAGTTGGAATTGCTGAAGTTGTAGGATTCGGATCGCTGGGCAGCTCTTTTATCATGGAAGCTCGAAGATTGCGAGATACTGGAGCAGCCGGTGCTTGTGTAGGAGACAAATTACTGAACTACTTATTGTTAACCAAGAATGACATGATTGACTTTGCGAGCTTACTCTTGACTCCCGACTTATCCTGCCGGCTCTGCGATCCATTTCCGCCACGATACTTCCCAATTGGCCGAGAGAAACCCCTAGATGATCACCTTTGGTTTGTAACGAGACAAAAGCCTTATGCCAACCTTCTACATTTCCACACATTGCATCAAAGACTCTCTCCATGTTGGGTCGTCGTTTTTGCCATGACCGGTTGTCTTTCTGCCCTGCCAAATATTTTGTGAATTCCCTACAAGCATCCATTCCTTGCTGCGCATCGAGAATAGTATCCTTCATAGCTGCCGCGGTACGTACGATAACGTGCTCGATACGTTCATTGCCACTGACAATTTGGGACCTAAAAGCTCGATCTGCCAACATAGAATCGAAAATGGCGAGATTTTGTAAGGGAAGTTTCAGATGCTTTAATCTCTCCTCGATATCACTTTGTGCCAGGTCGAAATCCTCCAGCGTCATCTCTAAAAACCCATCTACCTCATTCACATGTCCCTGTAATATTGACATGACCTGTTCTTCATCTCGGGCGATTCCATTGAGGAGTAGATATATTCCAAAGGATATCTGAGCCATCAATTTCCACAACTCATGATATTTTTGACCTGGTTGCCTCTGCCATCGCAAAGCATGTGTATCTTCGGAAACATCTTGTTCAATTAAGATCTTTCGTCGGGTCGCCGCGTCGCCGATTTTGGGTGCTGTTCGAGCTGTGTCGCTAGCCTCTTGCATCGACTCTGCAAAAGCACCTTGCATGGAACTTATTGGATGTTTTGGTACCATGGCATTTTTTGCAACTTCGTTGACTTTCTTGACTTCTTTGACATGATGCACTTCCTTCATTGTATCGTTATTTAACCTCGTATCGTCTAATCGCATTTCGAAGAGTGAATCATCATCAGGTTCGAGAATTATCGGAAAACCGACGTCTTGATCAGAAGAAGAGTCGTAAAAGGCCATGATTGCCGCAGCCTGCCTACTTGAAGACTTATGCAAGAATTGATAGTCCTACATGGATTGATTGAACGTAGCGAGCGCCTCTTAGCTGCATGTGACTATTGACCGGATTCTTGGTATTCACGGTATTGTAGATGAGGTAATATACTTTTGATGCAGTGCGCACCACTGATGGTGTACAACAGCGCTTCTAGAAGTCCACAATTCGGATGGCACGAATGATCCAAAATTTCCGGTATGTCCAAGACAAGGCAGATAGAGAAAGGGCAGCTTTCCTCCGTTGTGAACAATCCAAATCAGTCGTACTCTAGTCTACCCTCCCCCCTACAAATGGTCCCTCGTCCACCGAGGAGGTGTCTGTGTCACAGAGTCCACTGTCTACTTGTTGCAGTAGCGTCGAGAAACGGGTGGGAAACGGAAAGGCTATGGATGATAATCGCACAAGGCTTTGGAGGGAAGCGAAGAAGATTTTAGTTCGAATTTGGGTTCATCCTTCCACTGTTTATTTCAAGTCAAGGGGACCATGCGCGGGATGAGATCGACTTTGATTGCGGAGGTTTTTCGTTTCAAGTCTTGATGTTGCTAATCAAAACAAAATACACCATGTACGAAGTAATTGGGATAATTGGGAATAGCACAAGAAGGGAAAAGAGCAAGGAATGTAAAATTTGAGGACTAGTGGATGGATGAATGGATGGATGGTTGGATGGTTGGATGAGATGGTAAATGGTAAATGGTAAATGGTGGGTGGTGGATGTTGTTGTATTTGTCGTCCTGGGACCGGTACCGCGTATAGAGCATAGAGTATCTCTTTTCACAAGGTGGGATAAGAGAGGCGGGTGATGGTGATGACAGGGTGGATAGATTAAAAAAAGTAAAGAAGCTTGTGAGAAAAAGGAAAGCTTGAATGAAGTAATTTTACTGGTGCAGGACGAAGCACTCTTCACTATGTGATAATACTCCCGTACATAGTTACAAGAAGTAGATCTTGGAGGGGGGAGAGAAGGAGGGGGAGAGGAAGAGAAGGAGAAGAACCTAGATGTTGTGTTTATTATCAAATTCATAACTATTTTCTATTTTCTATTTTCTATTTTCTATTTTCCATTTTCCATTTCCTATTTCTTATATTCCATTTTCCATTTTCTCTTATTTTCCAATTGATTAAACCATGATGTAGATCTGTGGATTGATTAGGGACATAAACCGTTTGAATGCGAAATTCTCGAATGATTGAGTTTGCTTGACCGGGGGGGGGAGGAAGGTAATAATATCAAAATCAATAAATTGATTTTCCTATCAACGTATACGATATAGTGAGGAAATCATTTGCCATCAATTTTCAACGGTTCCCCTGGGTAAACGACTTGGCAATTGGCTCCTGTCCGGTCTCTTCTTCCCTTGGATACTACAAATGTTTCGACCCATAATATCTACTTCGCACATACCTTCAATAATACCTAGGCCTCTTCATTTATACAAATCATCTATGAATCCATGAGTTTTACAATTTATCTACGACATAGCGGATCTCTTCTATACTGTATGTAGACTTGATCGCATCTACGTGCTCATCGACACATCGACACACACATCGACTGAAGGAAGGAGAGATTGAAATGAAATTAGAGTTTTGGATCATGTTCATGGCTCATGGCCCATGGCCCATGGCCCATCGCCCCATCTATCTTGTCTTGTCTCCCACTTTGCATTGAATTGTCCAATGCCCACCACACGAAATCTGCATGGCGCGTTCTCAAGAGATTCCGGCTTATGTTTCGGTGGAGAAGCTGATGGGTTAACGTGCTCAATTCAGCATTGACAGAGAGTCTATTGGAGGAGATGAGGAGAAGTTGCTTTCTTTGGGAGAGACAAACGCTCACGGGTAAGCCACATGCCACATCGTTTCTTTCTTACTCTTTCCTTGTTATGCACGGAGTCTAGCTCTTACGACCTAGGCACATACACAATTCGCGACTCTATATTGCACGTGTACGTAGATCATTGAAAATCGCGGAGAGGAGACGGAGGCCAGGATACGAAATACATCGTTCTTCCCTCTTAGTGTTATGGCGTACGTACTCTCAGATGTCCATTATTCATGGGAATATTCGAGGTTCATCCACTCATCCAAACCTCATTTACCCATGACATCCTTACCACGAATATCCATCACTTGCCGAGGTCGACTCACATAAATGCATGACAAGAGATAGGAGGCGCTGAATCCTACTCTACCATAAGCTTTTGTGACTGATATCTTTAAGTCTCCACTACATCGAAAATTCATGCACACACAGACCATTCACAGACATCCCAATTTGGATGATCCCCCGGACAGCATCCTTGATAGGTTACTCGATTGGGATGAAGACCCATGCGGATTTCTATCTAACATCACTGGCATGACCCCTTTGAGAATTTACAACCTTTACCGAGTGTCTAGTCGTCAAAAACTTGGACACATAGCACGAGTCGGAAGAGGATGAAAAGGAAGGTCGTATCTCAAGATCCAATTCGTTTTTCAATGCTTGACTTCGAATCTGCCTGTCTTGAACCGGAGAGAAACCAGAGTTACTTGCACGAGGCATAGCAAGTCTCATTAAATCCTTCATATGGTTCATTTCACATGGACTTTCCAAAGTAATGTCGTGGATATGCTCATTAACCTTTTAGAAATTCATAATCATAGCCAGTCAGCAAGAATCCTAATGATTATCGCCCCTCGGAGATGATACAAAAAAGTGAACAGTAATCTGCCCCTTATTCGGCTTCAGTTACTGACACGGTTGATTAGAACTCATTCCAAAAAAATTCGAATATCATCTATCGGTCGATATTGACGTTCAATTAAATTTCGGATATTGAAAGATCTATGGACTTGCTTTCATCTCGGCAATGAATTGAGCCTTCAATATTGCGCAGGAGAAACAAGACATATAAAAATCTATTCTCCGAAGATATTGGGCTGGGGTTGGCGAGAACTAGATTTGAAGGGCAGTCAGTCATGGGAATCACGGGCCAAATATCGACCATGTCTTGCATTTCGAGGCCGATAGAATACCGCTTGACCACTATCCACAACTTGTTACACGGAATAAGTCAAATTGAAGCAGAATGATATGGACATCAGGAGCTCCGTCAACTTATCAATATATGAAAGTTCACGTCGTGGGATACTTAAGGCTATTGTGGCCCCAAAATCCCACATTTCAAGCTCAATACTTGCTTGAGCTATTGGCGTAATTTGAGGAGAAAAGAAAATTGTGGGATTCTTTCACGAAGCTCTTCATGGAAAGCTAGTGGACGGATGTATTTGAGATCTCTCTGGCCGTCATGAAGAGCTTCGTGCCCCCCACATATTCTCGTCGAGGTCGACCTTCTTCGACTTATCATATTCATCTCCGAACCTTTGGCTTCATCCTAGCCAGTGCGAAAGATACAAAGCCATTTCTACATAAGAATATCTTAATGCGGAGAAGAATGCGCTCTCTTGATGACAAGGCAAGATGAGATTTAACAGAAATACTCCCTGTTTACGGTACTTGGAAGCAATGCAATCTGGACTTCGAAATATCAAACGACATCAATGTCAATACCTTAGCCTGATAGTCTGATGTGTCAACTTTTGCACTCTAGACGTTTGGTAAGTGGGACTTCAGTTTTTCTTTTCCTAGTATTTCCTAGAGCCATCCTTATTCAATGCTTCAAATGGGGAAGAATGTCGGAAGAGAGGTAAAATTCTCGAACTATTCTCAACGATTCAAACTATTGGAAAATCTTCACTCCATAGTCTAAAAAAAGACCGAATATCCATTTAACACGATACGATATCAAATCGCACTGATTATCTACCTATGAGTACTTGGAACTGATGCTATCTCATCCTATAGCTGTGGAATAGAGAACACCGGTCTAGATATCATAATTGCGGGCATCAAGATAGGTAGCTGAGCTATAGTATGGGGAACATACACCAGCTGTGTGCATGTGAAGTGACATAATCGAATTATACTTTCTTAAACCAACCTTGGAAGATAACTACTAGGAGTTTTAGTTTAGTAAATCTAATATAGTACCAACTTTGAAAACTACACTTAAAAATCCCTTTCCATCTCATTTCTTTCATTACATATATCCATGACCAAAAAATATTCACAAAGTCCACAATTCAACAATTTAACAAACCAAACGAACCATCTTCCAATATCTCACATCGATATTTCGTCTAATACCTACCTACCTACCTACCTACCTACTTACTTAGGTACTCCATCTGCACTTCTACCTTGGCAGTTGGCACATACCAAAAAAGCATTTCCACCCCAATCTTAAATTCCACCGGCACATCTCCACTATCATCGGCATTGAATACCTATCTCGTCACGCACACAGGGATTAAAAGTAGGCGCTCCAACCCCGAATTTTATCAATCCGTACCTTTACTGCAGGGGTTTCCGAAACAAAATTCATCACCGCATACATTTCGCGAATATCTATGTCTTGAAGATCGAATGGAATTTTACTTTTTTTTTTGGAAATTTGAATTGAGAAAAAAAGGACGCGGATTTTTTAGAATATTTTTTATAATTCTTTTTTTTCATAACGTTAAGAGGGTTGTGGGATTAATTGATTTGATTATTTGAGAGATAGGGAAAGAGAAAGAGAAGATTTTTCTGGTATTGTTGAGTAGACATACCTACTTACTTACATACTAGACACATACATATATTGTGTTCCGATACGCGAGCGGGATTTCTGCTGGTTATATATCGTATATATTGTATCGAGACGTGCAGAGCTGATAGTCTTGCTTACTTACGACCGAATCATCCCCTGTCATCTCGTTATTTACGAGTTATCGTTTATTTATCCATTCACCAATCAATCATCATGACGACCAACAAACTGCAAGTATTCAAATTTGGTGACGGTGTTTGGGACCCGAGTCATCGGTTTGTTACTTCGTGGTTGTTGTCTCCGTGGGCGCTTTTTGCTGTGAGAGCTGCGATTGTAAGTTACTTGTTCTTATTCTAAATCAAAAAGAGAGAGAGAGAGAGAGAGAGAAGGAAGGGATAGTAAAATAAAATAAAGTAATGTATAACTTTGAGCTAAATTACCATAACTAATTCACGCTTTCAATCTAGTCGCTCTATGCATTTTTCGTCCTTCTCTTCGCCATCTTCTGGGAAATAGCTAAACTACCCAACGGAGACGCAACCGCCCGATTCAGCTTCTCTTACTTCACCAGTACGTCCCCTCCCCCCCTCTCACCCCCTACCCCCCAAAATCCAAAATCCAAAATCCATACTGACCCCCCACAGTCCTCTGCTACTGGGGCATATCCTTCTACTTCCTCTTCGCCGCCCTGCACACCTTCACCTACGCGCGCAGCGGCATCCCGCTGCTCACTCACTTTCCGCGTCCCCTCCAAGCCCTGCACTCCCTCTACTACAGCACCATCATCTGCTACCCCATCCTCGTCACCATCGTATTCTGGGGCGTGATATTCCGCGTGTCCGTCCCCGTAGGTTGGTTCCCCACCCCTTTCGACGCCTGGTCCAACATTTCCGAACACGGCCTCAATTCCCTCTTTGCCATTTTCGAAATCGCAATCCCGCGGACCGCGCCCCCGCCTGGGATTCATCTCCTCTGGTTGATCGTCATCCTGGCGTGTTATCTGGGGTTGGCGTATGTAACTGTGGCGACGAAACATCAATATGTGTATTCGTTTTTGAATCCAAAGGTCGCGCAGCATGGAATGGTGGCGGCGTATGTGTTTGGGATTGCGGTGGGGATTTGTCTGATTTTTGCGGTGGTGAAGGGAGCGGTTAGTGTGAGAGTGTGGGTGACGGAGACGAGAGGGGGGAGGAGGGGAAAGTTTGCGAAGGTGGGGGAAGTGCAGATTGCGGACGTGGAGATGCAGAGGTGTGAGGGGAAGGAGCGAGATGGAAATTCTCAGATTAAGATGAAAGAACGCGAAGAATTCAGAAAGCTAAAGGATACCCGAGTGAGTAGCCCGTGATGATTCAGGCAGGATACGCAGGTTACGCGAGATGGATATACGTCACGATGTGTGGTTCCTGCTTATGATACAATCAAGTAGGAGTAATATGCGGATGGATGGATGGGAGACACTATCTACCCATCTACCTCTACCAACGGAAACGAAAACACCACGGCCTCGGGAAACGGATACTTATTCAATTAGGCGTTTTGGGAGAAATGGGGAGGGAGGCAGAGCGATACCCATGATTATATTCATTCATATTCATATTTATGTTCAGGCGTACTACTGTAGATGAAATGAGATGAGATGATACATCTTAAAGAGCGAGCAGATGAGATGAGAGTACATGGACTAGATTTACGTTATATAGAGAGGAATTTAGTTCATGACATTCATATTAATTTACTAAGAATAGAAGATGGATGACCTGCATGTAACTTCCATCTCGGATGTGCAGACGGTATGGTGTGAATTGCGATATAAATCCACTCATTAAAGATATTCTATAACTTTGTCTCATCATCCCATCCCGCCGCATCTCATCTCTTCCTAGCCCAACTCAGCCCAACCCACCGAACCCATTATTTTCCCCATCCATACCCCCAAACTCCAAGATTACACCATCCATATCATCCCTACTGGTATCAATTAATCAATCAATCAATCAAGCGAACCGCGAACCGCAAACCTCACAAAACGACATCTTCATCTCCATCTCCATCTACAAACCGCAACATTAATTTTATATCTCGACCTGTCCAAACTCAAAAGCACATTACTCAGCTTCATCCTCATATTCCTCCAACCCTTGATCTTCTTCTTCATCATATGCTTCCTCTTGACCCAATTGTGATTCATGATCCGATGAGTCTCCATCTTCCGATTTTGGATCTACAATTTTCATCCTATCATCTTGGAATTCCACACTTTTTCTCGGCTTGGAAAGTTGTTCTTTTTCCACGATGGGCGCTGGAGCTGGGACTGGTGCTTCAATAACAACATCTCCACTCCAAGCTCTACATCCCTTGACTTCCTCTCCACATCTTAAACATGTCCATCCTTCTCCCTCCTCTGCTTCCAATCTACTGGCTATGCATACGAAACAATATATACATCCGCATTCTACCGTCTCGTATGGATTTGTGATGTCCGTTTGCGCACTCCCGATTACACCGGTACTAGCTGCTGCTGCCATAACGCCTTCTTCTGTTGCTTGCAGCGCATTTTGATCATGGTAACAGATAGCACAAGTACGTTCGGGTAGGAAAGAAAGTTCGCCTTTCTTTTCATTAATGGAAAGATCATCAGGAGATGATGTGTTAAAAACTGATTTCGTACGTCTCCAAGCACGGGAGAGTAAGCGTCTCCAGCGAGAAATGCCGACCAGGGGGAGGACGAAAAGAAGAAATTCGGTGAATGCGTGCCATACAAGTTGGCGATTGAGATATTCGAACGATACTTCCCGGCTGACTTGGCTTGTTGGGGGTGCTAATCGGAGTCCTAGGATTCGATCGAGTAAAGTACGATATCTGCCATTCACGAGAAATACGAGAAAGGATGCGAAAGCGGCGGTGGAGTGAACATTTGTCAAGAGGTCTGTGATGCGGGAAAGTCGACTCATAAGGGGTGAGGGGGTGCTATACCCATTGTCTGAATCGACTAGGTAATTTTCCCAACGTGTCCACGCGTACTTGCCGCCTACAGTGAAGAGACCATATAAACTCTTCTGCCATTTCGATGGAGATACCAGAACAGGTCCGGAATGTCGCGCATCTGTGAATTTCAAATTCTGCAATGTAGCCCCGTACGTAGCATCATGATCCCATATACTGAGTTTAAAAAGAATAGCTCTCAAAGCCAACATTATTTCCGCAGACCAATCATCCTGTATATGAGAACCGAAATATTTTAAGCCTTCTCCCACTTGCCCTTTCAATAGGTCTAATAATTCTTCATCCAATAACTCTGCATCGACTTGACCGACTCGAAAAGCAGGACGAGTTCCTTCGCGTCCAGAAATCGTATCCCATGTTGTAAGACCTGCAGTTCCCAATCGAGAAAAGGGAAAAGGGAGAGAAGAAACTCGTTGGGAGATGGCGGTGTTACGTCGTCGATTGAGATGGGTTTGGGCTGCTACTTCGCGAGCTTGACGACGAGCGGCAAGGCGCTGTTGGGCGAGGATAAAATCGTTGGATGTCATCGAGAGGGCATTGAATGGCGTATATATATTTTGTATATATAATGGTCTTGAGAAGTTAATTCACTGATTTGGAAGAAGGTATGACATGCAATGTGGAATTGTGAGAATGGAAGCTTGTGTTGACGTAGATACCGAGGTTAGTCTTCGTCCTTCCGTTTTGGGATCAATGCGCTAATGTAAAATGTAGATTAGCGTCGGAAGCTATTATGGATTTCTAGAACTTTACCACATTAGTCATTTTATGTCACGGCAACTTGGAATTTGAGAAGTGTTTCGTTTCTCTTCTTAACATTAATAGCCATCATCACAGGTTTTGTCTGTCTGGATATCTTCTTCCGAATTACTGTCAGCAGTGTGCGATGCTGTGTTACTACCAGGTAATCTGTGTCAATTACTTATGCACATGAACGCGTACGCTTGTATTTACATATACATACTCACTGTGCGCCCATTGAAGTATTCAGTTCGCTCATTTGTACTCGTTGCCGTTTCAAAATGGTTTTTATACCTCAATTATTTGGCATTTTTCTTCTTGCTAGAATAATAACGGCCAGTGTCGAAGATCTTCTCAGCTTCAATCTTTCAAGTCCTATAAAAGGAGTGCGCAGCTCTGATATGTATAAGCTTGTCTAATCTCATTGGCGTCAAGGCTCTTTAGGGCTTCTGTTATGTTCTTCCTTCACAGTTTCCAAAGCTTGAGTCGGGGATCACCGTCGTCATGGATCACCAGTCTTTTGACCAATTTTGGGATCATTACAAATTGCAAAATCGATTAGTAAAATACAAAAGTGTAAGCTGACCGTTGCACAAGTAGCCACATACCGGCATTAACGTTCTACCATACACTTCATCCTCAAGAACATAGTCCAGTCCCAAGAAGAAACTCGCAAATTTGTAAGAATTCGTCAGGTAAGATCTTACACATCTCGTTATATTCCCATTTGGTGGAATTTCTTCCCTGGCAATGTTTTACCTTTTCCAAAGTGACTCGTTTCCCGCTCTGTTAAAGTGCATCTCGTTCTTCAACGAATCTTTGTTCTACAAACTTTGCCAATATTCCTGCATTACATGCAATGTGCTGACATTTCTCAGAGGACATTTCACCGCTTGTAGCATTGCTGCCTGCTTTTTCTTCTCCCACTTTTCTTTTAGTAGTCTTAAAACTTGATATCTCTAAATTTGCATTCGAAGAAGTCTCGGGTGGATAGTGAAACTTCGACTGAGTTTACAGTTCAGATGTCATGCATAGCATCCTTGGAATCTTCCAGCGGCCCCGCCTTCGAGTTTTCCACAAGGCTGAAGGCTGAAGAATCCTTCCGAGAGGAGTTCTTTTTATAGTTACTGGCCAGCCAAGTGGTGCATCTTCCGGTGCTTCAAGTGGCTTAGACACTCGGACGTCATTCTAGTCATGCTTAGATTTACGAGATGTTATTTTCTACATTTTAAGCAGCCTGAAGAGAGGCCAAAATTTGGTATACCAACGCTACAGCTCATTCCATTAGATATATCGTCGGAATAAATGGTCATTAGCCCACTTCCTGCAATCTTCTTCCGCGGAAAAAGATATTACTGCTATAAATCGAAAACGGTGCCCCTAATCAAGTTCATCCCAGGACTTCAATTTCTGTAGAGCTGTATCATAATTGGTGCGTGTGTATCAATCGAACGATAGAAGAATGGACTCATGACTACCCAGAGCGGTGATCGCGACCGTGGGATACCAAAGTTATCTCCGGATCTTCTACCGTACAACGGGTTTTAATGTTCCCTTCAAATCCCTTTGGGTGATATACTGCATGTTTTATGCATGGCGGAATGACAAGAGTTGAACCAATTGGCTTGTGGAGCAATGGCGGAAGCAATCACTACGTCTAGCCAATCGCCAATGGTGGCTTGCATCTCAATGCAATGTACCAAGCTCAGAACCACCAATGAACTATTGATGGTATTTCTTTTAGTTTCCTTGCGTGATTTTGATCCATCCGATTTCTCAAACTACTTGCTGACATGAGCTTCGCTCTGCTGACTTTTAGAGAAGCTTACTTCTAGACAAGGAAATAGAGCAAGGGTTTACTAAATATCGCAGATTACATTTATACATAACCAATCCTTCATAACTATGAGATCATCTCAAGACTACCTCATGGTCTAGCTATCAGAATCATCAGCTTGCCACACTAGCTGTCAACACTTGAACAGCGTACCATATTACGATTTGCATGTTGTATGACTGGTGCAGTTCGATATAACATTATCATTTCTCAAAGTGTAGAGCGTTATTAAAGTTACACGAAAATTCGAACATCTGTTTATTCACCCCATTGCCAGACGTCATGGATGCCGAGGGGTTTAGATCCCAATTTCCATCCCCGAGAGTCCTAGAAGATCCACTCTCAATGCTCTTTGATTATGGAAAGCCGCTTCAAGAAGTCCAGAATCAACATCAAACG
The DNA here is from genome assembly GCF_014898465.1 of Botrytis porri. Lineage (NCBI taxonomy): Eukaryota > Fungi > Ascomycota > Leotiomycetes > Helotiales > Sclerotiniaceae > Botrytis > Botrytis porri. The sequence goes on from NW_024066077.1 coordinate 2,456,808, forward strand.
ACAACTCAGAGCCGCGAGTCTAGAGGTGGTATTAGGGTCTCGTTAGCATGTGTACCGGTATTATATTTGAGTCATTAGTTGCTGTCATATATACTAACAACTGAACAGTGTCGAAGTCGTCACGTAAAATGCGGAGCAGAAATGCCTTCATGCAGTCGTTGTCAGCAAGACGACAAGCCGTGCTTCTATGCAAAGTCAAGAAGAGGCATGAGAGATAAGAATGCTACCAGAATAAAAAATTCGGCAAAAGAGCATCTTAAAGATCGGTATATGGTAAAAGATCAAGCAGGATATTCTACTTCAGTAGGGGGTCATGCTGGGAACTCATCTAGTGAATCGTGGACTGGAGCAGTTTCTGATGCATCACCGAGCCCTAGTAGCTCTTCATCCAGATTGAACAGTGTTAAGCCCACGGACTCAGAAAGGCTGATTGATCTTTATTACAAGTCTGTCAACCTAGATTTGCTTTAATTGCCATCACTGACGGATCGATAGTTTCTTTCATAAATCCCATCCATATATTATGCCAAAATCTCATTTTTTGAGTAGGCTAGAATCCGACCCAGACTCTTTGAATAACCTCATGTCAGCAATGCGATATATCGGATCGCTATATGCACCTGATTTGCCATCATCAGAGTTGAGGGCTATAGCTGTCAGCCAATTAGATCTAGCCAATTTACCACAAAATGGCTTTAGCGTTCAAACTCTACTTCTACTTGCCATTGCTGTCCATGCCGAAGACGAAAGACAACAAGCACGTGCTATTTTGGATAGAAATATATGCATGGCGTTAAAGCTCGGTATGAATCATCGAGCTTTTGCTGCAATGGAAAGAGACCCAGTATTGGCTGAGAGCTGGAGGAGGACCTTTTGGGGACTGTACGTTCTTGATGGAGTGTTTTCTGGCATTGCTTGTGCATCCAGTTTTATGTGAGTGCCATAAAAGGAGGTTTACAACAGTCAGATTATATACTGACTCATTCTAGCTTATCCGCAATTGGCACACACGTAGATCTGCCCTGCGAGGACTACGAATATGAGAGCGGAGTAAGTCATTCAAATTTTTTTTTAATAACGTCTAGTACACTTGTGACGATTGAAGATTCTAAACTTCTCTAAGCGTATTCCTCGACCTCGCACTCTCTCAGATTATGACTCCCGTGATTTTGAAGACGAGATCCCAGTCTTCTCATCTTTTACATACCTCATTGACCTCGTTCGAATCATTGGTACAATTCTTAGCATCAATGATATCACAGGCAAAAATCTAGAGCCTGCTGTTACAAATGCCGATACTATGCTTGTGAATTGGAAGCTCCATTTACCGGTGGAGAAACAAGGGGTAGTGGATAAGTATGAGGAAGTCGATGAGTTGTTGTTTCAAGCACAAAATTTACTGCAGACGTATGTTGATTTCACTTCCAGTAAACTCCTTTCACCAATTGATTATATGCGAACGCACGATTTTAACAAGTAATGCAGACTTCTAGTAGTTATCCACCGTCCACTATCTTGTCTCTACCACTCGCCGCTCGAGAAAATCTCCCGTTGCGCACCACCACCACCTACCTCTCCACCAACCGGCAATGAAAATCTCACCCGCTGGCTCCACACGAAGAAAACCATCGAGGCAGCCCAAACAGCCATGAATCTCTATGCACTCCCTAGTCCAATATTATCGCACACACCTCTCGGTATTTGTGGGATTACAAAAGCAACACTTGCAAATCTTAGTGCTTGTGCTTATGTGTATAATAATAGAGATGACAGAGAAAGAGGAGGGAATTTTGAAAGGTCGAGTGAGTGGAAGATGGCTAGGGATAGGATTAGATTGGGATTGGGCGCTACGAAGGTATTGGCGGGAGTTTGGGAGGGTGCGAGAGGCACAGAGAGAGAATTAAAGGCTATCGCTAGAGGGGTTTTTGCGAATGGCGCGGGGAGAGAAGGGAGTAAACGGGTGGTACCGGGGATAGGTGGAGTGAGAGAGGAAGGGGGTATGGGAGGATATGTGGGGATGGGGGCGGGAATGGAGTTTGATGGGGATGGTCGAGGAAATGGAAATGCATTGATTGACAGTTTCGAGGAGAATTATATAGCGGGTGAGTTAGATTATTTGGGGATTCTAAATGGTTTAGCTGTAGGGACGAATGTTGGGATGGTGGGGAGTGGTGGAGCTTCGAATGGTTGTTGAAGAAAAGAGAAGAATCATAGAAGTTAACGCTTATAGAAATGGGAAATTATGTCCTATGGGAGAATGAAAGATATTGGATTGAGTACGCGATGACCAAGGTGTTGTAAACACAAATCAGCGGACGGGAGTTCTCCTCGTTGTATTTCATGTTTGGGTTTCTAGTTCATTATATCATATCATTCCACGATTAACGGATGGATTTGTTTATATAAATACCTCTACTTTCATTGAGATTCCGAGATTAGCGTAGAAAAGAAATGAATAGATAATGCAAGATGGAAAATAGGAATTAGATCTAGAGAGCTCGGATTTATACCTTTTTTTTTATAATGATATATTTTATTATCTTCCGTTTACATTGATGTCTCGTGCCGTGATGGAGTTTCTAGGGAACTGTGTATTTTATGATTTGTAATGTATCTCGGGGGGTAGAGATGAGATTACAGTAGTGATGTGGATTTTCTGTTGTGCGTCCAGGGTCAGAAGATTGAAGGGCCGTCCGCACATATAGATATTAAATTTATATTTCGCGCTTTTTCGGACATAGGCATTATAGATAGCACATTAATGTCATTCATCAATAGACGAATAGATGTCTCGGGATTGACTGCTGGGTTCCACGTTACGGTCATAGGGCCAGTCATGGAAGTTCCACCGACCTGGCAGGCGAAATTCTCCATGATATAAAGAACAAGCAGGCGATCCGTCAATCCAAGGCCATCAAATTAAGAACTACTGACATGCAGGAGAAAACATACGTCAAGCCCCGGCTTGCTAGTTGCTGATCGTCCGAAAATTAGATCAAGCCACAGAGGAAGACGCTCAGTGCGCAGTGCATTTCTGGATGTCCGCCAGAGCTACAGAAAACCAGGCACGGCCATTTTCTCCATTGTGATTTTTTCTGTAATGGTGGCCGAGACTATAAGAGCTACTGACCTGATCTTTGTGTTGGATCTGTTAAGTGATTGCAAAATTCCGATCAGTGCGACCCGAGCCGATGCTATCGTTCAATGCCGCGATGTTGTTTTCTTCATGCCATGATTCGAGTCAATGGAGAAGATCGCTAGGCTAGGAAACCTCGAGAGAGAAGATCTGAAAGCGCCAGTAAATTTCGACATGGCTTGGCAAAAGGGGCGAAAGCGATTTTGAAGCCTATCGAGATTTTAAATGGCTTATAAAGAAGAGATGTGAAGGTAGTCGAGATATGAAGCAAGTGTTCAATTCGAAAATGATGATATTAGTATGTAGGGTAGTATTTTATAGGCGGGGGAAACATGAAGCCTTGTACGGATTCAATATAAGGCTTGATAAAGGTCGAGCACTCGGAATATTTACAATAGAGTTCAAAGTTAAAGGCTCGGAAGATTAACAATAGACTTCGAACTTAAACCTTTCAAGCGTCAAGTTTGTGGCAACAGATTCTAGGAATTCATGAATGCGTCAGCCTTAGACATACCTAGGCGGCCAATACATTAACCAGACAGGGCAAGACTATTTTGACTACCGACATCGAGGTGCACTAGTCTAAGCCTGTGAGCATGTCGCCCTTGCAGGACTAAAACTGCAGGCATAGCATAAGGATTCGGTATCCATAGGGTAGAGTGAGTCCAAGAATCACATTTGGAGAGCTTAAGCTCACCGCCACCGATTCATGAGACGTCAACAAACAATCTGTGGAAATTGTTAGTCAAATACTTATATATTCATAGCAAACTCACTTACAGTATACATTACGTCAAAAGTTATGTTTATTCGGTACATCTTTGACGTCCGTTTTGGCCGTAAATTCTTTATCAAGTCAGAATGTTCCGATATCCTCAACTTTTCTGGATCTCTCCGGAATGCTGCTGTGGTTCAGGAGAACAAGTTGAGCATGGTTATTTCAAGATTCATACAAATTCGAGAAGATAATGTGATTAACATGATGTAGAATAAATGAATTTAAAAAGAATTTGAATATATGAATCTGATTCGAATCTATCGAGTTATTCTTTATTTTAATAATGAACTTCAAAAAACTAAAACCTGGCTTTCAAGAACTTTATTAAATATTTCATTAAATAATCTAATTATTTATATAAAAATAAATTGAAAATACTATCTAGAAAAGATATATATCATTTATTATTAAATAATCCGCTTCTTAAATAGACTATTATAGGTTATATAATCTAAAGCTTTAAGCGCTCTTCAAGTGAGAGTTTATAATTATATATTAATTTTCATTTCGATTGAATAACATATTTTATTAGCATGTACACTATATCAGTATATGCACCACTTCAAAATACTTCAAAATTAATCTTTTATTAATATTTTTATTTAAACCATTAATCATTATTTTTTCTTTGAAAAGTTTCCTTGTAAATAATAAAAATAAAATATTTATAAAATTTGATTTTTTTTATAGATATCTCAATTGTAGCTTAAGAATGTTATACTTTGCATTATAAAAATCTATTTCTTTAAATAACTTTTTTGTTATTATAAGATTTTATTATTTTAATTCATTTTTATATTATTTATATAAATAAATATAATATAACGTAGTTTATCAGTGGATCGGTTATATTAGTAGATCGACCACTTTTACCTCGAATTATCACTTCAAAGCTATATTATTTAATAATAACTAAATCAATTGATTAAAACTATTAAGAATCTAATAATTTAAGATCTATTACATTATTTTAACAGGTTCTTATATTATAACCTGTCTTTCTGTATTTACTATAATATTGATTAGAAAATACTTCCTCATTAAAATTCCCTTCTTTTTGATACTCATTATATTGAATCTGAATATCAATTTTTTGTTGAAATAATATATTAAGAGTCTTTTATTCAGTAATTACTCTTCCTTAATGTAATTAAGTTTTTTTCGTATGTTAATGTTTGCTTAATGCTTTATTTACTACTCGAAGTTTATAATTCTTTATATTTAAAAGTATGTTTTTATAAGCTAATCTTTCTATACCCTTAACTAAAGCTAATATAATCTTAAATATAGATATAAAGGAATTTGCTTAATAACGAATTATTCGAGATTTAATTAATATTAATTAAGAAAGAGTTTTAATTAGATCATGAGGGGTTTGAGAGATTCATTAATTTAGATTGAAAGAGGAAAGGGTAGGTATATAAATTCGAATATTTAATTTCGAGAGTATAGCTTTAGAATTAAATAGAATTAAACCTATTCCTTGGAATTCTGATTTTATATTCTAAAAGGTAATTGATTTCTTGTATGTAGTTTTAAAAGTTATAAAGAATTCAACCTTTGAAATATGATTGATATATGTTTTAATAAATCCATTAATTTGATTACTATATAAATGTTTTAGATTACTAAAACAGTTAATATCAAGTAGTTGAATTAAATGACTTAAATGTAATAGTAAATATAAATATATAATATTATTCTCTTTATAGTATATTTAAAAAGCTATTGATTTGTAGCTTTTATACCTATCCAGTATCAATATTCGATATTTACCCTTTCTTTGATTTTTAATATGTTTATTAAAGTATTTCAATCATTTTAAATCTGTCTTATTGTTTGTTCATTTATTAAATATATGTTTAATAGTTTATTCTATAAAAAGATTGGTTTCAGTATATCAATTAAAAAGATAAATCTATTTCTGAACTATTAAAAATAAGGGAATAATTTCGTTCTTTTCATTTCTATATATTATTGCTGTAGTTCATTCTCGATTGCCTGATGTTACGGGAGCTGCCTCTAGGGTCACGTGGAAGTGTCTAGAGATCTCTCGAGGTGGTTTAGACTAGACTTCAAGTAGGAATTCAATAAGGTTGTAACTGGTTGCAATTCTCGTAACTATAGTAATGAAACTAATGATTGTTCTTGAGCACGAAGCTCTACATTGTAATGAAACCCATTCCCTTATATAGATCTTCGTCCTACTTGGACAGCTGGGACAGCCGGGCGCTCCTGGAGCGCTGTCGTTCCTGAGCTGTCCATCACGGGACACTAATCCCGTGACTCTTGGTGTCCTAGCTTATTCTTTTGTCCTGGGGCTAATCCCCTGGGACATTACTAATCCTAGTGAAGCCTTCTTGCTTACTGTGTTCTGTCTTTCCTAGGACCTATTGTCCTGGGAACTATGTCCTATGTTTCTAGGGTATACTATGACTAATACTATATACGTGCCTGAGGCTCTCCTGGGTGCCTAGCGTCCCCCGGTATACTGCAGCTGAATCACCGAGGCTTATAGTACCATTATAGCCTATACGTTGGTGATTCTACAGCCTGTTACTAATCCGTTGTAACACCTGACTGTATAGATTTACTTCTACTATATTTCTCAGCACTAATAACAATCATTACTATACATATAATTCCTATTATAAAGCCTGTTTCATTAAAATTATAGAAATCTTTATTTAAAATGCTGTATTTCGTTTATATATTTATAACTAATCAAAATTATTCTTTAATAAACTTGAGATCCTTATAAAGAGCTTTTTAAAAGTCATAAATACAATTAAAATATATCTTTAATTCGATTCGATGCTTTACGAATCAATATGCCTAAAGCTTCCCAACATGTTTTGTATCCTTCAATTCGAGAATATAATTTGCTATATCTTTTATATTCTTGAGTTTAAATGGAAAACTTTTTAAATCTATATTAAGAATATATTGAATAAATATCTTCTTTTTTAATTTAATCAAATTATAACTTTTTAATTGACTCTTAGCTATATTAGATTTACTTCGAATTCTATTATTTAATATAGTTCGAGGTATATAATAAAACTGAGCTACTTTTCAAATTGATAATTTTTTATTTGATTCAATAGCTTGAATAACTAAGATTATGTGTGTTTCTTTAAAATGAATTTTCATAATTAATTATAAAGAAAACGCATATTAAATATAAAATAATAATTCGAGATAAAAGTAATCGATCCATTGATATAACCGACCCACTGATAAACTACGTTATATAAAGAAAAATTAAATTATATTAATAAATAGAGAAAGTACATGGTTACGCACGACCGTTTTTTATATATAAAAATAATAATGTACATACTGATATAATACACATACCAATAAACTACATTAAAGTCATTTCTATATTCGCTTATTTAATCATTCAAATAACGATAATAAGCTGGAAAATTCGAATTTCTTTACCTGAGTTCGCATACGTACTATACTCATACTCTACTTTCTCTCATTTAATATATTTAATAGCGAAATCTAAATACAAACAATAAAAATGAAAAGTATTAATCAATACTTTTAAAGACAAAAAAGGCCTTACTCTATTGGAACACGTTGCTGGAGGCGCGACACGTGGTGTCACGCTTTCCTTTATTTATATACTCCGTATATATGTATACGAAGAGGGGGGGTTAGATAAAATTATATTACTTTTTATCTTATATGCTTTATATGTCACGGATCGACCTCAATCGCAACTGCGATCGCTCACATGCGCATGCGCACATGTGCATGATCACGTGTACATAGCTAGTATATAGGTGCGCTCCACGAGCGCTTTACTCTCGATTTCTATAGTTGTAGATTCTAAGAATAAACTGTACCCTGCTCTCGTAGTTCTTCTACGGCAAAGTGCTACATTATATATATATCTTATTAAGTCTATCTAATATACTTAATTAGTAGGACATAAAAAGAGAGATAATTCTACGAATTCTAGTCGGAATTGATATTCAAATTATAGTAGAACTTAATTATATCGGAAAGGAAAATTCGACTAATCAGATCCGGTATAAAGAAGATTTCACTATAAAAATAATAATTTAAGCGTTTTAAACAATATTCACATTGGATTTTAGCTTCAAATCTCGAAATTTTCGAAAAAAAAAAAAAATCATGTGATAGTAGCCAATCAAGCTTATTCAGCTAAATCTACCATCAAAACTTGTACCGGATTCGCGAAAAATAGTTCGATACGAAGGTCGCGGTCATTTTGAAAGAGATTATAGGCATTTTACAGGGTTTGAGCCTGAAACTCCGCTGTTACTGATACATGGTTTTGACCCACTAAAATATAGTGCTTTACAGGGTGCTTATAGGCTTATAGACCCATAAAAACACAATACATTAGAAGCCATCTATATGTATAGAACTTACAGGAAGTTATTATTAAAATAGATAATTTTGAGAATATTTCGAAGAATAAAAGGAAATATAGGATTTATGTATAGAAGAAGGATTAATACTATTATTATATTACTTAAAAAGCATACCTAAATTATATCATGTCGTATTAAATCGAATAATAATATCGATGTTTCTAATTCAAGCTCTTTTATATCTTATTCCTTTTCGAAATCTGAGGTCTTTATTAAAGCTTTTAATAAATCTTTACCTTCTACAGATTCTTCAAGTCCTTCTTCTACTATTATTTAACCTATACGTTTTCAATATACACTCATTCTACCCCCCTTAAAAGCTCCTCCTCCCTCTTCTTTCTCAAAAGAACCTTTCTATATAGATATTAATATTAGACTTTAATCTCTTATTCTTTTTGAAGCTAGGATTTTTGTATCTAAAATCATTAAAATTCATCAATTAACTATAAAAAGAGAATATATAGAGAAACAAGATAATAAATTAAAGCTTGAATATATTGAATAAAAAAGATGTACTTGAGATTCTAAGAAAAAGAAGATTATTAAAAAGATGAAAGATATTATTGAAGCTATTATTATTCAAAATTTAACTATATAGTAGTTCTTCTATACTATTATTATTAATAAGATTAATAAGCTTTTGAATTTTATAGAAGCTAATAAGATTCATACTTTAAGTATATATAAATGCTTGAAGAATAAAGGCTATTATTAAACTAAACTTATTATAAAGCCTAAACTGAAGAAAAATATTAAAGAGTAATGATATAAATAAACTTGAAAACATTAAAATTGAACTCTAAAGGATTAAAAAAAGGTTATTTTATAAACAAAATAAATATGTAATTTGCTTTAATAAGGGGTAAAGTAAAGGTATAGAGAAAGCCTTTAGAGGTTTATTATTATTATATTATTAAAAGGAGATATAAGGGAAGGAAGGAGTTTATGTTTTAGAGTGTATTTTTTTATAACAAGAAAGGTCCTTATTATATATAAAAAGATAAATTCAAAAAGAATAAAATAGTAAGTAATCTTGACTTAAAAGCTAAGAATACTATTAGGCATGATATTAATAAAAAGGTATAAAAGTTGAAAACGAATATGGAAAGAGTTGGATTATATAATCGTTCTAATTAAAAGTCTAAATAGAAGTATATAAAGGCTATAAGAGCATATATTCATAAGTCTAATATAGAAGGCACTCATCAATATTAATATTAGTAAGTTATTCTAAAACCTTTATTCTTATTATTTATAAAAGAGTATTAAAAAGAACATTCTAATATTATGATTATAAAAGATAATACATCCGCTTACTCTTTCTATTATTAAAAAAAGGTATACAAGTTCTTTAAAATTATTAAATTGTTATAGTTAGGGAACTCTTTTGATCTTAATACTATTAAGCTAATATAGTAATAAATGAAGATAAAAACTATTAAAAAGAGGGTAGCGATAGTAAAAGAAGAGTTAAAAAAAGTAATGATTAAAGTACTAGTATGATATACCTTAAGATTGTATTCAAAAATGAATTGAGAGAATTACTAGGTATATATAAAAAGTTATTAAATTAAAGGAAAGTAATGAGTATTCAGAAGGATATTTAAAAGGTATAAAGAAAATAAGAATATAATAGAATAGTTATATAGTTTTATAAAAAAAGAAAGTTTTATAACGTTATCTTCAATATTAATAATAATAAGGAGTAATTCAGAGGCATGTACTATGCTTGAATTATTAATCTCTTTTGTTTCACTCTATTTAATGAATATTACAGGGTACTACTCTATAAAGCCCCTATAAATGGGAAAATCTCTTCCAAAATGACCGCGACCTCCGTATTCCGGGTTTGTCTAACAATCCGGTATTGTCATATAAAAAGTGGCCGAATCAGGAGATTTTTCCGGTAAAGCCTGACTTTCGGTACCGGCACGTGACAGCGCGACTTGCTTTTTGTTCACTATCATCCTTGACCGTAGTCACCGAGAAAATTTTATAAAAGAACGTTCATCTTTCCATTATCTCCTCCACTAATACTCGTAGATGCACTGGGTAATCAGACCACGCATGTGTGTTCCATCTTCTATGTTTTAGGTAACCTTAACCTCAATCTTACACTTCAATCAAACAACGCATCACAATACTTCAACTCATCAACGCTATTGAATAACTCCCGATACGATTTATTTGTAATTTGCCACCTTTTGAAATTTATTGTTCTTGATCATGGCAGTCCTCAAGGACGTTCGTGGGATCGCAGTTACCGTATGCGTGGACAAGCAAGCTCTCCAAGAGTACGACGACCATGAGCCTGATTGTGTTTCTGCAGAGGCTGGAAGATATGGTAAAGCTACCAAAACGGTTTCCAAATATATTGAATCGACCACCGGCAAAGTTTTCTACATCAATCTCGAGATAAGCAAAGCATACAAATTTGACTCTCCGAATGTTTCCTTCGAGGTCTTTGTTGATGGGATAAGAGTTGGTTCGAAACATGGCAGCAAGAAACACATTCCTCTGTGAGTTTCCTAATCTTGAAGAGCAGCTTTCTGCTGGAGTTCTTTGTGGTTCAGGTTGTTACAAGTCTTTCTGATTCCTATGCCTACAGACTGACCTTCTATTTAGGACTAAGAGATTCAAAGGTGTCAAAAGTGAGCTGGATAACGGAGAAACTATCTTGATGCCAATTAAGTTCAGCAATATAACTACAAGTAATCAGACGTTGTCGCTAGAAGGATTTCGGCACCCTCTTACTAACTCTTTTTGAAGGCACCGATGATTCGAAATTAGCATCTATAAAAGAGGATGCAATCCGACTGAGTGTTGTTGGAGAGATTGTGGTAAAATTTTATCGAAGAGGTAAAGGAACTCTTTCACAGAAGCAATCGCACAATCGTGGCACTTTCAAGCAGCTAGTTGCTGGTTCGTCAACATCAGTGCAAGAGAAGGCGCTTAAGGGACAAGCAACGTCTCATAGTACTACGTGAGCCTTCATCCTGCATCTCCAATCCTAGGCTATCGGAGGTTTCTAACGACTAAATCTGTATCAGATTAGGAGCCTCTCAGGCCATAAAATCAAGTGTTCTTTGGGAAATGAACTACCCGGATGGATATGGCAACCCAGTCGCTATATATCGATTCAAATACAGGTCTAGAGGTCAGATACACCACAAAGCAAGTCCATAGAAGTTTCTAACAGTCGCAGAATCACTCAAGTCTCTCTTGATACTCGAAAGAACCCCAGAGCCCTCCCCTTCTCCTTCTCCTGTTCCAATTTCGAATGGTGCTTCAGGACTTTTTGATCTTGATAAACTTGATGCAACCCAGAAGGCCAAGCTTCAGGAGTTTTTGGGAAACTTACTGGTATATCCAATCCATCGCCTCTCGCACCACTGCTAACTTTATCTTCATCAGGGAAATAGAGCCCAGTCCAACGAGGAGAAGAATATTAAGCGGGAAAGAGAGGAAACTGGCATGGATTCTAAGGCCAAGAAACGATCAAAGAGAGGCGAACGTATCGAGATTGATTTGACGGGAGATGGTTCGGATTGAGTTCTGAGCGAATAATCACAGGGGCTTTAGGAGGTTCAAAAAAATGAATGGGAACATTTTCAAGGATTATTTGCGGGCTTTTATGGGTCAGCTGGAGTCTTTTATGATGGTTTGTATGTGCTACTTACAACTTGACATGGGGTGGGGACATTTTCACGGCAACGATAATAATTCTGCATTTACATCAAGAAACGGGCCAGATACCTAGCTAAAATTTATTGATTTAGACATACTAGCTAGCTACGGCACAAACAAAAGCTCGTTTCTTTAATAGTTTCACAGAACCATTTGAGATATCTCCTCGAATTATATTTCCAAAGAGATTTCGAGAGGATCAACGGCATGCTTAAACCTGATATGTGGTATTGTTCCGTCGCGAAATTTCATAACGAGCGTAAAATACTAATGCTGGAGCCTTACGAATTGTGAGAGTCACGAGCAGAAATGTTTACTCTTTCGTTATTTTGTGATATAGCTAAGTGAGTTCGTTATCTATGAGCTTGCAAGACCAAAAAGGACACAAATTTAGGATTGAGTTGTCGTGACGCCATGGAGCCATTGCGCCATTAAAATACATTTCCTTCCCCTTCATTACGCCATTAGATCCTTTGAATATCTCCCATACGCAATAAATGACGGCGTTTATTTTCGACTAGCAAACTGAGAACGCTCCCGATAAAAATAAAAAGGATATCGCCGCCGTCTTAAATTTGCAAATGTGGCTCCACTATTACGCATCTTCGTCAGAATCTGCAGTAAGATCAACGACCACTGTAGTGCATTTCTTTCTTCGTGCTTGGTTTGAGCTGCCTTCACCGTTATCCCGCTCGCGCTTGATTTTTCGCTCGGGGGTATTAGACGCGCGACCCGCCTATAAAAAACATTAGCTTATGTATGCTTTGACATCACTGTGCTACTTACAGCAATCCCTTCGTTACGTAGAAATGCCTTGAGGCGCTCCTTTTGACCAGCGGTCAAATTATCGAGATCGATATCAGGCTCTGGACCTGGTGTTGGGCTATCTTCTGGTTCGGGGCTCCGCTCAATGATCATCAATTGCTTGAGACATTCTATGTCGATATCAGCAATGCCTTCCGATTCTGTTGCAGTCTAATGTACCTTTAGACCGATATTTAAACTTATAAATAGCTATGGGATAATCTTCGCCGTCGAGGTTTATGGCATTTACGTATCTAGGTGCAGGGATAGTAGTCTCGGGGGAATACCTAAGACCGTAAGTTGACTGGCGAGTGTATGATCATAGCCTACATACGAGACATTGTGTGATTTTGCTTGACCTTTGAGCGCCTTTTCATGAAACGTATTGGAGCTCGAGTGGACGGTCTGGGGATGAACAGGCTGCACTGGTACTGTTTTGGAGGCGCGCCAGATTCTGATCTCAATCGCGCCAACCTTCTCAGCTTCGACTTTATCCTTTTTTAGGCTTGAGAGTCGACCTTCCTCGCTTGCTTCGTAATGTTAGCACGGCATAACGGATTGACAATTGCGAAGTTGTGGAAACAAACATATGCGGAGCTCAGAAAACCTGTATCTTTGTAACGTCGAACGGTTTCCGATAGGATGGAAATTGATTGGGCCTTCAAATTTACATGGAGATCTTCCTATGTCTTCGGGTGTGATAATTCTCCCTTGGGCATAATTGCCATCGACGGATACACGTGCTCGGAGATTTGGCGCGTTGAATTTGAGTTTGGGTAACAAAGTGCAAATGATGCTGAACTCGGCCCCATCGATGGCTTCAATATACTTGGAGACTGTTCTCGACGCTTGATGTTCGCCGCTCGGTCCCGGCCCAATTTCCACATCCTCATCGTCATCATACTCCTGGACTTGGACTCCATTCACTCGAACAGCGACTTCTAGGCCTGGAAGTTTGTCGAGAACGACCATTTTAGGAATTAAAAGCTTTGGATTTGCAGTTTGGTAGGAGATTATGTACTGCGGACAAGTAAAGAAGTCAGATGATTTTCCGAAGAAAATAGCAAGGGTATTAAAAAGAATAATGTGGGTAACTGCAATACGTACTGGTCGACTTGTGATGCTAATTAACTGTTGATTAGAAGCTGTCTTGTGCAATCGAGCAATCGAGCAATCGAATCGACAGTTTAATTTCTTGAGCACTGATGGAAATGTAGGACTTCGATTATGAAACAAACTCCTACAGTTAACTCATGAAGATCCTACTAGCTACTCGAAGGAAAGTTTTCGCAAAATCTCGACGATTCTCTGTCATAGATTTCTATTTAATATAAAAAAGATTTCTATGATTTATATAATATATTCATAAAAATCTTAAAAAAGAAAATTGTATTTTACAAAACATAATCTTAATAAGATTTATAAAAAAACAAATTATATCATTAAATCACCTTTATTATTAACTTTATTTATCTTATTTTAAAATTCATTTTAAAATCTCCCTTAAAAAGTATATCAATAAAAAAAATTTAATATATAAATTTTTCGAAAAATTTTCCTTATTAAGTAAAGACTATTATAAGATAAATAAAATAAGCTTATTATATATAAAGATAAAGAAGAGATTAAATTAGATTATATAACTAATATAATCTAATTAATTTATATAATATTAAAAAAAAATCAATATATAACTTTTGAGGAAAACATAAAAAAATTAAGAAAAGATTTTCTTAAAAAAACTTATTAATCTTTATTACATTCAAATCAGAATATTATTTTCTATCCCCTCTCAAAATCATTAAATTAATATTTACTCAGGTTGAAAAGATATCATTATTAGTGTTGGGGAAAAAGATCTAGTGTATTTATATCGAAATTATTAATATTAATACTATTAATAATAGACTTATTATATTGAATATAATTAATGAAAAAGGTTAAACTATAGATTTTTATAATGATTTAGACTTTTCAGTACTTGGAGATCTTATAGGAGAGTTTTAATTATAAAGAAGAAGGCTTTTAGACATAGAAAAATGAAGGGTAAAAACTCTTCAAAAGGCTTTACTTTTTTCAAGAAATATCTTATAAAAGATATACCAATATAGTATTTAATATTCTACTAGTATATCTATAACTACTTTATATAATAAAAAGAAAAGCTAGATCTTTTGAAAAACATTTATAATATATTAATTTAGGTGTACAGTACTTTATATTAGTATATAATATTATTACGAAATATTGATTTCGATACTATTTTGTATGATAGATAATATACCACTAATTATAATTGAAGAAATAATAATTCTTTAATATAGAGTATATATTATTAAAACAATAGTATCCCGATATCATTACACCTACTATTTCGATCTCATTTAATCATCTAGTTCTATAATATAGTTTTATCCTCTATATTGATAGAATGATTTGATAAGCTCTAATATATTATGTTTTATATTGATA
The DNA here is from genome assembly GCF_014898465.1 of Botrytis porri. Taxonomy (NCBI): domain Eukaryota; kingdom Fungi; phylum Ascomycota; class Leotiomycetes; order Helotiales; family Sclerotiniaceae; genus Botrytis; species Botrytis porri. The sequence goes on from NW_024066077.1 coordinate 2,472,100, forward strand.
GGGTAATCTAATGGGAGAAAAGGGAATGGAAAATATTAGACTTTAAGAAGAAATTATATATTATTGATGTATTATAGGAGAAGGTGAATATAAGACTTATAAATAATGAATTAAAGGTTATAATAGAATTCCTAAAGGATTTAAAGTATTAGAGAGCAAAGACAACTCTTTAAGAAGAATACAATATTATAATTAACCATAGCTTTTATAATATTTTGAAAGGAGTTGAATAGAAAGAAAAGAATTATTATAATAAAATAGAAAACATAAAGTTTCTATAAATATATCAAAGGATCTAATAAAGGAAAGGTTTTTAGATATAATAAATCTATAATATAGATAATTTAAAGGATTTAAAAGAATTACTTAGGAAATTACCCGTAGATTTTAATAAAAAAGTTCAAAGGGAAATAGGGTTTTATTTCCTTTTCCTATCTACCTTATTCAATTAGAACCATATATAGGCGTATCGTATGGTCTTAGCATAACTATATAGATTAAATCGATTATGAATTTACTACTACTATTATACGACTTTTAGGAAACTAATGAAATAAACAGTAAAAACAATAATATTTTAATTAGGATTTTAGAAATCAATTAATATAAGTTATTTTAAATTATTTTAAGAAGTTAAATTAAAATTCAATATAATAATATTCAAATTAAATTTAATTATAATTATTAAACTATTTAATATTTATATCTTGAATATCGGGATTTCTAATTGATATAATCTCAATCAAAACTTACAATTTTTTAAAAAAATTATTTAGTATAAAAGCTAATGAAATTTAATAAATCAAAAAGAAAGATTATATAATTACTTAATTAAAACTTTAGAAATCGATCAAAATAATTCTTTTTTTTATCTTAAAAACTAAACTTTTATTAACATAATAATATTTGAAGAATAAAAGAAATAATTTCGAAGTTGTTTTAAATAATTATATAATAAAAGAATTATTATAACAAATATAAATTTTAATTCTTAAAATATAAAAAAAAGCTTTATATTAATTAATTTCCTTAAGTTTTAAAAATTAATTATATCTCTTTTCTTTTAATTTTCTTAGTTCCTTTAAGATTAACGTAGTTTATCATCGAGTGAATCATATCATCGAGCGAATCATTTTAAAATACATCAAAATCAGTCATTTTTAAAAATCTATATTTTAAAAATTAATCAATTTTCTCCAAAAAAAAATTAAAAAATTAATAAAAGATAAAAATTTCAAATTAGAAAATCTAATTTTTATATAAATATCTCTATTATATTTTAAAATATTTCCAAATAGTTATAATTTCCATTACAAATAAAACTATTTCTATAATAACTTTTATATTAAATCAATTTTTTAATAAAAAGTTTGAAATTCATAATACTAACATATTTAAATATTATATTTTCAATTTTTTTAAAAATTCTATTATTAAATAAAGAAAGTATATGATTACTATATGAATATTAATCATTGAGATCTAGTAAATAGTATTACGAACAACGCAATATAGGCACGGGACTAGGCACTAAGTCACGTGGTTGGCTCAATCTGCCTCAACAGAATAGATACTAAGCTATAAAAATACAAACAAATTAGTACTAAACCATACTAATCATATTAAACAAGAAGGTCTATATAAAGGAATAAGTTTCATTACAATATAAAACTTTATATTCAAAAATAATTATTAGTTTTATTATTATAGTTACAAGAATTATAATTAGTTATAATCTTATTGAATTCTTATTTGAAGTTTAATCTAAACTATTTTAAAAGATTTCTAAACACTTTTATATAACCCTAAAAGTAGCTTCCGTAATACTTTGAGCACCTTTTCTACTTCAAATACTAATTCAATACTAATCGTTAGTATAACAGTCAACAATTCTTTCAGAAGTTAATAGGTTCTAATAAGTAATTTCGATAATATTGAAATAATTAATGTTTTTAAGGAGATTATTATTAATAAAATATTTAAGATTATTTTACTAAATAAGTATTAAGGAAATCAATAGGAACTCGACATTTTTTTATTATAATTTGAAATTTATTTTAGATTTAATTAAAATAAATTTATTGAAAAGGAATCTAAGAGTATTTGAATTGTATTATACCTTAGAGGTGAAATAGGCAAATGGATTTAGTTATACCTGCGCGACTATTTCGAGCATAACAATAGGGAATGTATGCAGTCTATAAGAATTATCTTTAATAATTTCGAAGGATTTAAAACAGAAATATGTAGAATCTTTGGAAACTCCAATGAGTTAGAGATAGTGGAAAAGAAAATCTTTAATTTCAAACAGATAGGATCGGTATTGAAGTATACTATGGAATTCCGAAGATATATGGGAATAATTAAATAAAATGAGATCGTTATTATAAATTATTATTGTAAAGAATTCAAATCAGAAGTATGTTTGAAATTTGATAGGGAAAGGGAGAACAATAACTTGAACGGATTAATTAAAAGCTTTATCGATATTAATGACTGTATATACAAGTACAAACAAACCCAATGATTATACAAACTATAAACAAATAAGTAAGAGTGTTATTAAAAGAATAAAGACAGATTACATTACAATCCATAAAGATATAAAGATCTTATAGAATTAAATGTTACACTTTACAGAAATGAGAATAATAATCCAAAGAAAAGACAAAGGTAAGAAAACAATTTATACTTTGAATATGAAAAAGCAAGGTATTAAGTAATGAATTATTAAAATAAGAAGACAAAAGAAAAGAAAGGCAATTTCAAACTCAAGTTCAATAAAGACTAACTTAACATTACCTTTATATCCCAGGAACATTCAATTAAGACCGAAGAAATTGAGGCCTTTATTAATAAAGAATTCTGAAAATTATTAAACGAATTACCACAAAATCAAAAGGGTATAAATATAATAGACTTATAAGAATAGGAATATTATCAAACCCTATCATTATTGGTAATAAAAGAATGCTATAAGGAAGAAACCTCAACGGATTATATAATAATAAGCTAGACTACTTGCTATAATAAATTTTATAGAATTCATTAATTAAATAAGGAAGTAACCAAATGATTTCTTAAGAAAAAAAGAATAAGGAATTAATAATCCAATAAAACAGATAAAAAACAAGTTATCTAGTAATTAAATACTATAGGATAAGTAGGATAAATATACTGTAAGATCAAAATAAATGAATACATATAATAAGCTATAATAGATTCAAAGCTAACGTGGTTTATCATCATGCGGCCCATATCATCATGCGGCCCACTTTCACTTCAATTTGTATTTTTAAATCCATATTACTCAACAACAATTGATTCAATTGATTAAAACTATTAAGAATCTAATAATCTAGAATCTATTATATCGTTTTGATAAGTTCTTGAATTATAACCTGGTTTTCCATACTTACTACAGCATCTATTAAAAAATACTTCCTCATTAGGATTCCTTTCTTTTTGATACTCGTCACATTGAATTTGAATATTAACCTCTTACTAAGATAATATATCAAGAGCCTCTTATCCAATAAATACTCCTCCTTAACACAATTAGATTTTTTTCGTATGTCGATACTTGCTTAATACCTCATTTGCTGCCCGAAGTATACAAATCTCTACACTTAAAAGTATATTCTTATAAGCTAATCTCTCTATACCTTTAGCTAAAGCTAGTACAATCTCAAATATAAGTGTAGAAGAGCTTGATTGATAACAATTGATTCAAGATTTAACTAATGTTGATTGAGAAAGAGTTTCTGTAGGATTATAAGGAGTTTGAAAAGTCCAGAGATTTAAATTAACAAAAGGAGGAGGATTAGGTGTATATATTCGAATATTTAATTTTGAGAGAACTATTTCAGGATCAAAGGGGACTAATCTTGTTCCTCGGAATCCAGATTTCATATTCTGATTCGTGATCGATCGTTGATATGCAGCTTTGAAAGCTATAAAGAATTCGACCTTTGAGATATGATTGATATGTGCCCTTATAAACCCCTCAATTTGAGTACCATATTCTTGTTTTAACCTATTAAAACATCCGACATCAAGTGGTTGAGTTAAATGACTTGAATGCGGTGGTAGGCATAATATCATTCTCCTTGTAATATGATTGAAAAGGTATGGATTCGTAGCTTTCGTGTCCGTCTAGCACCAACATTCGATATTTGCCTATTCTACAATCCTTTGTATATTTATCGAAGTGTTTTAATCATTCCAATTCTATCTCATTGTTCGTCCACTTATTACTAATAGGTTTAATAGCCCAATCTACAAAAAGATCGGTTTCCGTATACCAATTGAAAAGATGCACCTATCCTTGAACCACCAGGAATGGAGGTATGATTTCCCCTACACTACTACCGCATATGATCGCTGTCGCCCATTCCCTATTGCCTAATTGTACTGCTTTACTTCTACCACTCTTCTCAGCACTAATAACTACCATACCAGCATTTATAACTCTCATCATAAAGTCTGTTTCATCGAAATTCCACATATCGCAATCTTGTATACCAAATTTCGCTCACATATTCGATATAAAATGAAACCACTTTCAAATAAACTCAAAATCCTTGTACAAAGCTCTTTGAAAATCATAAATACAACTAAAACGTATCTTTAATTCTTTGTGACGCTTTACAAATCGATACGCCCAGAGCTTTCCAACCACTTTTCTACCTTTCGATTCAAGAATATGATTCGCCATATCTTCCACCCCTTTAAATTTAGGTGGAAAACCTTTCGAATCCATATCAAGAATATATTGAATAATAATTTCTTCTTCTAATTCTGTAAATTTATAGGTTTTATATCGATATTCTGTACGAGGGGTAAAACTGTCTATTCTACGTTGTAATGTTGTACATAATATATTATACATCGTAGCAACCTTTTTAACACTTAGTTTTTTGTTTTTATGAATAGCATTAATAGCTAGGAGTATACGGGCTTTTTCATTATTCGAATGCATCATGGGTTATTGATAAAACACATATTGAAATAAAAGGGTGCAAATTGAGGTGAAAGTGGGCTGTATGATGATATGGGCCGCATGATGATAAACCACGTTATAGGAAACTTTATTATATTAGAAGTTGTAAAGTACTTAAGAATTTCATTCTAGAACAAACAAAAACTCTATCAATTGTAATTAGTTGATGGACAATTAGTAGAATTTGATGGAAACATTTTATAGGAGATATGATTAGTATAAATAAATATAACCTAATATTCAAAGATTATACAACTTAATATTATACCATTAGACTAATAATAGATTATCTTAGAAATGCTATAATTGAAGGCACACAATTCTAAGATAGATTGGTCATAAGAGATAATAACATTCGATCAGTATAAGAATAATTATAAGGATATATTCAAAACATCTATAAGATAGAACACACACTAAGAGGAGTTGAACGTGAACAATCTTAACAATATAGAACACTTAGTTTAAGATTCTTTATTAAAAGCAAAAACTAATACACCTTCTTTACAAATACAAAAGTCAATAATATAATAGGAATTTTTAATTAAGATAAAAGAGTCTATAATACTAGAACAATACAAGAAATATAAATATATGTTTAAGAAATTAGGAATCTATAAGGCTTTATCAGAATATAAGCCATAGGATTATAAAATAATATTGAAGGAAAGCAAGATACCTATACACACCCCAATTTATTCAATATCAGCCGATAAGCTGAAAACACTTAGGGAATATATCGATAACAATTTGACTAAGGGATAGATTAGGGAATCCACATCCCAAATAGTAAGTTTAACTATATGAGTACCCAAGAAGGATAATACTAAGAGATTAATTATGAATTACAGAAAGCTTAATACACTTACTAAAAAGGATCGATATCTACTTCCATTAGCTATGGAATTAAGAGATCGATTAAGTAAAGCTATAATATTCATTAAAATGGACTTATACAACAGGTACTATTTGATTAGAATAAAGAAAGGTAAGGAATGAAAAATCGCTTTTAAAATAAGATATAGGCTATACGAATACTAAGTTATACCGTTTAGACTAACTAATATATCAATTACTTTCATAAGACTTATAAATAATATATTGTTATTATACTTAAACACTTATTGTATATACTACTTGAACAATATTCTAGTATATTCAAATAATAAGAGCTAATATATTAAAAACATTAACAATATCTTCAAAAGCTTAATTAAAACAGATTTATTATACAAACCAAACAAATGCGAATTCCATATTAAAGAAATAGAATTCTTAAAATTCATTGTATCAAGCTAAAAGCTTAAGATAAGTAAAGATAAGATCAAGACAATGCTTGAATGAAAGCAATTAAATACAATTAAGGAGTTACAATCCTTTTTAGGATTTGTCAACTTTTATTGAAGGTTTATTAAAGGTTATTCAAGGATTACAACATCCTTAATTAATTTAACTAAGAAAGATCAAGGAAGTTTTAAATAGACCATCAAAACATAGGAATTATTTGATACACTTAAACAAATAATAATAAAAGAGCCAATACTATTAACATTTGATTTAAAGAAATTAATTATAATGGAAACGAACTCCTCAGATTTTGTTATAAATATAGTTTTGAGCCAACCAGGCCAGAATGAGAAATACCAACCAATCGTATTCTATTTATGAAAGCTATTACTAACTAAATTGAATTATGAAATATATGATAAAGAATTATTAACGATAGTAAATATATTTAGAGAATAGCAAGTGTATTTAAAAGGATTGAAGTATATAGTATAGATATATACAAATCACAAGAATTTGGTTTACTTTATTATAACAAAGTAATTAAACAGACGACAGGTTAGATAATCAGAAACCATGGTTAATTACAATTTTAAGATTTCATATATCAAAGGATCAAAAAACGCTAGGGTTGATATTCTCAGTTGAAAACTAGAATATTAAGAAAATAAGTTGTACGAATTATATATAATATTTAAGAAAGAAGATAAATCATTAATTTATAATGTACTATAGCTTATAGCTACTCATATATTAAAAAACAATTATTTTAGAAGTCAAATCCAATTATATTATAATAAGAATATTATAATTATATATATATATATAAGGTAATAGAACTAGGATTTACAATAGAAAACGAAACTATATATTTTCATGGGAAAGTATATATTTCGAGTTAAATGATTAAGGAATTTGTAACGAAACAATATAGGTTATTAATATATAGATATTAAAGGATTGTAAGAATATTTATAAAAATTCAGGAAATTAGTTACTTTTTATAAATGAGAATAATAATTGAAGAAGTTGTTGGAAGTTGTAATATTTATATATAAAACAAGTTATTATAATATGTGCTGTATAATCAGTTTTAGATCCTAAATATACTTTTTTAGTTATAGAAGTTTATTATATAGGACTTTATAATCAAATTATTACTTTCAAAGAATCCTATTATAGGAATTGAATATGATGTAATAATCAATATAATAGATAGGCTAATGAAATTTGTATATATAATATTATTCAAGGAAATATGGAATATTAAGTAATTAGTATATATATTCCTTAGAATTATAGTAAGTATATATGGAGTATTAGATAAGATAATCTCGAATTAAGATAAGCTTTTTACCTTGAAATTCTAGATTACTTTATTGGTACTTATGAGTATTAAGAGAAAGCTATTGATATCTTTTCATTTACAAATAAATGGTTAAATAGAGAGGATTAATTAGATAATGGAAGTATATCTTAAATGCTATGTAAATTATCAATAAGACAATTAGGTAGAACTATTACTTATGGTACAATTCGCATATAATATATTGGAAACGAAAACCATGAAAATCATATCAGTATGGGCTAATTTTAGGTTTAATTTATAAGCGTATAAAATCCTAATATTATAAAAAGTTAATACCGAATTAGTAATAGTATAAATCGAATAACTGAAAGATCTTTAAGAGTAATTGGCTCTTGATTTAAGATTTATATTTTTTAGAATAGTAATGTACTATAATACGAAATGTAGTATGGAATTTATGTTTAAAGAAGGGGATAAAGTTTATTTATTACAACGAAATATCGAAACCAAGAGACTAAGTAATAAACTCGATTATAGGAAACTAGGATTATTCAAGATTAATAAGGTAATAGGAATCGTTAATTATTGATTAAAACTATTAGATATAATGAATATCTATTTAGTATTCTATATATCCTTACTCGAACTAGTATTATTAGGAGTGCTGAGGGCGTTATTAACGGAAATCGAATTAGTTAATTTAAACACTATATATAATGTCAAAACAATATTAGATTGTAAATACATTAAAGGTATAATCAAATATTTAATTAAATAATTAGATTATTTATATACTGAAAATTTATAGGAATCAAAAACAAACCTTAACTGTTCTGAAAAGTTAGAGGCGTTCTATTAATAATACCCGGATTTTCCCAGAAGGAAGGAGAATCCATTGAAGCCAGGATCGAAGAATTCAAAGAAAAAAAATCGAAAACAAAGGAACTATTACTAGGGCTAGTAGTAGAGATAGATGTCAACTCTTTTTCCTTCTTTATACACTCTTTTTCTAGTAATTTATTCAGTTTATTTAATAAATAAACATTATAACAAAGTATTTTAGAACCCCGGTCATAAAATGTTTTTTGTTTTTTGCGAATTTCCATATAACAACAAAAGGCTTCCTATTCCGCAAAAACAATAGCTTTCTTTTTAGCCTTAAAACGAACTTCCTCTCGAAATAGAATATCCTAATTAAAAGAAGAAAGACCAACAACATCACATTTTATAGAATCAGAACAAATGTATTCTCTACAATGTTTAAATTCAGAAAATGTATAGTATTGTAAATCATTCTTTTCATAATGAGAATAAGGCACTATAATATTTCCTTTATCTTTAATTTTTTAGCTTAAACAATAACGATTAAGTATTGAACGAGAATTACTAATGATAGATATAATAAAAGGAAATAAAGAATCATTATAATATAGTTATATAAAGAACATATGATTATATAACACTTAGGATAAGTATTAGGATAAGAAGGGGATAGTGTTATAAATAACACAATATAGGCATAGGACTGGGTATTAAGTCATGTGGTTAGTTCAATCTGCCTTAGTGGAATAGATACTAAGCTATAAAAGTATAAACAAATTAGTACTAAATTGTACTAATTATATTAAACAAGAAGGTTTATATAAAAGAATAGGTTTCATTATAATATAAAGCTTCGTATTCAAAAATAATCATTAGTTTTATTATTATAATTATAAGAATTACAACCAATTATAATCTTATTGAATTCCTACTTGAAGTTTAATCTAAACCATCTCGAGAGATTTCTAGACACTTCTATATAATCCTAGAGGCAGCTCCCGTAACAAATAGCTTCAATTTATTAGCTACTATATTACAGTTGTAAGTGAATGCGGAATATAATAGCCCAAAGCGAAAGCAGAAGAAACTAGCTCTTCTTGTAGCGTCTATATAAGGCCTATAACTTCCTGTATTTAGCTAGTTCTTTAGACAGAATATAATATAGACATTTAGGACCTACGAATATCATGAGTGCTACGTCTTTCATATCCTTCTCGAACCAACAATTACATACGAACGAATTTTGTATGTAAAATGAGTGATCCACTTAGTAATATGATCTGCTCGATGATAAACCACGTTATGTACTAAATTGAATAATTTTTCTAATATTAAAAGCACATTACTAAATTCTAAATACATTTTCAGCTCAGACAAAAATCTAAATCGGCCTCGGTATGAGCACGATAACATGTGATTTACCCCACATTGGACATCTAGATTCTAAAAACGCGTGACACGCTAGTTAGATACCCTCTTACCCACTTATTAGTTTGAGCTAGTATCATTACTTTTATTAGTCTGAGCTAGTATTCTTTATTTTCAACTTTTCAACTTTTCAACTTTTCACTTCCATTGCTGCAGGATATGTGCTTCAAGGACGATGTATACAAATTTAGGTAGTAAGTCGTTCCCTTGAATCATCGATAAGATTGTAATATTAGTTCAAAGTGATAAATAAGGTAAATGCCAGCAAGTTTATCTCGTTTGCATTGCAACCAGAGCAAACAGAAAACAACTCCTATGAATTCACTACTAGTATAGGGCTTAGCTCTGCTCACTTTCCTGTCTTGGTGATACCATATTTTCCTACAAGTTGCTTTTTTCGAACCGCCTCTTCGACTAACTTTCATCCAAAAACCACAAAACATGGCTTCTACCACCGATGCCGATTTCAGCTCGCCCCCACTGGCATTAAGTTGTACCATTTGTAGTTTCCCAGCAAAAGACTGTGCACGCTGCAAGTCCGCCGCCTACTGTTCTTCCGAATGTCAAACCATGGATTGGCCTCTTCACAAAACTCTTTGCAAGAAGATCACCGCAATGCCTCCCCGTCCAAGTCCCACCCACAAGCTTGGCATTTTGTTTCCAACCTACAGTAAAAGCCCAGACTTGGTATGGGTGAACTTCAAGAAGATCGAAATTCCTGGTGCCGAAGGGCAGTTTCACCTACCGGATGTCGATAGATTCCTCACTTACGACTCAGGCGATTCTTTTGATTCCGAACAACTCCTCATTAAGCCTCAGTGGATCATGCGAACACTAAACATAAACATACTCTTGCTGTTTACATGCGGAATAATTTTGGATCTGATGGATCAAGGATGACTCAGTCTGCAAGCTCAATCACGGCTGGCAAGATGAAGCATGCTTGGAAAGGACCTCTTAATATTGTTGCTACGGAGGGGCAGTCTGTTCCTCAGAGCAGAACTTTGAAGATAGGGGGAGTTTCTCTTACCGTTGGGGCTGGTGTTGTTTTCCAGAGGAGCGTTGATATTACATTAAGAGATCTTAGGGTCATTCATGATTACTTCCTAGCTGATCCTCACGAATCGGAGAGTAAGCTCACCTTGAAGGATCAATTTGGAAACACGGTGATATAATTATCACATGAAGTAGCCCTTATATTAAATGAGGTATTCTTCAATGAAGAATTTCGTAGCAAATGCCAAGATAATAACATACAGCTTTCATGCTTTGAGTGAATGCCAGCGGTTCTCTTCTTGAATAAATCCTACTAGTTCATTGTGAGGATCTAGTCTAAGATCGGGATTGCCTCTCCATAGATGCCCATATATCAGCTTCCTGAGTCTCACGAGGTACATGTGTAACTGCCGTTGATGTTCGTGAAGGTCCAGGATCGTTGAAGATTTCCACTTTTCTATTTCCTTTGGCAACTTCGAGAATTGTACCCCCAGGATATTCTTCACTCTCGATAAGTTCTAACATCGCTTCGGCAACAATATCTGGCGTTACCCAATCAGGGTTATCTTCACGGATAAATGCCATCTTTTCGGGATTCTCTGTCCACATTGGGGTTTTTATGGGACCAGGTGCTACTGCACTTATGCGTACTTTGGGAATATCGCCAGAAGGGAATTCCAACTGTGCCAAAGTACGAACAAAACCTGATATAGCATGTTTTGAAGCTACATACATTGGCGTTGGAAAGAATGGAACTTGGCCAGCAATACTGGATATATGAATAACAGTACCAGGCTTCCTCCGCTTCATGAAGTGCTCAATAGCCATTTGAGTTGCGCGTATCGGATGAGTGATATTGATATCAAGTAGTTTGTATCGTGATTCAGAGGTTTTGTCGACGGAAGGGGGAGTACCAGGAGGGTTCCAGAAATTCGAAAATGGCTTGGTTTATCTATTAGTTACTATTCTCGATCTTGGTTTGTGAATACTGACTGGTTCAAAGATGCCCGCTCCTGGGCACACAATATCAGCACCACCGAATTGCTCCTTTGCTACCTCGAACATCTTCTCCAATTGAACCCATTCCGTTACGTCTGTCTTCTGAAACACGGCTTTCGGACCATTTGAAGAGCTGGAATATTTCGATATCAATTCCTCAGCTTCTGGACGCAGAGCGAGATCTGCAATGACAACATTGCAACCTTTGCTGAGTAGCAATTTTGCAAAACAAAAATTGATACCAGAGCCAGCTCCAGTGACAATGGCAGTCTTGGATTCAACGTTCATCGCCATGTTTGTATATTTTCAAGTGTTGTTTGTGATCTCGAATGGAGAATGTACACCGGTCGATATGAATGTATTTATATCAAGTAAAGGGTTCGGAAAACATGGACTGTTTTATGTGGGTAAACTAAAGACGTGTCGACGCAAGGTAGGTGCGATGATTGAATTCGGGTAAAAGGAATGGCTTGATGAGCTGACCGTGAATATTCGGTTAAGCAGTACCAAAAGAGAAGGTTTCATTCAATTTATAGCGAATCATTTCTTCAGAGGATTAACACATTGATCTCACCCCGCCATTTTTACCCTTGTGTGTATCCTGGTCACTTGGTGAACCCTGAGAACATCAAGGAAAAAGGGAAGGTTGAGCGAGATAAAAAAGCAAAAAATTGCATGCGAAGGTTATCCGGATTAGCTTCTAGCTTATATGCTTGGATCATCAACGGGTGCACAGACTGAGAGAACGCTTCGAAAATTGACTAGGCAATATCTCCTAGAAGTATCGCTTTAAATACTTCAAAATTCGATTCAATGATTTGATACAGGTCAAGAAATGGGAGTAATGATTTTGAAATCAAACAACTGAAGAACATATTTGTTATAAATTTTGAATGTTGGGAAGTGTCCCATCAATCCATACACCCACTAATGGATGCAAATCCTGAAACTCCAAGATGGCCTTACCCCGCTCACTTCCCGCGAATCCACCGAAATCTGGGGTCCCCACGATTTTACTAATATCAAGTAGAAGACAATGACTCGTCCCACTGTCTTGGCCCCAGCCATGGCTGTCAAACTGTATCCAAATGAAGTCATCTAACACTTCTATCGTCAAAATTTCACATCTGGTAATGATCGACACTGTGCATCTTGTGTGGGAGCACGACTACACAAGGGATGATACGATAGTACACCCTGGTGGTTGCCAAGTATAAAGACATCAGAAGTCCTCCAGTCTTTATGAAGTTGCGATATGCAAGATTGCAAGTTCTGTAGCTAGTTGTTATATTTGAATCAATTTCGCACAATGGCTCGTAAGTACCTTGGAGGTTCTGGTGAGCCACTTACGGTGTGGATATCCATTGCTGCTTCAACGGTTTTGGTTTTCTACGGCTACGACCAGGTAAGTTTCTTTGTCAGAATTATTGGAAAGAGATTAAAGTGCTGACTGTATTAGGGTGTTTTTGGAAATGTGTTAGTTGGTGACGACTTTCTTCGAACTATGGGGTATCCAGCAACAAGTGTTCAAGGGACTTTAACTTCAGTCTATAATCTGGGCTGTTTCTTCGGAGCGCTCTCTACTATCTGGACCGGAGATCTTCTTGGTCGACCTAGAGTGATACTTCTAGGAAGCACCATCATTGCCTTGGGTGCACTTATTCAAACCGCTAGTTACAGTGTTGCGCAAATGATGGTGGGAAGAATAGTCGCAGGACTGGGTACGGGTATGAACACCGCAACAGCAGGTGTTTGGCAGGCCGAGACCAGCAAGATGAGAAGTCGTGGGAAACTTGTCATCATTCAGATGGCTAATTGCATCACCGGATTCTCGATCTCTAATTGGCTTACACTTGGATTTTCATTCAACAAGGGTAGTGTGGCATGGAGATTTCCTTTAGCTTTCCAAATCTGTGAGTTTTTTATATACTTGGACATGATATATGTTATGCCAACAATAGAATAGTCTTCACTGCTGTAATCTGGGCTTTGTGTCCATTCTTACCAGATTCGCCGCGTCTGCTCATTAGAAAAGGGCGATACCAAGAGGCATATGAGGTTCTCGCAGCACTTGAGGGTCATGGCGCAACTATCGACTCTCCATCTGTGAAACAACAGTTTAATATTATCAAGGACGTCTTAGACCGAGAACATATGAACACATATACTTGGTTCCAATTGCTGTCTGGTAAAGGTCCATCTGGAGTGTTGAGACGTATGATTCTTGGAGCTTGGATGCAAGCAATGAATCAAATCAGTGGTATCAATGTCACCAGTTATTACATGACATACGTTTTTATTCATGCACTAGGAATATCCGAATTGAGGTAAGAGTCCTTTATCCTTCAGGTCTCTCGCAACTAACACATAAATAGAGCACGCATTTTTGCAGCCGCAGGATCTGTCGACTATCTTCTTTTCGCTTGTTTAGCCTACTTTGTAATTGAGCGATATGGTCGTCGACGTGTGATGATGGTGTCCGCATTCGCATGTTCTACTTGCTGGATCATCATTACTATCGTACTTGCCTTGACTGTCTCTGATCCAGCACATAGCTATCAATACGGAGCTGTAGCAGTCTCATTCTTCTTTGCGTTTTTTGCATCTTTTGGTATGGGTGTTTTAGGGGTTCCCTGGCTCTATCCTACCGAAATCAATGCTCTTGAAATGCGTACCAAGGGTGCATCTCTAGCTATGGCTACCAACTGGATTATGAACTATATGGTTGCCGAAGTGACTCCGTCAGGAATTGCAAATCTTGGATGGAGATTTTGGATTATCTGGGCAGTCATTTGCGCGAGTTTTGTCCCGATTACATATTTTTTCTATCCGGAGACCGCAAACAGAAGCTTGGAGGATATTGATCGTTTCTTTGAAAGTAAACCTGGACTCTTTATTCACCAAAATAAGTTAGCTACGCAGTTACAGAGACCACACATATATGAGGAGGAAGATTTGAGACTTGGGAGAGCTGCTGAAGAAAAAGAGTTTCAAAAATCGAGTTCGGGTCCAAATAATGGTATTGAGGTTATGGAAGTGGAACACAAACTCGCGTAAATGGGGATTTGTTGCCAACAAAGTTGTTTGACTTGAAGTCACAGCCTGTTGTTTGAGTTTCGTTTATAAATCGATGTTCTTTCCCTGTGTGCTTGGTTCACGACCGGCTTAAAACCATTCGTGGTGGCCTCATTTAAATTTTAACATAAATTCCAACAAAAGGCTATCTTTCCGCTACAATCCATTTTCCTTCTTATATATTATCTCTTCTAACCACGAAAACTTCTCGAATTCATATTATAGTCCAAGATTTTTAGAGAGACTGTCCTTTTGATAGAGTCCTGCACGAGAGTGATTAGACAGGCCCTTTAAGTGATACTCTCGCCTCTGATTAAACCATCTTTCCATGGAGCTCTAGTGGACTTCCTAGCGGCAACAAGATCCGAGTGGTCTAATTTGGTAGCACAATGGCTATCGTTGAGGAAGGAGAAAGAACAATTAAGAGCTGGTCACAGAAGATCGTACGGAGAACAGGCGTAATTATATCATGCATTCGAGACGGCACAAATGTGCTAAATCTCATGTTAGTTTTAAATTCTACAAGTGATTGCACTGATGAATAGAGTCTCAGAACATTCATGAGGTTGCAAATAGGTATCGTTCTTTCTTCCTATGGTCTATGCACCTTGTGATACTTGGTTGAGATCTTTGACTCAAAAATCGTTGGCTCATAATGAATTTCATTCATAGGAACTTTATTGTAATAACCATTCATGTGGAGTCATTTCCCCGAGAGAACAAAAAAAAAGCTTGAAGCTATATTTTCTTATTGACTTTTCGTATCCACCAAATTCTTGATATATATTACCGAGATGATTTTACGTCATATTGAATCATCAATGGCAGTTCCATCTTCGAAAGTAAATGATTAGCTAGAGGTTCCATTCACTCGCACTCAGTCACTGTACGACAATCACGATGCATCTTGTACATCGCTGGGAAAATGCAGAAATTTAAATACGGCTCAGTTAGCATGGAGTATTTGGGAGAATCCCAGAGAATACTTTATATAAGCTGTCGATATAGCTCAATCGTATACACACCTCTCTTACACGAATCTCAAACCCCTCAACACACTTTCCAAACCCAACTATCATACATCCTCTCTCAACAATGACCGCCCTTACTCCTAACCCCCAACTCCCCATCATCACCCCCCCCCTCATCAGACTACTGCATCCGAGTATCCTTCACCTGTCAAAATTGTCCGGAACCCTCCCTCTTCGAAATCGAACGTTGCACCAAAGCCATCCAATCAAACAAATGGTACCATCCCTGCGAACACGCCATCACCATCAAAGTAGCAAGCCATGCCAGCATGTGTAAAGATTGCTGGGGTCTAGCAAATGGTCTGAGAATTCCAATTTGGAAAGCTCTGTACCGCGAAGGAGAGGTTCTGGGAGTTACGTCTGAGTTGAACTTGTATGGTGGTGTGCAGGGGGGTAGACAGCGTTGGTGTTTTTTGCAGGGAAATGATGTGGTGCAGGCTGAAGATGAGGATTCGGTTGTGGTGTGGAATTTGAGGAGTGGAAAGGCGGTGAAGGTTGAGGGGGTGGGGAGGTAGGGGGTTGCTGATGGGTTGAGGTGGGATGATGATGTTGCGCGGGATGGGAAATTTGTGGATAATTGGGATTTTCCTCAAGCCTGAACTTTATGTTAGTTGCTGTTTGAAAGATACGAGATCTTTTGAAAATTAGATTCTTTTTACCATGACTTTCTTGATACCTACCTCTCGCCTCTCGAGATGCGACCCTTACTAAATGAGATGGATAGCCGAGAATAAGAGAAAAGAGAGGCAGAAATTGATCAACCCGATATTTTCTGCAATAGACCAAATACAAATAACTAAATAAACACTTGAACAGCCTTCAGCTATGATACTACCTACTTGATTTTTTGATTTCCCAAATTGAAAAAGAATATTTGGATTGTTCAAAGATTTCACTAGTAGTCAGTTTGAGTCTGGTTTTTTGTCCTACAAACAGACCGTGTGAATGTAGAATTCCACTCCGCAGATGAAAATGATATAATTATCCTATGAAAACAACCCAAAACTTGAAGTTCTAGATGTTGTTAATAAACTCGCCAAATCTGTTTTATAGGGATGGATTACGTCATAGATCAATGATCAATGATGTAACTGATGTAATTGCATTCTTTTGGGGTTTATTACTCAGTGATTACCCCTTCTTTTCACAATTTATTGAATAGAATAACTCATATACCTAGCTAGAAACAATAAACATCATGAGAATTTGGTAGATGGTTCACAAATTGATTCCTTCAGACACCCCTTAGAAACAAAAACAGATGATATACTGACAAATTCTACCACAGACCCTCCTTTCCTTTGGGCGCTGTTCATTGGAAGAGGGATTAGTATTGATATAACAATAGGAGATCATTTAATTCTTTAACAATGATGAGTGAGTGAGTGGCTAGGACGGGAGAATTTGTTCAAACGGGTGGAGGCGTCATGATTTTAGTCACATAAGAACAGCAAATTAAACTTTAAGTCAAGACAATATGAATGGAAGAAAGAAAGATGATGTCAAGGTAAATTACTCTATTCACGCACCGTTCAAAGATTGAAAAGGGCAAGGTCTATGCATATATCATCATCATCAAGAAAATCAACTATAGGTATTATTTTTATTGATTAAGTCAACTACCCCACTTTCCGACCACCCCCTGTTTCCGACCACCTAAAAAATTCATATTATCTACACTTAAAACTTTAATAACTCAATAACTATTGAACTTCAATGAAATCGCCTGTAGAATCACTTTCTATAGCACTAGAGCTATCATCTACCTCATCTTCACGATCTCCAGCTTCAATTTGTGTACGCCTTATAGCTCTAATCCCTGCGAACTTCGAATTTGGAGATACCACAACCTTTCGCCTTTTTCTAGGTAATGCTTCATCTAATTGATATTCTAGCTTTCTAATCTTATTCTCTGCCTCTAAGAGTTCATAATCCTTAGCATCGAATCCTTTTATAATCTTGCGAAATAGTAATCTTCGTGTTGGCAAATCGATCTCCTTCTCTTGAATCATTATATCTCTATATTTTCTGATATCGGCTCCTTTTTGAGGGGTTTTCCATTGAATAAACGATGAATATATATTCCATTGAAGAATAGGATCATCATCAGATTCAGGATTAAGTGATAAAACCTCTCTATTGCTATTTTCAAGCAAAAGTCGACTCATAAGAGGTTTAGCCATATTTTTGGGCCAAAGACCACTAGCTTGCCACCCAGACTTGATATTTTGAATAGTTAAACCTTCTATTCTAGCCTTCTGATAGCAAGAAAGGAAATTGCGCTTTCCAATTGGTGAGGAATCGGATAATAGACTTAATTTATTAAGTTCGATTCGATATGCACTTTTTAGGGGTGAGAACACAGATAAATCGAGTGGTTGTAGTACGTGTGACGTATGTGGTGGGAGAAATAAGAGATATATGTTGTTATTAAAGCATTCTAACATAAATGCTGTAGTTTCATGGCTTCCGTGTCCGTCCAAAATGAGGAGTCTTGAATTTTCCGGCTGAATAGGGGTAGTTTGAGGGATATAGATCTTTTTCAGCCATTCTAAAGCTGTAGCATCTGTAGTCCATCCATTTTCTGTAGCGGTAAAGTTCCAACCCTTGAATAGAGTCAAATCTGTTGGAAACCATTGTTGTTGAACTGATTTTCCCTTATATATTACAAGGGGAGTAATGCTTTTTCCATTGGCTGAAATGCATTCTATAAAAGAGGTCCAAATTCGAGATCCAGGTTGCTTTTTTTGAATAAATCTTCGATCAGTGCTTCCTACTACTAGTCCATTAAGACCCTGACCCTCCATTATACCTGCTTCATCCATATTCCATCTGTTGGCCGGCTTAATAGCCTTGATTTCAGGGATTGCGAGGTTCCGGAACCACTTCTTAATAATATCAGATGTAGCACCTGAAACTCGTGCAGAATCGATTTGATGTTGCTTCTTAGTTCCAATATTAGGATGCCTTCGAAAAAAGCTATGTATCCATTTCTTTCCAAGTGAGGGATCCTCCCCTCGTACAATAAGGAGGTGCTCTGCCATCTCTCTGATTTGACGATGTGTAGGGCTAGTACCAAGAGCTTCCTGTACTAATATCCATTCTGCTAGTCGATTCTCCTGAATTGGAGATAACTTTTGAAGTATTTGGGCGCCTTTTTGATGCGAAACTCCACCATATATTCGATCGTGAAGTGTGGTACGTGGAACACCATAATCCAAGCTAGCTCTTCGTATGCTTGCTCCATTTGTAATCGCTCTAAGAGCCTCTGCGATATCTTCTTCGGTATATCTATTCTTCATATCACAATTATAATAATATCAAAATTTCAAATCAATTGATTAAAGCATTGTTGAGTTATTCAAAGTATAAATTTTATAATTACTCAAAGCGGTGTGGTTTTTGAGGTGGTCGAAAAGAGGGGGTGGTCGGAAAGTGGGGTAGTTGACTTATACTCAAAGTATAAGTTTTGAATCTTAAGTTGTATCACAGCTTCCGAAACTCGCTGTTTTTTTCCGATGGTTCTCAGTAGTAATAGCAGTCCCATCAAAGCTGCATAATAAGTTCCAGACATAAAAGTCTCTGTCGCGCCAAATCATTCCCATCATCCCAAGTATTGATGTTTCATGATCTCATTCCCAAGACTTTCAGTTTCCAACCAATTTAACTCTACACGGAAGACCTTCACTCGGATGAGCAGCCCCAGACAAAATCTGATACGCTCTATCTCCTTCAACAGTTCTGATACCCGTCTTCGCATGAAGACCATCCCACTCCTCATACACAGTTTTAATTTCAAACTCTCTTCCAGTCAATACAAGAAAAATCTTCATTTCCAACATCGCAAGTTCCTGTCCAATGCATTTACGAGGTCCGAATTCAAATGGACGAAAGGTGCCTTTCTTAGGGTAGAGACGGTGTCCTTCTTCAACGAGCCAACGCTCTGGAATGAATTCGCTTGGTTCGGGCCAGTAAGCAGGATCACGTTGGATAGCGTGTGAATTTGACCAGACCATGAATCCTTCTGTGGGGTATTGAAGGCCATCGGTTCCTGACATGAAGTAGCCGGTTTCACCGCTACGAGCTGTGGAAGCAGAGGGGTACAATCGGAGGGTCTCTTTTGTAACGGCCATGGTGTAAGGAAGTTTGTTCAAGATGTAAGGATCATCTGCGATTTTTCTTGCGGCTTCCTTGTGGTCCCGGCCTAGGATCATATTATGCTCAGCAATCAACAATTGGCGGGTCCTGGGATTGGTCCAAAGTAGATGGAGAGCATAGCACATGGTACTACTTGTTGTATCGTGGCCGGCGAAAATGAAAACTCTTAATTGAGATGTAGCGATGTCTCTAAAAGCGGTATCCATAGCGTTAATAGTGCTGTCTCTAGGCTTGCTAGCAAGATAATTATCTAAAGCGAGGTCAATGATTGATTTGCTGCTAGTGATTTGGGTGCCTTTGTTGACAATGTTTCGGCGCCTCAAACGCATATCCAACTCTCTCCAGATATATTTTACCATTCGCCGACCGTTCCACCAGTTGACAAGAGGGCGAATAGGATTATATCGTTGAAATGGATTGACTTCGTGACCAAATGACAACCAATCGAGTTGACTGAGCAAAGCAGATACAAAATCATTTGTCTCAAGCTGTGAATTCAAGTGTGTGTCCCTAAGCGTGTTAGGAACTAGTCTGAGGAACTCGAATCCTGGGTCTACTTACAGAGCCATTCGGCTGATGATATCCAGGTTCAATCTAGTCGTCAAATGGTCCATAATGACAATATCCGAGTTTGCAGCCGCTTTTCTCAGAATCTCGCAGAATACGGACATGTCTTTCATCATATCAGGAACCAGAGTCATCAGATGACCAGCGCTGAAGCCCGGATTGAAAATAGTTCTCCATTTTCTCCATTCTTTGCCTTCCATTGAGACCAAGTCATTTCCGCCTGTCATAGGCTTCAGATATTCACGCATGGCATGAAACTTGGGTAGCGGGTGTGATTGAGTCATCTGGTAAGCTGCATCCGGACCTACAGCTACCAAAATTTCACCGCCAAAGGGCCATGTATCGAGGTAGAACAACGGGCCAAGGTTAGGATAGAGGAGTTTGATCTGATGTGGGAGAACGTGACGATGGACATCGCTGGGCAATTGAGATACGATTTCGCCAATCAATTTCAAATGGCCAAAAAGAGGATGATGCGGAGGCATTGTCTTCGAGACGTGATTAGCTGGAGGGTCATAAACGGCGAGATGGATATCAGCAATAACTTACCAAGCCATCTCTTTGCATACGTTGAAACTTGCGACGAACTCGGAATAGGTCGATGAAGAATTTAGTAACTTTAATGCCAATTATCATGTAGCAAGCAAAAATAAGAAGACGCCAGCCCGGAAGACTCATAACGAAGTACTGATTGAGAAACGACATCTTTCCGCCAGGCGAGGTTAGAAGATTTGTAAAGTATCAAACGAAGTGCAAAGAAATGAGGAATTGTAAGAGTTGTATGCAAACTAGATGAGTGTGGAACAACCTGAAAATCAATTAAAAAGTAGGGGTATGAAAGATTTGAGAATGTGGCAGTCAGTTGGCGCTAAGAAAGGGATTTTTGGAAACCTATAGAGCGTCTCTAGGTGTTATTAATGTAGCTGGCTGGAGGTTCCATGTCATGGACCGAGTCTCATTATTAGATTACTCGCTGCAATTTTAAATGAGCTAGTTTAAACGGCTTCAGTGAATATGCCAAGATTTTCCACACTAAGAGCGAATGGATGGCGCTAGTACCAATTCTCATAGCAGTCTACCTCTTCAAAACATGCGCATTCTTTCAGAGGATCATATCTAGCTCAGAGACTATCTCTTCACTTTGAATGGAGAACTTCGAAGCTCCTTCTGCAGAAACACAATGGGCAAGGGATGATAGCACATCCACTGCAGGCTAGCTTTAACCAATAAGCGAGGTAGTAGACACTATATAGTCGAAGCAATACTGTGCAGTCTTAAAATCATAAGCGAAGTAGTATGCCTTGATCCCCAATCTCATCTGTTGGAACTTCAAAATACCTCAAATTTCTTCTCCCTCCCACATGGCGTAAACATATTAGACAAAATTATATAGTAATATCTAAATTGAAGGAACGAGGCCCTAATATTCATTCAATTGAGGGGAACTGATATTCTCTTTTATTTGGTTTCATCAAACCTAGGCTCAAGTTGAATAGTTCAAAGTCAATGAAGAGATCATTTCTCTGGACACCTCGGTGATATCCAAGCGTTGCTATACGTGATACGATTTATTGTGAAATCTTAGTGAATAATACTGCTTGGCTATTGATAATATGGCTGGCCACTGGAAGTGAAAGAAGAGAATGGAGAATCCACTGGGAGATCACATGGTGACCAAAGGCTTCGAATTGAGCCAAGAACCTGTGGAATAGACCTTCTGGTCACCTGTTCTCGGGACTATTAAGATAAGGAGAATGCATTGAATGATATAAAAGCCAAGACTTGCAAAAGGAAGTGAATGACGTGAATATGAGAGTCGGGACGTCTATCCAGGAGATC
This sequence comes from Botrytis porri, assembly GCF_014898465.1. Taxonomy (NCBI): domain Eukaryota; kingdom Fungi; phylum Ascomycota; class Leotiomycetes; order Helotiales; family Sclerotiniaceae; genus Botrytis; species Botrytis porri. Next base: position 2,494,613 of record NW_024066077.1, read on the forward strand.
TGACGGGACATTTGTGTGTATAGATACGTGAGAAACTCAATCCAATAATTCGAACTATTCAAGAAATACGCTCCAAGTTGCAAAGAAGACTACAAAGTAACAGTTTTACTAGGGCAAGCTAGATGGTTGTTAGCATAAAAGAGACTTCACAAAATCAAAATGAGAGTCTTATTTTCATGATGACGTGATACACACCTGTAAAGAAGTATTGCAGCCCAATCCTCAACTCGGAATGCTTCTAAGAAAATTCATGTTTGTGATGAAGTTGATGATATTCATTGCAAAAAGGTCTTGGGACGATGAGATACTGAATCCAAGCATGGAGCTAAAAGCGAGATTGAATCTTAGAACGAGATTGAATAATCATTACTATCATTTTATATGCTTAAAAAATTCGATAATCGATCATTCGCTATTTAATGAATCAAAACTTAAGTACCAGATATGAGTATAAGAGCAATTATATGGCTTCCTTGAGCCTAGTAAAGCCTGGCAACCCTTTTTATCTGCGACTTGCAAACCACACACGATTAATTAAGACAGTCAACAAAAACACCCATCAGGCTCAAATTTTGCAGCCAGCGTCACCCGAGACACGTTTATCAGTTTGTTCCCAAGAATGAACTCGTGAATTCTTCACGCAACTTTGTCTCTAATGACATTGATGATAGTCTCACTCTGGGACAACCTTCTGTCACCAATATCGATTTCGAAGCAAAGAGTAGAGTGTTCAGCCGGCAGGTCATGAATCGTTGTACTTTTCCGATATTAGAAGGCCAGAAACAGATGCAACACAGTGCCTGGCATGTAAAATCAAAGCATTTTATGAGACCGAAACAAGTTGTCGATACCTAAGCACCTTGGAAGCATCTTCAATGGGTTGCTGCATATTATGTTTGTATAGTATAAACATACCTACGGAATATCCCAACCTCGAAAATGAAGGGCAGATGAGTCTCCAAGTAGTTTATGTAAGCAATATTGATTAGCTCTCAGCATACCCCACAACACAATGCGCGCTGCGATTGCGAGAGCTTCAGCTCCACGAACACTTGTCACTTCACTTGTCATTTTTGATCTCAATTACATGCATTCAACTAAGATTTCACGATCAAATTAGTAATCTTCGAACCATAAGATGGGAAGCTTCCTACATATAACATGCGTAGATGTCAAGGACTGGTCTGTGTGTGCGAAATGATCGGCTTAGTGGTAGATCAAAGGCTGTGTGCTAGCATCTACCCCGTCGATGCCACGTTCGTGTAATAAAGGAATAATTGAAACTCATCCCAAGTCTATTGCGGCGAAGAAGCATAGCAGATCTAGAAGGACCATCCGACAATCTGATACAACTACGCGGAGTGAGATCGGACACTGTGCCTTCGTTCCGAGAATGGGCTAGTGCACATGGATTCCGGATGATAGCACAAACAATACATTCAAATTCAAATTCAAATTCAAAAGAGCTCGAGAAACAGTTTTCTAGATCGAAATATTCAGTGCTATTTTCAACATCGGACGCTTTCAGTTTTTTTCTCATTTCTACTTTGCTCAGCCCGATCAATTCCATTCCTTCAGTTATGGCCCGCAATATCGCCAGCCCTCTCATCTTCTCCGCCGTTGTTTCTGTTTTCTTCTGCGATAGCTTCGTCTCGTTTGTAGTCCCCGCTATTGTTTCGTTTGTAGTCTCCGCCGTTGTTATTTTTTTTTTCTGTAATAGCTTCGTCTCGTTTGGTGATATCCTCCTCCCGCTTGGTAATTTCTTCGTCCCGCTTGATGTCTCCATCATTTCTTTTGGTGTCAACAATTTTAACACCTCTCTTGGAGTCTACGGCCTCATCATCTCTTTTGGTATTCACAACATTAACACCCCTCTTGAAGTCTATGAGCGTCTCTTCTAACGACAATGTTAGGGCATCATCGTCTCTCTCAGAGGGAGAAGAAGGATTCTCGAGTACTGTTCTGTGTCTCCGAGTATGTTCAAATTTCAAGAGTGGTTTATATATACTTACAAATCGCACGTCCTAAGGCATAGCGGACGAAGGCAATGATCATGAGCTTTGAGTAATACATAGTAAATACTAGTCGACTTTGTTAGGGAGATGTTAAAAGTGTGAAAATTTGTTTAGAATCCGATTGAAGTGTTCAAGTGAAATAAAGCGAATTTTGGTAGTTGTGCCGTTGGTCAGTTAGATCAATGGATTTGTCTTAAATGAAAAGTGATGTTATCTTACTTGCAGTTCGAAGAGCTCTATATATGATAGATTGGGCGGTGTAAAATTGTCGATTAGTTGGAGGAAGTCTTTCAGTGCCGCGTCTCTGCAAGACAGCATGCTGCCAGTAAGTCAGCATGTTTTACTGTTTATCACACAATGAATGTCATGGTGTGAAGACTTGGATACTCGAATTCATGCATACTGCGAAGACTCACGTATTGGAACACATGCAATACAACAGTCACTGACTTGATGCTCATGTCTTACGATACTGAGACCGTGATCGCTCTCTTCTGCCAAAAGTTACAGCAAAGCATTGATGTGCATCGTTCTTTTTATCAGATGCGGGAGTCTACCGCTTTTCGCTAGAGAGAAACAATTTTTTTCCCAGATCTTAATCTGGGATTGTAGGGAGACACGGTACCACACTGAGCTGTCTACGCACCCTAGTCCTGCTGATCATGATGCGGGATAAGTCTAACCCCCAGAACACTTATCATGATGTTTCATTTTCCCCAAACCCCCAGATTCATGCATACTCTAATCTCTAGTCCCTACTTCCCAGGAAGATTGCCAAGATTTAATATATGCACACAAAATGCATTTCTTAAGATCTTCTCCAGAAGATGGGGCTACCGGACCCACTGTTTTCAGATTTTAATTGCAGATAATTATGGGGCGCTCCTTCAACACAACCAACAGTCCGGAATCATTGAAGCTCCAGCCTTACATGCTGGATCAGTTGATGGATACAGATGATTATGAGCAATTTAACCTGGGTCTTGAAAATACTGCACATGCTTCAATTCCTCATATGGTTAGAGGAGACTTCTCGATGTTTACTGCTCCATATGGTGAGTGATCTTTCTGCGTTGAGCCCTTTCATTGAATCAATGCACTTGCTCACTTCTGTCTAGATCCTGTTTTCTTTCTTCATCATACGCAGCTTGATCGACTTTGGTGGTTGTGGCAGCAGAAGAATATACAGAATCGTTTGTATCAGTACCGAGGTGTTTCAGCGTTTAAATCGCTTGAGAAGGCCTCGATCAAAGATCTTCTGCTTATGGGAGAACTTATTGCCGATATTGAAGTCAAGGACATTATTGATACGGAATCTGGGGTACTATGTTATAGTTAAGAGTTTGAGCAAATTAATTCTACCAAGTTTGATGATAGAGGCAACAGCCACCGTGTCAGATTTTTCTTTCAAAAATAGCATTGGCATGTTTATAGAAGGTGTCCAGAAGTCTATTTCTGAGCATGTTTATTCAAAGGCCCCCTCTCTATGGTTTGTTTTGTTTGATAGTCTCGGTGAGAAATCTAAACGTGTGTATATATTATGTTGGAATAAGTACTTCCGCCCTGCTGCTCCAAGATGCCTTCTCTTACTCCCTATCTGAGAAAAATTAGTATTGTATAGCGAACATTAATTTCACGCAAGGCATAATTATTTTCTTGCCCGGACATGCAGATAGGAGAATACAATAAGGTACACAATGTAAAAGTGAGACTCGCTTGGAGCGCTCGGCAGAGGAGCACACTTCTTGTTTTCGCAATTGGAATAGTAGTAGTAGTAGTAGTAGTAGTAGTCCTGAAGCGAGATCTGGCCATTACCCGAAAGGCTTGCAGTACCAGGAGAAAGAAATGTCATATTTTGCAATAGAACATGGGTTATTATCATGATAGTGACTAAGGTGGTGAATTGTGTGACTGGTCAAAAGGCAGAGACAGAGAAGCAATATATCACTTGTTGCTACTCGAGTACTTTAGATCGAGAATGCGTTGTCCCTTTAGATAATGTCTGTCGAGACGTTCTCTATGTGAAGGAAACTCTCACGAAAAAAGATCCCCAAAATGCTTTCATGAGCACGTATACAGGACTCAGGTAACGGCAAACACCCATGTTTAACCAAAATCGTCAACTGCATCTTGCGAGGGGAAAGTAAATTTGTGAATGTTCGAAATTTGGCTTGTGAGATCTAATGTTGAAGGGAAGGTTTCTTGATGGGAGCAGCGGTTGTAATGGAAGATTGTGGATTCGTGGGAATCGGCAAGATTATGATAATTGAGGTCTTGAGGGGTGCAGTGGAGATGAGATGTTTGGATATATGTCGAAGGTACGGACTTATCAATTATTGATTGGAGCTTTTTTATCTATGCTTCAATCCCATTTGCATTTATCTTGTTTCCTCGAGCAAAAAGGTCATAACCATCTGTAACCAACATCCCCTAGGCCGAAACATTCCACAACAAGCCCTTGTTCGACTCCGAGAAAGATGCCCGTTGATGCACTGGTCCCATCATCACATCTCCCCACGATCCAGCACCAGTTTCAAATCTCGTGCTCGAATCATATCAATCAATGGGCGTAACCTTGATTCCAGATATGTTTAGTACCTGCAAAAGTGCTCATGGTTGTGGACATGTTGTTCGAACCGCCTCCCAAGGTACTCGTACTATGTCTACAGATTACATCACAAGTCCTATGAAAAATTCGGACATCTCAATCAAAACAAACACTTATAACGATCGCATCAACCTCAAAACTGATAAATCTGGTGCGCTACGAGCCAACGGCGTATTCCTGCAAGACAATACCGGCCAGAAATCTTTCGTAAAAGCCCGCAAAGAAGTAATCATCTCAGCAGGAACCTATGGAAGTCTAGGAATTCTTCTCCGATCTGGAATCAGCTCCAAGCAAGAAGTTGAAAAGCTTGGAATCCAGAGCCAAGTTGATCCCCCAGGTGTCGGAAAGAACTTGATGGATCATTTGGTAAGCATACTTTTCTATGTGTTCGGAGCGTCCAGCCACATTCACTTATGAATTACTCGGGATACTATTTCTCTCCTCGCAAGACTTGCTTTGTGTCTAATTCAAAACCAGGTTGTTCTTTCATTCTACGAAGTTTCCACGCCAGCTCTCACCAATGACCATCTCATCTGGCACACGAAAGGAAAGTCCAAATCCTTAACTGAATACCAAACCGATAAACCGGGCTTCTTTTCACAATTCCCATTTGGAACTTTCGCATTCGCTCGTCTCGACTCCAGACTCTCCGATTCTCCCCTCTGGAACTCTGCTCCCCGCACCAAAGATCTCGATCAAATGAGTCTCTCACCTACCCAACCCCGCGTCGAATTCTGGAACACAGAATGCTACAGCCCAAATTACATGTTCAGGAACTTCCCCCCAGATGGCAAGTATGCGTTTGCAATGGCTACGGAATTCTTCGCACCACGATCATGAGGTGAAGTCAGTTTCAAGTCAAGTGACCCTACGGAAAACCCTGTCGTGAATCATCGGTATCTCGAAGATCCCTTCGATATGCTCGTATTCAGTGAGGGATGTTGCATGGCGACTGAAATTGCAATGAAGGGGGCAGGGACGAAAGATATCGTGAGTGGATCCTGGCCACGATCTAGAAATCATCACACGTTTACTACTCGAGAATAGTGGGTGTTGGTTATCAGATCTAATGCAGATGCATGTGAATGGCCTGTTTCCAGAATTCATACCCCCTTCTCTCAACACCCACCCATCCATCCATCTGCAATCCATTCATCTACAATCGCCACCCAACCAACTCTAACCCCCATTCCCTAGGCTACCACCCCGCCGGAACATGTAAAATGGGTCACCCCAACGATCCCTTCGCCGTCCTAGACTCAAAACTAAAAGTGCGCGGGATCACTGATCTTCGAGTCGCAGATGCAAGCGTGACTCCCTCTCTCATCGGAGGACATCCTCAAATGGCTGTTTATGGAATCGCCGAAAAAGCTGCGGATCTGATCATTTTCGAGATAGGATGTGTGGTTCGTAGTGGGTGACTTTGTGAATCAATAATAAATAAGTATATATATATATGTTTTTGGTAGATGAAGGGGGGTATGAAAGGATGGGAATGAGATGTAGTGGAGGTTTGCATTCGACTTTGATATTTAGTGAAGTGTTAATTTTGATTTTTTGAGATTTGAGAACTTGGTTTATTATTGATTGAAGAATAGATTTTAAATTCTGAAATCAAAGAAATCAAACTAAATTTGCTGTAGATTTTGAGGGTTGAGAAGGGTTCTGTTAGTCCGTACATCTAATAGTAATGGAAATCACAAACAGAAAACCCACGCCCACATAACTTTTACTAGATACCTAATACCTATCCATAAACCCTATAAACCTGCCTAGGTACTCTAAAAAGAATCATCCACTAGTACTCATCCATTCTCACTCAACCACTACATATATACCTACATATCTATACAAAGTCATATCTACACTTTCCCATTCCCCACTAGTCTAAAACATCATAAAATGGCTTCAATCGCTTCAATACTTCACTCTATAATAATGTAAGTTCTTAGTACACCTACCTACCTACCTACCTACCTACCTACCTCCTTACATTTACCCCCTCCTCTCCTCTCTCCTCTCTTCTCCCTTTCTCCTTCACACCTCACATACTCTCTCCCCATTCCCCCTTTTCCCCCCCTCCCAACCCCAAGACCGCTATACATTCTCTACTTTCTCTACTTTCCACTTCATTTCATTTTCTTGATACTCTTAAAAATATGAAATCTTCAGAGAATGAAATGCCGGGGTATCACTTCCCCCCTCTTTCCCTCTCTCAAAGTTCAAACAAACTCTGCGAATAGCTAGGTAGCTAGCTAGCTCATCACATCACATCCAAATCACATCGAATCCAATGACCACGCTCAAAATCCAATTTAAATAATCCATATAGATAAAATAAATACATGAATACACCACACATAAGCTTTCAATTCCCAATCTCCGATCCCCAAGAATACATATACACACACACGCTCCACTCTCTTCCCTCTTCCCTACATTTCCCACAGCAAAAAACAACAATAACAACAATACTACAAAGATAATCTAATATGATAATACAAGACAATACAATACATAAAATACATACATGCAGCAAGTAATCAACAAGCAAGCAACAAATACCATATAACTAACATATAAAAACCCGGCGCGATAGGTAGCTAGCTAAATAAGCCCTATTTCATCCCATCCCATCCCATCCCCTCCCGTAAAATTTTCCACAAAAATCCTAAAACGCCCGGATTCGCTTCCTTTCGTAGTATAGTGCTTAGACAATGCATATACATGCGGATATACAATTCCAAGGATGTGATGCGAAGTGATGTGGTGTGCTATTCCTGCCACTTCCAAATGTGAATTTCCATTCCTCCATCCATCCATCTATCATTCAATCATTCATCCATTCATCATAAATGCCCCCAAAGAAACATGTCAGCGACAGCCCGAAGAAGTAAGTTTTTATAAATTCTGTTCCCTTCGCGATGCAAACCCACCGAGACTTCCAGTATTGTGCGCGTATCATCTGAGACTCCCGATTTGTAGATCCCCATGGCACAGGGCTTATGGATAGCGGGCTCCTAATTTCTCGGGTGTAGTGATAATTCGCCAGGTGCATTTATCCTATTATCGTGATATCCATTCCGGATCGCACGCCCATCAGGCTCCAAGCACAAAAAAATAACATACAAAAATAGACAAAAAAACGCCCGTAATAATCAAAGCAGGGCTGTGTCAGAGTAGAAATGGATCCGTCCGTCCACCTAAAATTTTGCCCAAAGATAGCCAGCCAACGCCTAAATGTGGGTAACATACAACATAAAAGTCGTCAAGTCATTAGCCGAGGCAAAATCCCTCTGGTATGAAATCAAGGACGAAAGCGGCTTGCACTCCTTTCCTGAATCTGCTGTTCTGTCGTAACGTATAATCGGTCTAGGTAAGACATAGCTTCCGCATCCTTCAATATTTTAGCTACCTGAATCCCGGCGGAAATTAGCTGGAGGATATTCCTATCATCCTTTAATGGGCGTGATTGATGCTTTGCAGCATGCCTCATTTCCAGGCTATTTTCCAATATGGTAACAAATTGTTTTATCTGGCCATTATATAATACCCGGGCCGGTATGCGTCTCTTGGTTGCGAGACGTTTGAGAAGGTACACCCACTCCGTCCATTCACGATCTTGGGGTCGTTCCACAGGTCGACAGCTGTCACTTAGAGGAATAGGAAACTGGTACTTGGCCACAAAGTCAAAAGCACACTGTGACAACCGGTCATTGACTCTATTTAGGACACTATCCTGTTCCTGTACCACAAGGTTTGTGGGAAGATGCGGCAAATCTCTCTCCTGCTGGGCAATGTATTCCGGGGGTGGTCGTTGTAAGAATTGATGTGGTCCATCAAATTCATCCCTATTAGATGGTCGTCTTTGAGAATGGCCTTTTCCGTCACTTCTTGCTTTTCCGGATGACCGATTGACGGAGTCTAGCGTGTAATCCGTTGGGCTGGGAGATGCAGCATAATCGTCCATATACGTCTCAGGCGAGACTCTGCCTTGAGGCTCCCAACTTGGACCTTGGCTTGTGTAAGAACCATAACTTGGTCCTGCGGTTCCATATACATTTGATGATGGGCCAGCGCTGTAAGCATTCGATCCATAAATTGAGTCCGGGCGGGCTAGAGGACTCGAGGTCATGGGTGCAGCGATAGGGTTGTAAGACGAGACACTTAGATCCGGGGCATATGATGCGCTTTGAGGTTGATTTTCAGCTTCCTTAGTTCCGAATCTGGGATACATGCGTCCTTACCTGGTGTTTGGATAAAAGCCACCGTCGAAACTCGCGCGATTGCCGGTGGAATATGTGGTCCTTGCTGGTTAGCTCTCTATCATGTAAATTTGCAAATTTGTCGCATACCTTCTCGACGAATCCGGAAGACTCGTAGGAATCGTTCGTCCATAACTAAATTCCGGTTGGATGTGAATACTTCTTCTGGATGCCATCATTTTGAGATATCAAGTTTTAATTCCAGGTCCAAATCCCAAGTCAAGAGGAAACTTGATACTTGTACGATACAATATGAGAAAGAAATGAGATGGAAATTAGAGATAGGTCCTTCTTTGTCGGATGACAATTAAATGCAAAATGGCTCCAATATTGGTATCATAGATTGATTGTCCACGATTTAATTAATGGGTCCAGCAAGGATATCCAGATCCAGGAACAGGGGCGGTGAGTATGCCAGGTGATCCAAGGGTTTTATGGTTTTTGAAACAACAAAGCTTTTATGCTATCAATTGAGCTGATCTGATGGGGGAAAAGGGAAGAAGAGGTAGGCGGGAAGTCGATTATTATATAGACAAACATTCATGGTTTATACAGCTGAAGCTCACTCGAAGCTTCACCGTAAAGATTGGACATATCAAACAATAAATCTCCGAGACCCTCCAAGCACTGATAGGGCAATCAAGAAACATACCCGGTAGAAATCAGGAAGCTATGACCTAGGATGAACAATGATTTGAACTGCATTGGGGATTCTTGTGCTCCCAATAATCTTGAATTCTCGCATCTTTGAATCTATGAGAATTGTTGAGAATCTCCCGTCTACCGGGAAAGCCAGTTTCCAGATGGAAGATTGGTGTTCTGGCCCCCAAGAAGTGCATTGTCAAGAATTTGGTAAGGATGCTCCCTCAAAACAAAGTTACTCGGTGCTCAGAGATCGACGCCGCTCATTCTCTTTCCGCAAAGGCTACGTTAGAAATCTTATCGCGAAATGCGATGCGACCAGCCAGAGGGTATTGGCAAGGACAGACCTCGGAGCCAGTGGGATGTTGCCCGCTGTGCTGTTCGGTATACGGAGTACTTTGTGGCTGCATTAGGCATTATTGGGCAATGTATGTCCAGTCTTGATCTCGAACAAGGTGTGACGAGAGCATAAAGTAAAATTGTTAAGTATGTAAGAGGTACCTGGGAGAGAACCAATGCCGACACCAACCACCGATCTCAAGCGTGGCAAGCGCCAAAAAAGAGTAGGTAGAAAGTCGAATGGCATAAAAAGTATGGGGAGTTCGGAGAGTGGGTGGAAGATGGGACAAGGAAAGCCCTTGGTATGTATGGAGAAGAAGAGATCTCCGGGGCGGTGACGGGGCGTCTATCAACAATGGTATGATCGTATGAGGCTTTCTCGGCCCCCCAGGTTGACGAATGGTAAGGGAGAGGATGGAAACGATAGAACCCCATTGTATCATTTGAATCATTGGGATTGGTATTGACTGGTATTGGTGTTGATTGGTATTGTTAGTAACTGCTGTACCGGGGAACGTTGTTGTAGTGTTCTCTGATTCGACATCAATCATATAATTAATCGATATATACTCTCTTACCGAGTGGCTGGTTGGGCATAAACGCGTTAAAAAAAGCCCAATCAATGCATGACGGCCTGTTCGTAAAATCTTAATATTGAGCCATAACAACCTTATTAAGGGCCCATATGTAAGAGGTAAGAGGTATTAATAGCCATTTTATACTTGATTTACACTGAAACTGGGCGTAAAATAAGAAATCTTCGGATGATGTGTTGTAAATTTTGGTCTAGACATAGTAGACCTAGACAATTACCTAGGTAGACGTTGACATATTTGACAGTGGCGACATGCATGGAAAATCAATATGAGGATTAACTATATTATTTCCTATCCGAGTAATTGTGAGACCTTTGATGTAAGATCTCATTCATACCACCTTCTGCATTGCGATATCAAGCATCAAACATTCAGGGGCGTACTATTTTAGACATGTAATTAAGTTTGATGAAGAATCCCGTGGGGTGCTGAGGGGTACTTGGGGACTTTGTAGGTACCGCTATGCTAATGTGATTTGGATGTTTGGATGACAACTCAACTAGGCAAAGTCAATGATCAAATATACCGAGTAAAGAGTGAACAACATGAAATATGATGAACGTCAAGTGGTAGAGTGAGCAAGGTATGTCCTTTTAGCCCGAGGGAATTATACGGTGTTGAGTTCCAGTTTTCTTTCTAGAAGAGAAAAAGAGATACATGATGTTTCTAGTGCTTTACTAAGTACTTTTACATTGAACTTGTTCTAGGACTATAATGAGTGATAATAAAGTTAATGACTTTCTTATTATAAACATAGCCTATTACTTGAACTTAACCTTTTGACTATTCTAATTCCACACCCTGTGAGCACCAACAACCATTTAGCTCGGCCTAGATACCGTTACTTGTCATCAGCTCTGAGGATTTCAGAAAAGATGGTGAGTGCTAGTTAATGCTTCCAACCTTCTAAACCTTCCAGTGCTTTACATTCGCATCTCCGAAATCTACAAGATGATCCTTGAAGTCATGAAAGTTGATGTGTTAATTGATTTTGATGCCAAATTGCTTGTCGTCTAATGGGGAACAACGATTCTCCTGGGAACTTTTCTGAAACTTCATATACATTGCAAAGGCATTGCAACACTGTCATACTTGATGATGATATTGTGAAATATCTAGCCATTTACCTTTCTCCTAGTCAGATTGTACAGCATAAAGTGCTGTCAATACTGGGATGATCTAGATGATCCTGAGTCTTGCAAGTTACCTCTATCTAGTTCTTGTCAGTAGGTATTTGGGATGCCAATAATCTTGTCACGGTTCATCCATCATTTCTGAAGATATACGTGGCACTAATTTCATCTTCCTAAGCAACACAAGTTGTCGATCAACACCAGAACCTACCACCTCCGTATGTTCAACAGCCGATATAACCTAAACTCGACATCGTTCTTGTACGCTTGATCGACGTTGGGAGCAATTGCGCGACCTTTGCACTCACAATGATCGGCTAGCTTCCCATCATTTCACTGTGGCGAATATTACCTCGGCATTCGTATGTGGATAGTTGTCATCGACCTAGAGCGGGGAAATCCCAGTATTATCCTCACCAAAGCCTTACGTGGGCAATTGGTGTTGCAACTGCTTTTTTCCAACAAGGGGTCTGCTCGTACGAGGTAACTGCATCAAATTACATTTCAAGGCTACCTGCGTTGAACTAGACGACACACAATCGAGTAGCTTCACCGCAATCACCATCCGATTTCAAGAATCCTAGCCAAAACAGTCAATCCGTCATTCTAATCCTCCATAAACTATCATACCAAGAATTGAATAGTATGTCTCTCAGCAAGGAGCAATTGAGAAAAGAAGCCATTGCATTCTGTCAGGCATTCGTCGACGGAATCTCGCCTGAAATTATCCTATCTTCACACTTCTCTTCATCACCTCGAATCACAGAACATGGTCCCGAGAATCTGGAACTTCCTTTTCTAGGTAAAAAATTCTCGGGTCGTAAATGCCTCTCTGATAATCAAACATGCGATGATTACTTCAACATCCTATCTCGAACCCTTGAGTTCCAACCCTCACCATCTACATTTCCTTCACCCAAATCTTTTATTGTCGATGAGACGTGCGAAATTTGGGGGAAGAAAGGTGTGGTTAGTGTTGTCGGAAGTGCCACTTTCAAAAGTTTAAAGACAGGAAGAACTTGAGATGAACAGTTTATATATCGTTTGAGTGAGTTTGATGACGAAGGAAAGATTGGCCATTGGGAGATTTGGGCTGATACTTTGTCTGCTTGGAATGCCGTTCACAGTTGAATTTGTGATGATATGTTGTGGGTTCTCATTTTATGACATCTTCATCGCCTTGAAGTTGGTAACTAGTAAACGAAATACAGTATCGTTTCTCGAATCTGCAATGACAGGTGACATATTTGGCACTTCCAACACTGGTGGTGTTAATTCAGCATACTAACCTTACTTGCTAGTCCATATATTTTACACTCAATTGATCGTAGTACGTCAATCGAACCAACGGCTCGATCTCCTATCAGTGATGATTCAGTAATCAAACACCGAGTTCTATACCGTCACAAGAGAAAATAGGCATCAAGTGCAGTTGATTACATAGACGTTAAATCAGAAGTCTTCCTTTTTTTCACTTCTGTACACCAACAGCGCTTTTGTTCACCCAAATAAAGTGTCCTCCCTCGTGAGTTCACATATTTTCTCAAGCAGTCCTGGTATGCGCATGTTCTTCTATAATGATATTGGATTTTGAGAGCTGTTGATATTCCCTCATTGGGAATCTTTCTCGATTCTACTATCTGCCATCTCCAGAGGTTTTCCGAACAATGAAATTCTTCACAAGATCCAGCGATGTCAGATTTGGAGAATTGAAAGTTGATCAGAGGAGATACATCCCAGGAAACAACTGCTTTTGCAATTATAGTACCACTTTTGCATCACAAGCTGCAGACGGGAGGGATTCAAAACTTATTTGGCGTCAATTTATTCGTGCTCATGCTACCTTATTGAAAAAGATGTGAGATATCCATCCAACGAAACAGTTCAGATTCAGCCCCACTCTTTCCATGTTCTGAATAGTATATTTGGAAGATTTTATGGAACCTAGACGACATGGTTATTTACACGTTATATACTATGAAGAAGACATTGACCCGGGATGGGATTCTTCACAACAGTATTTACTATTGAGAACCGAGAAATAAGATTTATCTGAGTATCTTAACTCCTACTTCTTTGTCGTGGTTATATATCTGTATTTCGGGTGTGGCTGTGAGGGGGCATAAGCGGTTTGTTTTGTGGTGTTTAGAGTAGTCTATTGCGATTGGGGAATGCTGTGTTTGAACTTTGATGCAGAAATAAAAAATAAGAATGATTGATAGCATAATTATTCGATAGCGCTAAGATTCGATTTCAATAAGAGAAATTCAAGCAGATGTTTATACTGTCTGGCGAAATTATGGAAATTAATACAGACTAGCTTCTCTCTCCACAAAGTCATGATGCGAATTTCTCGGTTCCTATAATTATGCATACATAGTCTGTGTTAGAATCACTAGATAGAACATTAAATATACTCGCTGCAAGAGCTCACCTATCATACAAGAATTACAAGTAATTCCTCTCGATACTCTAACTTCTGGACTGGTCTATTGTAGATTCGAGAATTTATCTTTTAGTAGTAAATGTAAAATCCAATGGAACCTTGCAATGGAGATGGAGTGAGTAGTTAGGTATTGATAGCAAATGATCTTCCTGAGTGATAAATTATGTATGGGAACGGTGTCAACGGTGTCCTTGGATCGAAACGAGAGCTTTTGATCTGGAGTTTAATGTTTGGGGGTTATTAACTTATTTTCGAAACCAGAATTCATGTACTGAGTATTCATTTGCTTGTATACAACAAACAGAATAGAGTTCGTATATCGAAGCTAAGCTATCTGGTGCCCGTCTAGGTAGATGTATTCTAGGTGTTTATTGTAATGAAAATCCAACGTGTAGATTCGATTCTAGGAGTAGAAGTTTGACTAAAGTTTATCGAGTTAGTGACAGTTGGTAGGTAAAAAGTAGTTGGTCAAATTTACTATTTTCTTCTTATAGAGTTAGATTTAGACGAGCATATAGATAATAGCATAGATGTACACTTCTAGGTAGGTGGGTAGTCAAATTCCGTAATCAAATTTGTATACCTAGGTATCCATAGTGTTCTGTATTGTGGTAAGTTATCTTCTTTAGTGCTCGGCGGAGAAGGAGAAGTATTGTAGGTAATGTTTCGATAGATGGATGTATCAGGTTCGGTTAATTTGCCTATTTACCTACCTGAGTAATCTTACGTACATCCTCGTTTTCCAAGATGAGGACTTCGGGATTTTTTGTATAAAAAGTTAAGGAGTGAAGATCTTTCGAAATGCTATAGTTAATGTTTATAACGATTCGAGATCTTGATTTGAAGGGAGATTGTTGATATTAGGCTGGCTGTGTATTGTCTTGATTAGATTCTGGAGGTGGATGGTATGTGATCACTTCATATAGTCTTGGATCGTTATTATCTACGTCAAATGAGTGTGTGTAACTGTATTATATAGCAAAATATACATATTTAGCCGACACAGTTATGTAAAAATGTATCTGTATTGAACTTCACATCAACAAAACTCTTTCCGAACCAATGCAAATATCAAACATGTTGGAAGTTGTGGCACATACTCTAAGCTACTATGCATATATCACTTCCACTTCATAGTTAGATTTTACCTCTGTATAATTAATCTATATAGTCAATAATACATACATTCCATTAATCTACTCCTTTATTGTGAATAGGTTATAAGCCTAATAGCTTTATAATAAGATTAAGGTTAAAAGCTCTTTAAATAGCTTATATTATTAAAATAAAAGTTAACAACAAGAAACTTTTATATAATGTAACATTAACATACAAGATGTATATAGCAAATAGATTACTGAGTAGTAATAATAAAATAATCACTTATATTATATCTTTTTTTTTAAATAAAAAAAACTATGAATTATTATTAAAAGAATTATTCATTTCAGTTTAACACTAAAAAGTATTATTAACTATATAGTATTCAATATTACTTCAAAAATTATTACTTATAGATCAAAATTCATTATTTTCAATTACCCTACTTTAAAGAGAATTTCTCCTTTCAAATATTAGTATATTCAAAACTAAATTAATATAGTTTAAACAATTCCTCTTTTATTTTTTCATTTTATTATCAAAATATATTTAAATTATTAATATAAATTTTTTACTTACAAAACTTTAAAATAAATAAAAATATTAAATTCAAGAATTACTTTAAACATATCCCTCCTTTTATTTAAAAGAATTATAAATATTAAATTTATTAAATAAAAATTTAATTTTAAGTAAAAGATTAATTTTATATAGTAGTAATAATAGTAAATTCATAATCAATTCGGTCTATATAGCTATACTAAGACTATACAATGCACCTATATATGATTCTAATTGAATAAAATAGATAGAAAAAGGAAATAAAAATCCACCCCTCTTCAAACTTCTTTATTAAAACCCACAAACAACCTCCTAAACAATCCTTTCAAGTTCTTCAAATTATCTATATTATAGACTTATTATATTCAAAAACCTTTTTTCTATTAAATCCTTTAATATACCTATAAAAACCCTATACTTTCTATTTTATTACAATAATCTCTTTCTTTTTATTCAACTTTTTTCAAAATATTATAAAAGCTATAATTAGTTATAATATTATATCTCTCTCTAAGAATTGTTTTCGTCCTTTAATACTTCAAATCCTTCAAGAATCCTATTATAACCCCTAATCCATTATTTATAAATCTTATATTCATCTTTTTCCATAATACATCGATAGTATATAATTTCTTTTTAAAACCTAATATTTCTTATTCCCTTTTTTCCCACTGAATTACCCTATCGATATAGAATACAATATATTAAAGCCTATTGAATCAATTCATTAATATAAAGAATAAAACTATATTATAAAACTAAATAATTGAATAAAATTGAAATAGTAAATGTAATGATATTAGAATACTATTGTTTTAATAATATACACTCTATATTAAAAAGTTATTATTTTTTTTAATTATAATCGATAATATATTATCTATCATATAAAGTAATATTGAAATCAATATTTTATAATAATATTATATACTAATATAAAGTGCTAACGTGGTTTATCAGTGAGTGGGTCATATTAGTGAATGGGTCACCCATTTTACATACAAGATTCGTCTATGTGTAACCGTGCACTTTCTTTATCTAATAATATAATTTGAAAAAGTCTGAAAATATTGAAATTCAACTATATAAATATTATAAAAATTTAATCATTTATTAAAAATTTGAATTATTATAGTAGTTATTATAAAAATATTTTTTTTGTAACGAAAATCGTGACAATTTTCACTTTTTTTTTAGAATATAATATAAATATTTATATAAAGAATAGATTTGTAAAAAGTTGGTTTTTTATTATTATTGAAAATTCTTTTCTTTTTTTAAAATAATGATTAGTTATTAAAATAAGAATATTTAAAAAGACCTAATTTTGATGTATTTTCAAATGACCCATTCACTGATATGACCCACTCACTGATAAACCACGTTATATACTTGAATTAATATATTATAAATATTTTTTAAAAGGTTTAGCTTTTCTCTTCATTATATAGAATAGCTATAAATATATTGATAGAATATTAAATACTATATTAATATATTTTTTATAAAATATTTCTTAAAAAAAGTAAAGCTTTTTAAAGAGTTTTCATTCTTTATTTTCCTATACCTAAGAATCTTTTTCTTCATAATTGAAACTTTTTTATAAAGCTTTTGAATACTAAAAAGCCTAAATTATTATAGGAATCTATAATTTGATTTTTTTATTAATTATATTCGATATAGTAAACCTATTATTAATAGTATTAATATTAATAATTTCAATATAAATATATTAAATCCCCCTTCCTAACATTGACAATAATATCTCCTTAATCTAAATAGGTATTAATTTAATGACTTCGAAAAAAGTTAAAGAGTGATATTCTGATTTAAATGTAGTAAAGATTAATAGGTTTTTCCAAGAAAATCTTTCCTTAGTTTTTTCGTGTTTTCCTAATTTTATATATATATAAAGATATTATATGAATATATATGAATTATAATAATCAACAATTTAATTCAAGATTTCGAAAAGCTTTAAATCTCTAGTAACAATAGAAATACTATTATTAAGATTCAACTTAATATTAATAAAAAGACTATCTTTCTTAAAAACAATATTAATATATTATCTTATATTTATTATTTATGATTTAATAATAATAAAGTTTTAATAAAAAAATATAATATAGTAAAAAAAACTTTAGAATTATTTAACCATTAAATACTCCAAAATCGATAATATTGTAATAAATAAGTATCTTCTCAAAATCAAAACCTTCTCTTTTAATAATATTTTTGATATAATTATTATAAGTGTATAAAATAAGCTCAAATTTTTTTAACAAAAGTTCTTATTTGCGAATACTTTAGCTAATGCTTTATATATAGATAAATCACTCTTTTAAAGTTTAATCTTATTTCTCCCTAATAAGTATAAAATCATTATTAATATAATCTATATTATCAGTTTTATTCTAAATATTAATAATAAAATCATGCATTTATAAATTAAAGAAATAAAGATATAAATCTCTAAAAATTCAATACATCTTATAAAAAGAAAGAAATATGTTTTACTTTATCATTAACATAAAACTAATATAAGCTTAAAGGTTAATATATTTATTATTACTTATAAACTCTATAATAAATCTAATCATTTAATTCTAAAATGCTTTCAGCTTTATTATATCAAATATCTCTTAAAATCAAATTTAAAGTACAAATAGAAAAGAAAATAATCCACTTTTTTAATACAAAAGATAAAAAACGCAAGAAGTATAAGGCTTATATCGTCAAATTAAGCTCCAATGTTATTAAGAGTATCGTTAATAATGAATCTGATTTTAAGTATTATCACCTTATTAAAGAAAGTATTAGTAAAGCATCCCCAATATAATAATATGCTAATATCAACGCCACTTTATACATATCTGATCAATGTTTTTTATTCAGAAATCTAATTTATACTTTGTAATAAAGGATAATGATTGATGGGGAGCTATGTACTCGAATAAATAAGGAATAATGAATATGGTATATAAGAATGAAATAAGAATATCATTAGTTAGTGTATTATATATACCTGAATTAAGGGTTAACCTACTCTTAACTAAGAGAATTTGTAAAGCAAAATTCAAGAGTATATTTAATTTTAAAAAGATATATTTCATATTAGAAAATAATAAGAATAATAAAATTATTAAAATTATAACAAAAGATGGGATATATATCATTTCGCATATGAAATTAGAATATAAAGATTCTACATTCTTTATACTCTTTATAGAGATTATTAATAATATAAAATAGAAAATCGAAGAATTAACTATAACAAAAAAGGAAAAATACCTTATTTAATATAGATATTTTAATTATCTTAATTCTAATAAAATCAGAAATCTATAACGTGATTTATCATCGAGTGGACTATATCATTAAGTGAACTACTTTTATCTTAATAAATATGATTAACTTTAATATGTAATTTATTAATCATTTATTATACAATTTAATAATAAAGAGGTATATTTACTTTTAGTTATTAAAGTTATTGAAAATAATAAAAAACTGAGTCTTCAAAAGGCCTTTTAATTATATAATATCTCTTATATAATCTTTATTTATAGAATGAATAGTTTAACTTTATATTCTGAAATTTAAATGAATTGATATAAATTTACAGAATTAAAAAAGGAGGTTATTGTTTAATATATTCTTGATATAGATTTAAAAGGGTTTTTATTTAAATTTAAGGAAGTAGAAGATATAATGAATTATATTCTTAAATTGAAAAATGTAAAGTGTATTAAGAAGCTTTAAGTATATTGATTTGTAAAGTATTGAATCGAATTAAAGATATGTTTTAGTTATGTTTATGATTTTAAAAGAGTTCTTTATAAAGATCTCAAGCTTATTAAAGACTAGTTTTAATATTTTAAATAGTGATTTCTACAACTTTAATGAAATAGACTTTATAATGAATATAATATACTCTGGAATAATTATAATTAATATTAAAAGATGTAGTAGAAATAAATCAATATAATTAGGCAATTGAGAATGAACTATAATAATAATATATAGAAATAAAGAGAATAAAGCTATTCCCTCTTTTTTAATGGTTCAGAGATAGATTCACCTTTCTAATTAATATATCGAAATTAATCTTCCTATAGAATGAACTATTAAACCTATATTTAATAAATAAATAAATAATAAGATGAATTTAGAATAATTGAAATATTTTGATAAATATATTAAGAATCAAAGAAAGGGTAAATATCGAATATTAATATTAAATGAATATAAAAGCTATAAATCAATAGTTTTTTAAATATATTATAAAGAGAATAATATTATATGTTTAAGTTTATTATTATATTTAAGTTATTTAACTTAATTATTTAATATTGATTATTTTAATAATCTAAAATGTTCATATAATAATTAAATTAGTAAATTTATTAAAATATATATTAATTATATTTCAAAGATTGAATTCTTTATAGCTTTTAAAGTTATATATAAAAAATCAATCATTTTTTAGAATATAAAATTAAGATTTCAAAAAATAGATTTAATATCTTTAGATTTTAAAGCTATACTTTTGAAATTAAATATTCAAATTTGTATACTTATTCATCCTTTTTTCAATTAAGATTTATAGATCTTTTAAACTCTTTATAATTTATTTAAAGCTTTTTTACAATTAATTTTAATAAAATCTCGAATAATTTATTATTAATCAAGTTCTTTTATATTTATATTTAAAATTGTATTAATTTTAACTAAAGATATAAAAAGATTAATTTATAAAAATATACTTTTAAATATAAAGATTTATATACTTTAAATAACGAATAAAATATTAAATAAATATTGATATATGGAAAAAACTTAATTATATTAAAGAGAAGTATTTATTGAACAAAAGGGTTTTAATATATTATTTTAATAAAAGGTTAATATTTAGATTCAATATAATAAGTATTAAAAAGAAAGGAATTCTAATAGAGAAGCATTTTTTAATTAATATTATAGTAAGTGTGAAAAGACTGAGTATAATATAAGGACTTATTAAAATGATTTAATAAATCCTAGATTATTAGAATCTTTATATTTTTAATTAATTAATTTAGTTGTTATTGAATAATATGAGTTTGAAAGTGTGAATTGAGGTGAAAGTAGTTCACTTGATGATATAATCTACTCGATGATAAATCACGTTATAAAATTATTATATTTTAAAGATTAATTAAGGCTTTTTTAATTCTTAATATTTATAAAATATATATTTTTATAAAAATGATTAACAAAATCCCAAGTCAATTAAGTATATGAAAATCCAAAAGATTAGAATTAATTCATTTCAATATTGCTAGCTTTTTTTAAAAAATTATTTAAGGGTATAAATACTTTCTTTTTATTATTGATAATATTACAAGGATAAATTAGATCATTTTATTAAAATAAAAGAGTAATATAATACCCTTATTAAAAGTTTAAAAATAAGAAATTGAACTTGCTATAAAAATAGCTATAATTGCTACCAGAATTGATAATGCACTAGAGCTTCTTTAAACTATTCAAAAATAAAAGACTAGTATATAATTAAAGATTATAATAGTTATATTGTCTTACTAAAATGGTCTAGTTGAATGCAATATATACACTATAGAAACTATTATAAGAGTAATATTAAAAGAAGCTTATTTACTATTAGAATTTTGGAATAAAACTATTGAGTATGATATATATATTCGAAACTATATTAATATTGGTCTAAATGTAAATAAAATTGATTAAAGTTTATTTAAAGTATTTATAGGTATATTACTAGATATTAATATATATAAAATTTAAAGAAATTAATATTATATTTATATTAATTTTAAAATCATTTTAAAAGAATAAAAATATAATAAACTTTATGATATAATAAGGATTAGAATATTTCTAGAATATTCAAAAAATATCACCAAGTATATAAAGATTTATTTATTAGAGTTAAATTATACTTACCACTTTTATTATATTATAATTAATAAAAGCTACAAAGAAGAAAATTTAAATCTCAAACTTAAAAATTATATAATTGAATTATAAAGTACCAAAAATATAAAACCTAATTATAAATCTTATAGTAAACCTAAAAATATTCCTAAATCATTATTTATTCCAGTTGATTTATTAATATTATTAAATGAAATAATTACAGATTTAATAGAGATATATTTATTAATATTAAAGTAAATAAAGATCGAAATACTATACTTTAATAAAAATGAATATGAAAATATCTAATAAATAATTAATAATTTAATAAAATTGATAGAGAAAAACAATAAAGAAAGTAATATTACTTTACCTAATATAACTTTATTATTTAATTATATATTATTGATATCTAATATTATATTATCTAATAAAACTTTATTATTTATTATAACGTGTTTTATTATCGAGTGGATTATATCACTGAGTAAATTACTTTCATCTTAATTTATCATTTTAAACTCATATTATTCAATAATAATTGAATTAATTAATTAAAACTATTAAGAATCTAATAATCTAGGATTTATTATATTGTTTTAATAAGTTCTTAAATTATGATCTGATTTTCTATACTTACTATAGTATTTATTAGAAAATACTTCCCTAATAGGATTTCCCTTATTTTGATATTTGTTATATTGAATCTGAACATTAACTTTTTATTAAGATAATATATTAAGAGCCTTTTATTTAGTAAGTATTTCTTCTTAATATAACTAAAAAAAAATTGTATGTTGATATTTACTTAATACTTTATTTACTGTTTGAAGTATATGAATTTTTATATTTAAAAATATATTCTTATAAGCTAATTTCTTTATATTTTTAGCTAGAGTTAGTATGGTTTTAAATATAAGTATAGGAAAGCTTGATTAATGATGAGTTATTTAAAATTTAATTAATTTTGATTAAGAAAGAGCTTTAGTTAGATTATAAGAGGTTTGAGAGATTTATTAATTTAAATTGAAAGAGGAGGGGGTAGATGTACGAATTTGAATATCTAATTTCGAGAGTATAGTTTTAGGATTAAATGGGATTAAATTTATTCCTTGAAACTTTGATTTCATATTCTAAAAGACGATTGATTTTTTGTATATAGTTTTGAAAGCTATAAAGAATTCAATTTTCAAAATATGATTGATATGTGCTTTAATGAATTCATTAATCTAAGTACCATATAAATGTTTTAGGTTACTAAAATAGTTTATATTAAATGATTAAGTTAAATAACTTGAATATAATAATAAATATATATATTTAATATTATTTTCTTTATAATATACTTGAAAAGCTTTTGATTTATGACTTTTATGTCCATTTAGTATCAACATTCGATATTTGCTTTTTTTTTCGATTTTTAATATACTTATTGAAATATTTCAACCATTCTAAACCTGTTTTATTATTTGTTCATTTATTAAATGTAGATTTAATAACCCAATCCACAGGAAAATCAGTTTCAGTATATTAATTAAAAAGATGAATCTATTCTTAAATTATTAGAAATAGAGATATAGTTTTATCTTTCCTATTATTATATATAATTGTTGTAGCCTATTCCCTATTGTCTGATTGTATTACCTTGCTTTTTTTATTTTGTTCAGTATTAGTTATTATCATTCTGGAGTATATTATACTTATTATAAAGCCTGTTTTATCGAAGTTATAGAAATCACAGTCAAGAATATTTTATTTCGCTTATATATTCGAAACTAATCGAAATCATTTTTCAATAAATTTAGAATTTTTATAAAAAGCTCTTTGAAAGTCATAAACACAATTAAAACATGTTTTTAATTCGATTCAATGTTTTACGAATTAATGTGTCCAATATACTTTATATCTTTTGATTTAAAAATATAATTTGCCATATCTTCTACCATTTTAAGTTTAAATAAAAATCCTTTTGAATTTATATTAAGTATATATTAAATAATCATTTCCTTTTTTAATTTTATAAGATTATAATAATTCGCTTAAGTTTCAATGTGGGGGATAAAACTATTCATTTTATAATTGAGTATTATATATAGTAAATTATATAGCTTAGCAGTTTTTCGAATACTAAGTTTTTTATCTTTTTGAATAGCTTCAATAACTAAGAGTATTCAAGCTTTTTTATTATTCAATTGTATTTTAATTAATTAATAAAATGTGTATTGAAGTGAGAGATTAAGAATTGAGGTGAAAGTGATTCATTTAGTAATATAATCCACTCGGTGATAAAACACGTTATTTGCTTTTATATTATTAAATTTAAAGTATAATCTTAAGAAAAAAAAGAAAAGTAATAATGATAATATAAAAGGATAAAGAAATTCTAAAATTATTTAGGTTTTATTTACTTCCTTAAATAAGCTAATATCAGAATTAATTAAGTATACTATAATTATTAATTCAAGAAGGAGACAAATAATGAAATTACTTCAAAAATTTTAATTCTTTTAATAATTATATTAATAAAAGCTAATATTACTTTACTAGTAATAGAAATACTTAGAATTAAGATATCAAATTGTTACGGGAGCTGCCTCTAGGGTCACGTGGAAGTGTCTAGAGATCTCTCGAGGTGGTTTAGACTAGACTTCAAGTAGGAATTCAATAAGGTTGTAACTGGTTGCAATTCTCGTAACTATAGTATGAAACTAATGATTGATCTTGAGCACGAAGCTCTACATTGTAATGAAACCCATTCCCTTATATAGACCTTCGTTCTCGTCTGGATAGCTTGGGTAGACTGTCTATCCTGTCTATCCACGGATAGCCTGGATAGCTTGCCTATCCTGTCTATCCATCACGTGACACTTGCCCCGTGACCTATATGATACTACTGCTTATCTAACCTGTGCTTACTAGATAACCTGTAACCGCTATCCCTCCTGTGCCTACTGTAGGATAGGTGCCAACAAAAGATAGGTACCTATCTTTTAATCATTGCTTATTGATTCGGTTACCGCTATCTTTCGTTACCCTTTAATCCAACTGTCCCTACAGTGCTATTTTCGTAGGTTCCAACACCAAGGCCTTAGGTTTATCTTATAATCCATGTTGCGGTGCGGGTACCTCCGTAACACAAATATATATAAAGAAGTAATAACAAATAAAAAATATATAAAAAATTAACAAATTATAATTCAAAAAGAAATAGATTTATTAATTAAAAACGATATTTAAAAAGAATTTATTTTATTATAAGAAAATAATTTAATTTCAATAAAATAGATATTTCTTGTTAAGACAAAAGATAATAAGGTAGAGTGATTTAAGGTCAAATTAGTAATTAAAGGATTTAGCTAAGTTTTAAATAAAAATTATAATAAAACTTTCATTTTTATAATTTAGTTTAATATTCTTTATCTTTTCCTTATAATTATTGTAAAAAAAGATTTCGAGTGTTTTTATTTTAATATTAAAAATATATTTATTGAATTATATTTGAAAAAAGAAATCTATTTAGTATTCTTTTAAGGTGCTTATATTTATTATGGCCATGTTCTATATACACTTTGGAGTTTTTATGGGTTAAAATAAGCTAGTAGAGATTGAAGTCTTTTTCTGAAAGAAAAGTTAATCAAGATGAGTTTCGTATAAAGTCTTACGGACCCATATTTATACATTAATTATTCATGTTAGTTAATTCTCCTAGTATATATAGATGATATTATTACTATTACTGTACAAAAACAAGATATTCAATAATTTTATTACAACCTTTTTGCTTGATTTAATATCAAAGACATAAGGAAGATTAATAAGATTTTAGAAATATGTATTATTTGTAACAAATTAAAGAGAGTATTAATTATAAATCAAAAAGAATATCTAAATATAATGCTTACCTAATTCAAAATCTCCTATAATTAATATATTTGAAAAAAGATATTAATCTCGAATTATAATTAATTACAATTAATATTCTTAAATGACAAGCTTATTGATATAAACAAATACTAATAAGCAATTAGTAGTATAATCCACTTTATAATTTATATTAGATTGAATATTATATTCGGTCTTAAAAGATTAATATAAGCTATATTTAACCCTACCAAATATTATAATATTGTATTTAAAAATCTTATAAGATATTTGAGGTTAATTATTAAATGAAACTATATTTTAAACCTGAAATAATTTAATTAAATATTTATAAAGAATATAACCTTTTATAATAAATTATTAAAATATATATTGATATAAATTAAACAAGTAATAAAACCAATTAAAAAAGTATTTCTGATGGGGTAGTAATATTCTATAATGAATTAATTTTATGGGTAAGTAAGAAGCAAATATTTATAGTTATATCTAATATAAAAGCTAAGTATATTTTTATGGCAATATTTATTAAATAAGAGTAATAAATAGTTCAACTTTTAAAGGATTTAAAATAACTATAGTATATTAGGAATAATAATGGAATTCAAATGCTTGGAAATAACCAAAAAGTATTAATATTAACCAAAAACTTATATTTATATAAATAATTAAAATATATTAATATATATTATTACTTTATTTGAGATCTTATAGAAAAATATTTAGTCAATATTAGCTATATCAATATAAATAATATGGCTATAGATGGATTAATAAAACCATATGTAAAAATAATATTTAAAAGATTCAAAAACATATTAAAGTTTCAAAACTAATTATTAAAACTAAAAGAATAAGCTCTTTAAAAAAATGTTAGAAATTATAGTATATACTTTAAGCTATTGTAATATATCATTTCCACTTTGTAATTAGATTTTATCTCTATATAATTAATCTATATAGTCAATAATATATGTATTCCACTGGCCTGCTTCTTCATTGTGAATAAAACAAGAAAATTATGTAAAGTATCTCGATGTATTATAATATATTGGGAATTCAAAGATTCAATGATTCTACATACATAATTACGAATACCTATCCCTATAGCGATGATTCTCCTAGAAATCCGACGCCATAGCTTTAACCCCTCTCCCTTTCGACTCTGTATATTACATACCTTGAAGTCATCGGTGAAGAAATATTGGGGACGGAATAATTCTGCTGATAAAAGTTATTCAAACTACAAATTTCTTGCCGGTTTGCTAGAAAATCCCAATCTTCCGTATATCTATCAGTGCACATACACAAACTCAACTCCCACCAGCACCTCCACCACTATTCCTTGCCTTCTTCCGACTAAAAAGTCGCTTCAAGAATGTAAATCTTTTCTCCGATTTCCTTCTTTTACTATCCTTGTTATGAATATCATTTTCCTCTTCTTCCTCTTCTCCATCATCATTATCCTCTTCTCCCATGCCTTCACCATCAGTCCCAGACATAGACACAGCTTCCCGTAAATCTCGTTTTGTTAAGAAAGACTCTCCAATTCCATCTCCCTCTGCTTCTCTCTCCACAGCCCGACCCAAAGAATCACCAAATCCATCTTCTTCATCCTCGCTCGGACTCCCTACACTACAGTAGAAAGCTGCGTCAGAGCCGGAACTATGTTCGCTTGGGGGTTTAGATTCAGAGTCAGAGTTTGGTTCTTGTTCGGCGGGATTTGAAGTTGTGGAGTTGGGGTTGTGGGGAGAGGGATTTGGAGATGGTGAAGATAGATTAGATGTTCTCTCTTTGCTTTCCCTGGGCGGGTGTTGGTGCTTTTCGTGACGAAGAGGTGATGGATGTGCTGTGGAAGTTATGGTAATTTCTGCAGGTATTGATGGCTCGCTTCTTCGACTAGCAGGATAAGGCCCCGAAAAGGGAGTTTGCTGTACAATTTCGTCATCCAGGATATTGGATGTTGATGGCAGAATGGTGTCGGATGAGTTTATCGCTTCGAGATTATTGGGTGGTGATAGGGGGGATCTTTTGGTACCCGATGGTTTGGGTACGTTGCGATTTTCCATGCTGGGCTGATTAGAAGAGAGTTCACACTGATGGATGAACTGTCGGGGTGATTTAAGTCTGATCAGGAAAGTTGATAGGGGCGAGATTTGGAATGTGAAGACTGCTGAAAGTAGATGAGTTGGCTTTGTGTAAGGTTTTGAAAGTAGGGGCCAGACTGGTTTGGGTATCTGATTGGTAAAACTTTTAAGTGTTGCTACTCAGGTTGCATATGATCAAATTTACGATTGAGTTGTATAGACAGTTTGACTACCTGATTGTTTATTAACAACTTGAGGGTCACACAGTCATGCCACTTCTTGCACTGCTCATAATAATTTTCACTATTCCGGAGCTCATTATACCGAAGAGTAGACCGGTATACACGAAAGCAGACCGGAACCATTAGTGAATCTGGAAAGTTCTTTGATGCGTCTGATCGAATATCTACAAACGGACTGCTGGATTGGGTGGAGGGAGGAAGAAATAATTCCGGATTGCTTTAAACTACTACTATATGGAAATCAATTATAGAGAGTGATTAGACTATCTCCCAAAGTGAAGTCATGATGTCTTTCAGATAAGTCCTATAGTCTGTTTCGTAGACTAACCGAACAGCAAAACTTTGCATAGAGGGTGCGTATAAACGACCGTAATTGTATTTTGCCGTGAAGAATAATAGCTAGAATGTAGATTGTAAGACTGAAATAGGAACTCGCGAGTCTCGTCGAGAGGTGATTTCCGCAACACAAAAGGGGGAAAATCTACTACACGTAAGTGATGAAAAGAGGCCCTTTGTTTGGACTCTAAACTTCAGTAGAACTTGAACACACAATACACATTCCAAGGAGTATACAACTATATAATAACGAAGCGATCACCATAGACAAATAAAAATGCCAAAATTTCGCTTATGATGATGATGCGATTGAGGTTTTGCTCTAGGCCTGATTTTGCCCTTTATATACTATCGCACTTCATGGACTCTGTTATGATTGATGGGGCATGACTACTCCAGACTAATTATGACTCGTTTTAAGGTACTAAATATTGGATCGTGCTCTTGGAGTTACATCACTCTCTTCTCTTGACATCAAGCCATTATACAATGATCACAGTAATTAGAAATCGAACACCCAAGCCTTGACAATCATCTCCAAGCATAAATATTACCCCACATAAGTCTCATATGAGACAACATAATTCAATAGTTCTATGAGATTTTTGATAGAGAATAGGAGTATCAATAATAATTCTCGTCTTTTGAACAATCACGAAGACTCACAGAGATATATGAGCACAACTGTCCTTGGTGCTTGCTTTTGACCTTACTTCGAGGATAGGTATGGATAGGGTAAGTTTCGATGGCAAAACAGGAATCTGAAATGTGATTAAATGATGTTTTGAAAAGGAAAGTAAATTCTATGCAAGCTGGCAAGATCTCTCTGGCAAACAAGCACATCCAAGCGCGAGGAGGTGTGATCTGACTTCGACAACAACTCCTCTAGGAATGAAACTCAATAAGACAGATGGAATATAGAGAGCCACCTGGGCAGAATTGAAACTGTCACTGACGAGCTTTCAGTCTCTAAATTTGGAATCTTACAAGATTACCACGGGAGGCCGTCTAGACTAGAAAATTGAAAGGGGAAAAAGAGCTTTGCGGAGCTAATCGATATGGTTAAGTTTAATTTGCAACCCATAGATCTAAACTATTTGGAAAGATCCTTACAACTGATAGATGAAAGAAAGCAAAGTACAAATATAAATTTGATGAAATCATCTCATAGCAACAGGCAATATCTGTGAATATCTATCACAATGAACCTCAACAAACTCATACGTGACGTTACAACAGCACAGCCACTCATACAACTAGCCCCTCGGACGGATAAACCTTAATCCGTGCACCCATAATTCCACAATCCCACCCCATCAAACCACCCATTCATCTCCATCTCAAGCTCTCCATCTCCCTCCTACCACTTTCCCCACCCCTGAACCCACTATGCCCGACGACTACTCCTTCACCGGCGGGGGTCTAAAACTCAAAGGCGCCTCCACCGGCGCCGGCATTACCAAAAAGAAAAAGAAGAAGAAGGTTGCTCCCCCCACGACTTCAACATCTCCACCTCCATCCAGCACTACACCTACCACACTCCAAAAAGCCCTCAAAGACGAAGATACCGCGAAGCCCACTTCCGAAGAATCAGAAATGAGCGAAGAACAATTGAAGTCTCTCGATCCGCGCGACGCATCTGGGAAAACGGCATCGGAGCGCGCGCATGAGGAGATGAGGAGGAGGAGGGTATGTTTTTACTTTTTCCTTCTCATTCACATTCACATCTCCATCTATATTTCCCATCTCCCAATCCATACAGCTCCGCATCCAAAACCCCCCCCTCCTTCAAGCAATACACTAACCCCCTCCCCATAGCTCAACGACCGCCTCAAGCGCGAAGGCGTCAAAACCCACAAAGAGCGCGTCGAAGAACTAAACAGATATCTTAGCACCTTGAGTGAACATCACGATATGCCCAAGATTGGACCTGGATAATGCGATTTTCGTTTTCAAAACATACATACATACACCTACATACATACACACCATTTACGACTTTCGGATTGCGAAAGTAGAAGGAAAGAAGAGGAGTTCTACGGAGTTTCACGAGAGAGCGCACATTATCAGAGGCTATACGGATTTATCTTATTTGACTTTACTTTACTTGACTCTATCACATTTTGATTTCTTTCCAAACTCGCGAATACTACATCA
The DNA here is from genome assembly GCF_014898465.1 of Botrytis porri. Lineage (NCBI taxonomy): Eukaryota > Fungi > Ascomycota > Leotiomycetes > Helotiales > Sclerotiniaceae > Botrytis > Botrytis porri. The sequence goes on from NW_024066077.1 coordinate 2,524,963, forward strand.
GGAACGGAGTCAGATGCAAACAAAAAGACCAATCGAAAACCAACCTACGTCTCTACGCCCGCGAATCCAAATCCAATATTCAATATTCAACTTTTTTAATGATCGATCATATGGCAGAACCGGAAATGATAGATGGATCGCGCGAAAGAGAGATAGAGAGATGCGCATATACCCCAATTAATGAAATATCATAAATACATACCATTATGTCGAAATCTCATATTTTTTTACTAGCTATAATGAGTCCGTCACGAGAAGATCTGCTTCGAATTTCTCTGCATGATCAAGTCGTTCTTGTGAATATATTAGCCGTGGCAACAGTGATGAGACTGGAAAAGATCCTCCAGTGAAACATCTTAATTTTTTATTTTTCAACGAGAGATGGAATTGAGAGTCCCAGAGGTGAGTTTCTGATGAAGAAGACTCAAGATGAGCAATGAAGAAGTGAAAATGTGAAGACGGGATAACGATATGAAAATATCCGGAACCATCAAACAACTCCAAGAACATCTGTACAACTAGAGAAACGTAACGAGCAATTCAAAAGTCTTCATGTATGGGAAACATACAAGTTCACCAATACCCTTTCCCTTCTTCACATTCAAAATCCATTCTTAATCATAAGAGAGCACCAATAATATGTATATAATTGTATGTATCTTCATATTTCTCCACAAGCTCCTATCACGTTATTTTGCCACTTCCACCATATTAATCATAATGCATCTCGTTCACCCCTTACTATCAATAGATATCCCCATGACTTTGCCATGCAATGTATAATAACCATATTTGATCCTTAACCAATTTCTCTCCAGCAATTCCGCGAAGCAAAGCACATATCCCGTGATGGGCTATTCCAATCTATGCGCCAATCCAAATTCCGTTTCTAAAAGAGTGATGATAAATTCGTGTCAAGTCATTACGATCGATCGTAAGAATGAGAGACTGATAGTTAAATAAAACTTATGACCGTAAAAACCCGACACCGACGCTATGCAAATGTGTAAATATCAAAAGAGTTCTGGTTCGATTTCTTGTATTCGTCCCAACTACTTGGCTTATAATGCAACAACAACCACCATTCCGACGGCACCAAGAATCATGTTGATTCCCAAGTTATTCCTTCCAGCACTATTGGTTTGTAATGATGCACTTCCAGTAGATGTCTTAGAAGTACTAGCGGGAGATCCAGTAACTACAGCAGGTACGACAGTAATAGATGTAACGGTCGATAGGGATCCATTGGGTAGTGTTGTGGTAAAAACTCTGGTAGAGGTACTGCTGGTTGTTCTTTTGCTGGTCGCTTCAGCGGCTTGTGTAGTAGTATCATCGTCTGAGGAAGCTGTAGATTCGGCCCTGTTAGTAGATGCTGGAGTTACAGCCATAACAGAAGAAGATTCAGTAGCGAGAGAGCTCGCAGGATTAGTCAATGTAGACAAAACACTATCACTGGAAGCCTCTGTAGTAGAACTTGAGGTATCAGCGGAGGTAGTAGCTTCAGAGGCAGTGGCCTGAGAAGTCGGTACCCCGGTGGAAATGGAGGCCTCACTTGTAGAAGCTCCTGTAGTCACGGGGACGGAGGTAGTGCTACCTGAAGATGTTTCAGTAGTTTGAAGAGCGGAAGTGGAAGCTTCTGTTGCAGATGAAGAAACTTGAGAAGTCTCAGAGCTTTGAGATTGAGGTTGAGATTGAGCACTAGTGGTAGAAGTCGATCCTGAATCCGAGTATAAGTTTAAGCCAGAAACTGATAAAGAAAAAGCATTGCTAGGAAGGTTGACCAAAGAACTAGAGATGGATGTTGCGGAGTTACCCTGAGATCCAATGGTAGTGGAAATAGGCAACGGCAATTTAAGAGAAAGAGTATCATGTCCAACTAAACTAGAAGTGGACTCCAAAGTCAAGGAAGTGCCATGGTTTCCAGAACGAGAACCAGGACCAGAAACAGGGATCGATGAAGGGGTATGATATCCAATAGAAGTGGAATCAACAACAGGCACTCCTGTAGAAGAGTATCCAAGAGGAGTAGAACTAGAAATTATAACATCAAGAAATATGGGAAGACCTCCCAGGGATATCGTTGAACTTGCAGATTTGGAAATCGCAGACGATACCGTGGAACTAGACCCTAAAGACGTCGACGTGACAGGGTGCGAATCTGTAGTTGAGGTCGAGGAGTCGTAAGGTATCTTGGTAGGCAAAAAAGCAGAAAAAGTAGAATTCACAAAAAAGAAGACGGGTAATGCAAAAGTAGAAGTAGAAATAGGAGAGAAAGAACGCGAGGTCGACCCGATTTTTAACATACCCGAATTTGTAGATGCCGCAGATGTTGGTGAACTGTTTGTCACCGGTACCACTGAAGTTGTGGTAGTTCCATCACTTGCAACAACCTGGGTCGATGATGCGGTGGTTGGCGCCGTAGTGGGAGCTGTAGTGGGAGCTGTAGTTGGTGCAGTGGTTGGTGCAGTGGTTGGTGCAGTAGTTTGTGCAGTGGTTGGTGCAGTGGTTGGTGCAGTAGTTTGTGCAGTGGTTGGTGTAGCGGTCGAAGTTGGAGCTGTGGTGGTAGGAGAAACTGATTGCGTAGGGGCCGCTGTAGAAGATGGAGATGGAGTAGCTGGAGCTGAAGCTGTGGAGGGGGAAGTTGTGGCCGATTCGGTAGCAACGACAGTATTCGAAGTAGCATCCGATGTTGTACTTGGAGCCGGAGTAGCTGTCGAGTTTGATCCAACTTGTCTCTTAGCCAATTCAATCATAGCATTTGCCTTTGCTGCCTCAACCAACGCATGTGCGACTGCAGGTTCCTGTCTATAAACAGCTTCCAAAGCATCCTTGTCATCTTCATAAACGCCATGTTGATATTTCTCCGTCATATGTTGATGAAGCACATCATGTAACATGGCAGGCTCAACAGTATCCAGCAATTCTCTAAAGGCTTGTTGATCTTCCATACAAGGAGGTGATACACTTCTTGGATTTCGGTTCGTGGTAGCGGCAGAAACAATTGTGATAGTGAGGAGGGAAAAGACCATAAGAGTCAATAAGAATTGCCGGATTGAAGGCATATTTTCCGACTTTCGAGGTTTATTCGCTTCGATATCTTGTTTCTCGTTGATATAGGACTCGGTCTCTGACATCAAAGGACTATTGACACTTGAATCGAGCTTTTGCTCAAGATCTTGGATCTTTCGTTCATTAGCTGTTGAACTCATGATTGCTCAACTCTCAAGGTACTTTGACAAGAAGAACAATTTTCAAGGATTATATTAGGGGTTTGAACGAATGTCAAAGCAATGCAACTGTAAGATAGGTGCAGTGGTGAGCTGTAATGCCACTTGAAGGTAAAACGAACGAAGAGAGATCAAGAAACGAGAAATGGAGGATGATGATGATGATGATGGATGAATTGTCAGACAATTGAATGTATGACAAGTTTTATTATGAGGGGACGATTTGCAATTGATTTGTCATTAGAGAGGAAGAGAGAAGATGGGAGTTTTGTTTAAAACAAGAGAGACAAAAAAGGTTTTAGCTTTTTCTTTCTCTTTCTTCTTCAGGACATCACTTGCCCTTTAAGTTGTGGCTGGGTATAAACCAAGGTAGCTAGCTATCAATTACCATGAGACTGGTACTCAGCACTCAGTACTACTTCGTAGATTGTTATTGCGGAGAAGGAAGGAAAGACTGGGAAGGAAAGACTGGGAAGGAAACACATAGGGGGGGAGTGGAAGTGGAAGTAGAAGTGGTTCGAAATGTTTTGTAAGGAACGAGCCAGTCGATTCCAAAGTGCTGCGGGTTGCGATAAGGAGTGGTGCTTAGATGTGCTAAAAGGGTGCTAAAAAGGGTGCTAAGATACTAATAAGGTGCTGTAAGAACTTCGGGTGGATTGATTGGGAGTGATACAGCGCAAGGGTATAGGGTAATATCAGGGTATCCAGGGTAAAGGCTGAAAAAAAGAGGTACAATTTATCAAAGAGACCACTTTGCGAACAAGGAACTGTTTCTCCTTGGATGGAGAATTCGAGATTATAGTTCATATGATACTGGGAATACTCGGAATTGCCATATGAGTACGAGAGAAGTATGATATGTCTGATGAGGTGTGATGTGCAACCGTAGAGTCGGATTATGAAAACCTGGTCCCGTTAACGTACCTTGTTCTTGTGATGGAAATTGTCGTAGAAAGCGCAGAATGAACGTCAAGAAAATATTCGTAGCTAGCGAGTGAGGAATTGAGTGATTGAGCGAGTGAGTGAGTGAGTGATTCGATATGCGAATTGTAAAGGAAGCAAGTGAGCAAAGTGGATTGGAAAACTGTTCTTCGCATCAATACATAACGAGGGGTATTAGAGACAATATACGTTTCTGCTTGATTACCTACATGTGATGGCGATGATCCTCTTGAGATAATACGAGGCTAAAGAGATCTTGGAAAAGGACATGCAGCTGCTATATGCAACTAATTGGTTGCATTGACACTGACTCTTCACTGTCGACTCAAGTCTCCTTTCTAGTTGGATCAAATGGTGAAGAACCCCCCCGAATATCCATCCATACCAGGATCCATACTTACCGCCGCCAAAGAATGACGATGCCAGTTTTCCACTCACCCAATTGTTGCATTTCCATGTCAAATCGCGCATTGTTCCGACCAGAACCTCCAAATCTACCATTCCATAATTTCCATCCAAGACCCACCATCTTCAAATCCTCACTCCACTTGATACTTCGATCCCCACCAAAAATTACTCCGTCTACTCTGTATACGAGAATCCTCACAAATAAGAGGAAACCAGTAGCGAAAAGCGACGCTACTTGTATCCGAATACTTCGAGAAGTGCCTTCAATACAAGCAGACAAGCTAATTGTATTATGCAGCCGACCAAACGATGCTCTCATTCTTCTGTCTTCGGATGGCTTCATGTGTTCCCTCGAATCGACCCACTTTCCAGCTTATCTCGAGACACGAGGGGAGTGTCTTTGATATTTATTCACCCCTTCATATCTTTCATTCTCCTTACAATTTACATGCCATTCTATTATTCATTTTGTCTAACCCATTACAGATTCACAGTATCCCTCAACACCTATCAACTCAACCGAAACCTCTAGCATCAAACCATCAAAATCAAATTATCCAAACCACCTTTGCAAACCCTGAAGCAACGAGGCAAATCATCATCTACCTAACAACCTACCCATTTCAACAAACCCCGTACCCATCCATAAATAGCAGCCTGCATAAAATATATGCACTACTTGTTCATCAATCCCCCGTAGTCTCAACACAACCAATGAATCCACGAACGCAAGCCGCGCCTCTCGATCCTCGCTTGACCTAGCCCCCGAGCACTCACCCTGCTTGGTTAACGTCGACCAAACGCAGTCAGTCCAGTGTCTTGGATCTTGAACTAGTGGCGAGGTATACCCGTTATACCCTCCGAACCTTCTCTTGAGTTCAGGAGAATCTTGATCGCGAGGTTTGTCGAAGAATAGGGGTCCATAGATTTGCTCACCAGTTCCCTCGTCTCCTCGTTGCAGGATGAAACATTATCCGAAATACATATATACAGTTTTATTATCCTCATACAATACACAACTCGTGTAAAAATCCCAAAAGCAGAAAACTTACTAATCACTCAATCAATTCCTCAACCAATCCCTCATGAGTCCACAAACTTTCCACTCACACAATCATCAGTCCCAAGTTCCAACCAACTCTTCGTATCCGACAATGCCATGCTCCCTATCCCCGACATCCGCCTGCAGTCGCAGTCACAGATGCAGATGCAGATCCGAGTTTAGAACTTCTTACATCGTACCTAGGAGCTAGGCTCTTCCTTCTAGAAACAATGTGTCCGTGTTGTGCATATGTCACTATGGTATATACACGAAGTTTATTGAATAAGCACCGCTCTCCGTCATCTGCATATTCACACAAGTTCACAAAGACCCTTATTTCAAAGCATTCCATATTATACTTCACATATTTTCATTAAAGCATCATCATCATCGGTATCATCGTCTACATAGCTATCCCCATATGTACAGAGTACGATATACGCAAAACATATCCCATCGTCTCAAGCCCAGCCAAATCAACCCAAACCCTCCAACCCAAACCCTCCAATCCCAATCTTCTACCTACTCTTTTCTCCTTCAACATTCAATATTTAAAAACCACATATACATCCCGCCACAAGGCAGTGCACCCACACTACCACTCACTCCATCCATCTCCTCCATTCATCCATCTATCTCTCACCTCATCTCTCCTCTTATCTCACTTCTCCTCTCCTATTCCATCCTATCCCATTCTAATCCATTCTATCCTATCCTATCTTATTCATCCTATTCCATCCCATCCCATCTCAAACCGTACCCTGCAAACACCAAATCTAAATAAATGTCTTACATCTTACAACTCACTCCCTATCCATACTTCGAAGAACATGAAAAAAGCTAAGAACAGTTTTTTCGAAATAACTCTCTAATTTATATTATATTCGAATTAGGTAATTATTTTATGTTCTGTTTTATAATCGCTAAGTCGGTATTTATTTAGATTGAGTAATTATTGTTATTAATATAAAAGAAGAGATATATTGTATTTATTTAGGATATTTAAAATAATCGATATTATTATAATATAGAATAATTATATTAAATAAATTAGTAGAAGAGATTTCTTAATGATTTCTATAATAATCTGAATCTTTTAGTATTTAGTAGTTTTATAGAGAGGTTTTATATATAAGAAGAAGGTTTTTAAATATAGAAAAATAAAAAAGGAAAATCTTTTTAAGAAGTTTTATTTATTTTGAAAAATGCTTTTAATAAGATTATCAATATATAGAAATGAAATGCTTTTCTAATACTTATAATTATTTTATGTAGGGAAATAGTATTCTTTAAATCTCAATAAAATACAATTTATATAAGTTATAGAATAATAATTTTAAAGAATAATAGAAATTAAAATATATTGATATTGATTATAGCTTTTTTAAAGTATATAATATATTATTAATTATTTCAAGAGGGAGTAGTAATCTTTAATAATGTAGAGTATATATCGTATTAAAAATTAATATTATAATTTGTTTTATATTTATTATATAATTTATTTTAGATTATTAGTATATTGAATATAAGTTAAAATTAGCTATATAATTATTAATCTCTTTTATTATAAGGTTTTAGAATTCTTTTATTAAAGAAATAATATTAGTAAAATAAAATGAGAATGAAGATAATATATCTTGAATAGAATTTAATTTGATTAAAGTATTATAAAGAAAAGGTTAGAAATGAAGTATTTTGTAATATAGGATTGAAATTAAAATTGTTTATATTATAAATGAGATTCGAAGAATTTAAGGATTAAAGATTTAAAGGTGAAGATATTCTTATAATAAAGTAGTAATATATTAATTATAGGATTTGATATATTGAAAGGAGTTGAATAAAATAGAAGGGAATAATAGAAATAGGTATAAGAAGTAGGAGATTGTAAAGATTGTAAAGAAGTAAATGAGAAGATTATAAAGGTTTTATAATATAACGGGATTTTATAATAGTAAATCTAGATCATTTGAGGGGGGTAGGTTTTCTTCGCTTTCTTATTTACCTTATATAATTAATATCATTTAAATATATTATATAGTTAGAATAGCTTAGCTATAGATAGATTGAATCGATTGAGACTTTATTACTACTATTCATACTTCCACACTTTCATCTCCCCCTCCCTTACTTCCTACCTTCCATCCGTCCATCCACCGCCATCACTACCACCACCACCACCAATTCCATACCACTAATACAATAGCCATCTACTTACCTACCTACCTACCCATCCACACATCCACACATCCAACCCTCAAACGAATCTCACAATTCGCCACGAATACGGAATACATAGTAGAATTACGTTCGTCAATGGGACGGGCTAGAATGAATGACAATGGAGTACCGGTTGATTTACGGGTTGAGTCTTAGCTCTCGAGACTCGAGAGCATGCTACCTACTATCTCCCACCTACCTAAGTATCTCCTATGACGATGACGATGACGATGACGATTTTGGCTACAAGTATACTAGGTAGGTAGACTATCTATCTCAATCTCATTCTCAGTCTTATTCAGCTCCTCAAAAGTGAAGTCATCATACATAAATATACATATATATATATCAAAAGTCCCTTCTTCCATTTACTCATTCACAATTACTTCAAAATACATACAAAAGAATTGAACATTTCGTCCCATCTTAAAACATCTTCGACTTCTCAACTTCATTTTCTTGATCCCTCCACACCACCACCAAATGGTCAAACCTATCACACACAAAAAAAGGTAGGAACTTGAAAGTCTCTATCCATCATTTCCCCATTCCCGTTATATTCATAATACCCTATACATTCTTTCCCAAACCCAGCCAAACCTTCATCCGATCCATCCCAATCATAAGAGTCGTATCAAGCTTATCCTTATGGCTTCATGTTTTCGTCGCATCCTCATGACCCCATAAGGATATGTCCTGCTCCCCGAAAGCCCAGAAGATTGAAGACTTGATTCGTTTTGATTTTTGTAAAAGCATTCAAGAAAAAAAACAAACTCCCTTGCCAGTACCAGTAATTCATCAGATCATCGAACTCGTGATTGTCACAATTCACCCATTTATACCCTTCCTATTTTCTTCTTTATACCATCCTTCTATATAGAACATGGAAGGGTGAAAATCTCGACGACAAATGATAAATCCTTAATTCCACGAGGCAATGCACTCAAAATAAACCCGAATCCTCAAATATAACATCACCAACCACAGCCATGATCAACGGAAAAATCCCATCATTTTTATTAAGATGGGTTTCTGTGGAGGCGCAAACAAAAAGGGACAAATGCACGCATGTAACAGAAATCGGGTGGGAAAGACGTGTCATGATCGGGGGCACCGATCTTTATAACCAATAGACAGCGAGCCTATTAGAGCTGTCGTAGATTGGACTCCGAGTAAATGAAATGTGCTTTGAAATGCTGAAAATAATCTGATAACCATCTCGTCACCTCGTCGAATTATTATTAGGATAAGTTATGCTCTCTCCCGTTGAGACGCTCAGATTCTTCTCCTCTATTGACGTCTATGCTCTTGCCACGCGGGGCTAGGGCCGAAGAACTGATGTTAGATGGCCGGTCGCCAGGCGGGCTTTTATTACGTTCTCGCTCAGCATCCTTCTCCCTACTCTCGTCCCGCTTCTCTCGCATCTTGCTTTTGATCCAACCTAGGGGTCCTCTTCTCTCTTCGGGCGCGACAGATCCACTATCATTGCTGGACATGATTTGCGCATGGGGTAATCCTGAGTCAGGCCCAACAGGCACGGTATCGCCAGTGAAACTCTTTCGAGGTCTGCCTGAGCTGCCTACAGAACTTGAACTCGCACCGGCACCACTATCTGACCCATTTTTGTTGGGACTTAGTGTAGCTCCCAGTGTGTTTGAGTCATCCCTGCGCCGCGATAGACGCCACATTGAACGTCTTTCTCTTGCCTCAGCGAAAGCAGGATCTTCTCCATGATCAAGATCCGATTGATCATTGAAAGATGAGTGAGAATGTAAGGAAGATACAGGTGATATGACCGGGCGCAAGGTTCTATCAGATGGGTGGTGAGGATCCTCTGGCCGCATAGGTGTAAAATGAGGAGGCTGTTCAGCACGCGGGGTTTCTGTAGCGGGAGGTGTAGCTTGCGTATTGGACAATATCGGGTTTAATGTGGACAAATGTTCCAGATGAGGATGCTCTGCATGATCCGAGTTACCGTGAGATGCATGGAGGCCCGGGGATATTGAAGATGATCGCCCATTCAAAGAATTTGTCGAGCTCTGAGCGCTAAGATTTGAGCTTCCTGGAACGCGTTTCTTCCTTAGCTTGTTAGGTTGTCGTCTATCGGTACTTTCCGTAGGTGATCGCTGAAACAGGTTTGAAACAATTCTAGATGGAGTAGAGACCTCAGGAGAGCGCTCATTTGATTCAGGAATCAGGCGCTCCTGGCTCGTCACAGTATGGCCTGAATCGGTGAGGGTTGGTTCGGTAGTCGTATTGAGTGCTAAAGCTGGAGAGGGCGATAGATGGCCTGAAGATGGAGGAGGCGCAGGTGAAAGACCTCGAGGTCCGTAGGAACGATTGGCAGTTAGGCCAACTGGAGATGGCGAGGGTGGGCCAGAATTTTTGTGCATTCGAGATGATGGCAATCCAGGAGATTTTTTTGAAGGTACAGTATTGCTTCGATGAACACCACCGCTGGATGTAGAAGTAAGTGCAATACCATAAGCTGGACTTGCCGGGCTGGGTGCACCATTCGACTGTCGCGAATGACGGGACGAGACAGATACATTACGTCGAATGCCACCGAACTTGCGCACACTATCAGCTCCAGCGCTAGCATTTGAGGCGGATCTTCCAATCGCGTTCTTCGATCTACCAGGTGTAGTGGGAGTTCCTGGGGGAGGAGTACCGTGCTCAACTTCATTTAAAGTCTGCTCGTCCGCTGCTGTACCTCTCATCCCAATCAGGAAGTGATCTTGATTCTCAATCAAGAAAATTAGTACGTCTTGACTTAGACGATACTCTGCAGGTGCCATGTCGTGTTCCGGGTGTGAAAGCATACCAGGCTGGAAGATGGCTGCGAGGTTGACTGCCGTCATTCTATTTTCATCCGATTTTGAGGCAAAAACTGCTAGAAGATCGAGAATGTATAATAGTAGCTGACGATTCAATGGTGGTAATTCGGTGATTAGTTGCTGGTAAGTAATGATGGCCTTATTGACATCGAAATTGTCAGAAAATTGGGGGCTACCATCACTGTCGCCAACTGCTGCCATAGTATGACCTCTTAAAGGCTCTCTAAATCGCGAATATAAATCAAGCGGGACAATTGGCTCTGGTAGTAAATTAAGATATCTTCGTAACACGTTTGCCGCATCATGAACTGTGTACCCAGCCCAATCAAGACCTTTTCCATAACGATCAGGAGAATCAAAAATTATTTTTAATTCTTTGATGCGCTTTTCCGAGCCACTGAGCCGGAAGATTCCCTCTACATTAGTTGCTATTCGGATAGTGGTCAGCCAGACATCAAAATAACACCTCCATTCAATAAACATACCTTTCTCTTTCAAATAAACTCCACACTTTGCAACTACTATTGGTACATAACCATATATGTAGCTTTGTCCTTGGGCATCGACGAGGGAGATAGCGACATTTGCATATGCGATACTCTGTCGCAAAGGTACACCAAATATACCTGTTGGTTGGGATTCTGGAGTTTCTTTTGTCAGTTTCGATTTTATCATTGTTACCAATTTTAACAAGCTGAATTTTATGTGATGATAACGACAGAAGTTTAGCAATTGTTGACTTCTGCTTAGAGAGTTGGTGCTTCGCTGCTTTATATACTGGCTATGATTGTTTTGAATACGGATTTTGGAACGCTGCTTAGCTGCTATATCCTTGGACAGCTTTTTGCTGAAAGAACTTCTCTTTCTTCGTTTTATGCCACTTGTTGACTGGGGGTGTCTAGTTTCATAGTTGGAATTGAGCTGAGAATTGTCCATCAAAATATGCTTTCCAGACACTAAACTGGAAGTTGACGGCCAGAGAAGACTCCTAGATTTGTACTCGTGAAGAGACTGTGCATGTCCTGTGAAAGTTGTTGTGCTTGATTGTGTCTTTGTCGCTAATTCGTCTGCTTCTGGCATTATATCTGTCGCAAACTCTGGAATACCGTCTACTATTGATGAATTGTTGTGCATTGGATTCTCCTTGAATAAAGGATCCAAATTTCTCGGCAGATTGGAAACAAAATTGGCATAGAGAGAATGGCCCAGATCCTCACTTTGTTTCTGGGCCTTCAACAAAAGAAACTTTGGGGGGTCTTTACCAGTACTGGGTTCCTGAGTCCTAGCAGGGGGCCGAAATGTCTTCCACCAGCTCTTCAAACTCTGCTTCGTTGGGGGTGATGCGGCTTGTTGTATGGGGGCTGGTTGTGGGCTCGAAAAGGGCTGTTGTGTCGTCGAAGAAGTGGGATGATCAGACAGCATATTGGAGTTGTTCAATCAGATCTGCTGATCGTCCAGACAATATACAAACGGTAGCTCCAGCGATAATTGATGTCGCAAAGGACCTCGAGGCCCAGCAAGTCTAGGAGGAGACACAGGCAGCAGAATTCACCTTTCGCACGAAGTGGAAATATCTATATTGTTGATTCGGAGGGGTCAAGAGAATAGAGGAAGTCTTCAGATTAGGTTCTGGTCGGTCGTAACTGAGAATGAAGGTGCATGCGACAGCAATGATAGGTATTGTTGATGTGGGTACAGTGATTGTTTGTGGGGATTGTGTTGCTGGAGGGGCTTATTTCTATTTGCGACGCGACCGGGTCTCTCTCTCTCTCTCGAGCAAGTGTAGTAAGTGTAGTTGGTAATGTAAGGTTTTGGGCTCTGCAAAAGCAAGAGGAATTAAAGTCGAACTTGAAGGATCTGGTTATGAGCAAAACAATCAAGTAGTTGCGAGACGATAAATCCGTAGAGTTGCTGATAATGGTTGAGAATATCAGGGAACAGTAGAGGTGGTGGTTGATTTGAAGTGAAAGAGTTCGGAGAGTAGAAACTTAACGAGTGGAGAGTGACGCTAAGAAGTGCAGTACATTGGAATCTATGGTCTAGTCGTGTAAATAGTGGTACGGTAGTGGTATTGCAAGCTTTCACTCAAACTCTGCCCTGCTGACCCATGAAATAGAGGACAGTACAATATTGAAGACAACGTCAGACCTTCAAATTGCTGCTTTATTTGTTTAATAGAGTTTTGGAGGTGGTGGAAAGTTTGAAGTTTGTCATTGATACGTGGGAATCCCAAGTTCAAGAATCACGAGTCAAAGCCAACTACAGTCTACAGTACCACCCGAGTGGTTACTTTGAAGTTTCATTATACTCATAACTTATCATGTTAATGAATTACAGCTTTTTCGGAAAAGTAGGTCCTGATTGATCTACCAATTATTCACCCTGTTTTGAGAGACAGGATTAGTAGCGAACAAAGATCTGGACTTTTTTTGGCTGGAGTCTTATGGAGAGGGTCATGGCCAGTGAGCAAGTCCATCTATCTATAGTTAGATGAAATCTTTGATCATTTACCTGGTAAACTCTTCAGATACCTATGAAATACGGGAATACATGAGCTGGCAAAACATCATCATCACCTAGGTACCCAGTGCTCTTGTATACTTCTATCCATAACCAGGGCAACCAGAACAAAGCGATTGGAAAAGATGGAAGATGGATGAACCCTTGATGCAGGAAACACATAGGAGTTCCCGTATCAGTTCCTGTACGTATCAATCGATGAATAAACTTTCTTCCTCTTCTTCTTTCAGGCGAGGCGGTATTGAAGTCAGTACCCAAGTCAGTACCTTATTAATAAGTCATTGAACGAAAACAAACCCTACCTACCTAGGTACCTGTAGTCATTACCCCCCATGGTTCCCCCATCGCTTCAGTTGCTTGGTCCTTTTGCATTGTACTCTCATGCATCAATTTAGGATGCAATGCGAAATGACTTGGTGATTGTTTGGGTATAGTGACCGGCTTCTAGTTTCTCACAAGAAGATCTTCATTTCATATATAAAGAGAGAGGAGGACATGGCAAAAGTACAGTTGTTGTACCCCTTTATCAACTGACTAATAGACATAACATGCTTTGTTTAACTTTTGTGATACCCGTTCTCTCATTCAAGGAGAATGAAGAAATATAGTTAGCATTCGAATGTCAATAAGTGAAGAAAGGAAATTGTATGTAAGATGTAAGATCAGATCAAAAAGTTACCATGGATCAACAAAGAAATTCGTGCAGGGGCCACAATCAACTTCGGATAAAAGTTAACATACTTCCGACATTAACCGACCCAATAAACAGAGCTCTAACTATTTACCTTGCTAAAAAAGCCTTTTAATTTGATACAGAAGAGTTTATCATATCAGCCTCATCCATCAGCCTTGACAAGTCTTTCTAATAAACTTATAACCTTCTCAATAAATCGGTCAAACTTCTCAATCTCTCTCACATATAATTCAAATCATCATCATGGAAGGGTGAGTAATAGAGCTCTTCAGCTCTTCAAAAACTCTACCAATCCAATTTACTAACGATGATCAAATAGACTCACCCCCTTGGAGCAAAGAGAATTCCAAAGCCGTATGGAAAGAAAGCAAATGAAGGAATTCATGGGCGTAAGTTAAGATCCTCTACACAATTTCACTTCCACATGGTCGAATACGAAACCTTCCAAATATTCCAAGCGGGGAAAACACATCAGAGATAATACGAGGATTGTTCATCATACCCCGCGTCGCACTTTATTATCCTGCGCAGCCCACCTAGGAGAACAAAATTCTTCAAACTCCGATTGGACTTGCATCGAACATGCTACAGCCGAAAATCCTCTCTCAATTTCGAGTAATGGCCTGCCGATACCTTTCGATCGAGCTTCTTTGCTCCGCTGTCCCTCTAGATCAATCCTCGCCGCCCTGATTGAAATTCGATTATTCGTGCGAATCATAATGGGATTTGGAATCTACCTTCTGGCCACTCCACCCATGGCGAATTCAAATGGATTTCCACAATGCAAGCAATCGTAGCATTGTCGGAATGGCAATTGGCTAGCGCTTAGCCAATTAGTTTCGCAATAACATATTTGGAGAGTTCCAAACCCTTATCCCCAAACCATCTCCAATATCACGCACTCTACACCCTTTCCAAACTTCTTCCATTCATTTTCACAATTCATCCCCGCACCCCTCACCCCCTCGTCTCCACCCTTCCCCAAGAACCTCATCATTTCCATCCCCAAACCCCCAACTAACACCCCCACCCCTCCACAGATGTTCTCCAACCTCGTAACCCACTGCTTCGACTCCTGCGTCGACGACTTCTCCACCAAATCCCTCATCGCCCGCGAAACCGGTTGCGTCTCCCGCTGCGTCCAAAAATTCATGGCGGGAAGTGAGCGCATCGGTCAGAGATTCCAGGAACAACAAGCACAGATGATGAGTCAACCTCCTCCTGGGTCGAGGTAAATCGATTTTTCTGGTGTGGCGATATAGATAGTGAGAAGAGAAGAGGGAGGTGAAAAAATGGGGCTGTACGATAGATGTTTGAGGATGCAGTCGATGTTGAGGGAAGATATCGATATGAATATGAATGCCTGCATGACGGATTGTGGGAATGAAAATTGTCGAGAAATTTATTGTCTATGAAAAGATAATGTGTGGATAGTACATGAAGGATAAAAACTCGGAATTCTCCTCTTAAATTGGTCGGAATATTTCTCCTGAACTTTTAACGAAGATCACTCTTACGATGCCAAAGAATGTCAATCTATAGACGCCATATCCTGATCATTCTTCTCATTGATACAAAAAAAATTAGTTGTGCATGTTCAAGTATTCAGTTTATCTCCAAAAACAGAAATAACGCCACTCCTATACATCATTCACACCCTGTCCCTCCCATTCCACTCACGGATCACCCCCACTCATCACATCCCTGATTCCCATCATCTCAAACACCACCTTCTCCTCCAATCGATCCAAACATCCTATTGCTCCCGCCTTCCCAGCCTCTATTTTCTTCCCCCTCCACTCCAAATCCTTGTCACCCATCGGTACTATCCTCTCTCTCAAGACTGCTCGACTTCCTAACCAAAACTCAACATTCTCTGCCACCGCGCCCAAGTCCCAATCTACTTCCGGCACCACCTGGATTCCTTGTAACTGTTCTCTAAATCCATTCAAAATATAGATGATAAGAGCTAGAGAGTGAACTTCAGAAGCTGTAGATAGACAAAGATGTTTTGGAGTTGATATCGAAGTGGTGCGTGAGGATTCGGGTGCATCAAACGCAGCTGCCGATTGAGCGAGGAGATGAGGGAATTGGTTTAGAAAGAGTGCGACTTCTGTGGCGATAGAGGCACCGACTGAATGGAGGAGATTGAGGATTAAAGGAAGGATGCCGCGGACCCAGATGTTGTAGCAGCGTTGGATACCGGCGCCATCAGCGAATGGAGATACATTTCCACGACGCAAATAAGTGGTTATGCTTGCGGAGCTGACCTGACCAAGAACGCCATCGACGGCTAGCTGTTCGGCCATGGTTGGCATACTTGAGAGCTCCAAGAGGAAAATAATGCTCAGTTCACCATAGATGGGATCACCATTTATCGCAATTTGGTCAGACCAGGAGAAGAGTGTAGTAGCAATACGAGGGGTCCTGCAATTAGCCATGATGGTCACAATTTGTGAGTGATGGAACTCGATGCCTGGTATCCGGAGACAGGCTTGCAAAAGACCTGTGATAAGGGCGATGTCTTCTGGAGAAGACTCTTCATGATTGTCATGAATGATATGAGCCAGATCACTGAAGCCGCCAGCAATTACACGTTCTATAACGTCGACAATCATATAGATATCTGCTGTCGATTCCGATTCCAATTGTTGTTTTCGTGTGGAAACCCTGGGGTCAATATCTCCGACGTTGTTGTCTTCAGCATGGACTCGCAAAGCCAAGAATAAAATTTTGAGAAGCAGTCTATAGTATGGACCATCTCCTGTAGCAATTGCCATCGCAAAGCTTTTGTCCAAGGTCCGGACTGTCTCCCATACTATTTTGAGAAGGTCCTTCATCTTAGGACACCTTGGATTTGCTTCTATCAACCGTTGACAGGCAACAAGCGCGAAGTCTGCACGTGTTTGAAGTAATCGTGAAAATATTTTTTCTGTTTGCGGACTTTGTGCATTTGAGGCAAGGCACCTAAGAGCAGCATCAACAAGGGTCTCTTGGTGATCAGATTCCTGAGTTATATTGCTAGTTAATTCCACGGCAAGAATTTTCCAAGCGTTCAATAGAGCCTAAGATTGTTAGAATTGACATTAGAATTTGCTCATAGCTTACTTACCACTTGAGCATCAACCAAAGACAAGTTGATGTTAGCACTTGCAAGCTCGAATTTATAACCATCATTTCTTCGTCCTATCCAAGCTACGTCAGAACGGAGCATTTGGTCAAGTAGTTGTAGATCGTAAAAATAGTTCTCGCCAAATTTGCGATCCTCTAGATCCGTCTTCTTGAAACTCTGGAGACTGGTTCTGGCATACTTTGCATCGAAGTTCTTCTTGAGGTTGCCATGGAGAGAAGCATTGTAGGTAGGAAGCCCCCCTGCATTCTCATAGTAATAATTCAGCTTGGGCATGAGGTCTTTGGCAATTGAAGGTTTGCCGGTTTGTCTAGAATGGAAAAGGTGCATTGCAAGAATCTCGGCAATGTAAGCCGCAATTCGAGTACGATAGCAAGCCTTAATTGCTGGCTCGCTCTTAGACGAGACTTGAATAGGTTTCAGGGTGCTGATGTAGTTTGAGAGATAATTGATGAAGCCTGTGCTAGATTCTAACTCGTGCATAGTCCAAGGCCAGAAATTCTGTGCCAATGAGACGAATTCTAACATCATCAAAGCTTCTGTATCCGGAATATCTCCGATTTGTGAAAGATTGTCAAGCGCTGTGAGAAGAAGAGGTTTTGGGGATAAAGATTTGGCAGCATCGGGGTTTTTCTTCTTTAATGCGTCTCTCGGCGTTTTGCCTGTGAGAACATAATTCGCGAACCATTGTTGTCGACTGCTCATTATCATCGACAGGAAATGCCAAATCGATCCAACATTTTCATCTCTAGTTAGAGGTGTATCCAAATCTGACACGACATTAAGGAAATTCTTCGAAGTCTTCGCGCCAAGATAACCTAGGAGCGAAGGTGGTTCTGAGGTACTACTCGAAGCGCTGACTATCATCGCCTCGAACAATTTTACGACGGGGGTACGATAGCTATCATTTACGGCATATAGTCGTGCGATTAGTGGTGCAGCAGTGAACAGCTGCGTCTCTAGATGTGATGGCTTCTCTAATAATGCACTTAATCGAAGAAGTTGCCTAGAGAATTTAAGTGCTGCTTTCACGCCCCCCGCCACTAATAGTAATCTATTTGTATACATTGTGGTAGAACGGGTATTGAAGCCGTAGAATAAGGTGCGAAGGATTGGTCCAAATCTCATGGGGCCAGAAGACTTGGACAGATAGCTATCAACAATATGCATGGCAGCTGGGCTTAAAGCACTCATGATTGGAAGAGCAGGATCTTGATGATATTTGGAATCTCTACCAAGATCTGACTTTGAACGAGAGTCCGATTGTGGCAGTTCTTCTGGATCACTCTGGATTCCGAAAGCATATGTGAGCATTTTTTCGAAAGAAGACATGATGGTCTTTGTAAGTTGGAGTTGATCGCTGAGTTGGTCAAACTGCCAGGTGTACGAGCTTTCTAGTACCTCCGTCAGGTATCGAGTAAAGTGAAGAAGAACTTCGGAGAGAACTTTATCAGCAACGCGAACGTTATGTTCCTCGACCTCGCTGAACCGAGCTGGAGCCATAGTTACTTTGCGGTTTCTTGCAATAGCATTTACTGCGAAATCATTGACCAGTGCCTCGAAGAGCCGAGTGCACGATACGAGGAATGAGTATCTCCCCGATATAACTTCGACCCTGCCAACGATACTAGCGAGTTTACCGCCACCACCGCGGCCATCAGATAGAAGTCCACTACGACCAATAAGAGGCCACACTCTCCCAGGCGAAAACAAAAGTAAGGCATGTAGATATTGTATGCAGCTGATTAAAATATCAAGTGAGGCGTCGGAACTAGATTCGCTCGATTGCCTTTGCAATTCTTGTTCGAAGATAGCAGATATAACGAGAGTGATGTCTCGGTTCCGATTTAATGCCGAACTTGCGACCTGGAAAAATTCGGTAGCATTATTTTGAATTTTCTCTGCCTCTTTGTCTGACCTAGATAAGGCTAGAAGACCCGTCGCAAATGTTCCAATGATGTCAGCAACAGTGTCAGAGTCCGCTCCCATGCCGGTAGTAGCGTCATATTCTTCACCCGCAACTAGATATGTTTCTAGCAATTTCCCGAAATACCTCATACCGCGATAATGGTGGGTAAGATGGACTACTTTTGGATCATTCTCGACTATCACAATACCAGGCGTTCCAGCTG
Organism: Botrytis porri; assembly: GCF_014898465.1. Lineage (NCBI taxonomy): Eukaryota > Fungi > Ascomycota > Leotiomycetes > Helotiales > Sclerotiniaceae > Botrytis > Botrytis porri. Next base: position 2,544,118 of record NW_024066077.1, read on the forward strand.
GAATTTGTAGATCGCTGTTGGCTGCTGCTAGTACCAAAGCCTGGCCCTGGTTCCCATTTTCTATCAAGAGTCTTCTGCTGACACCACGCCCTCGAGGCTCAAACATTGAAAGACCCCTAGTCAGTTGAATAGAGTTATTGTTATGTTCCTCTTGAACTGTCTCATAATCAGCGTATTGATATGGTAATAGGTATGTAAAGGTTAGTCGAGAGTCTAACAATGGGAAGATAGACTCATGAACTCCTCCATCAACGTCATGCAGATATGCCAGAGAGCGAACAAGTGTTTGAAAAGGGGCAGCTTCCCAAGGATAGCGCATACTAGCATTTTGCCAAAACTCGCGAGTTAATCCTACGTCAGTGACAAAATAAGATGTTGGCTCAAGATCGCTTCCAGCATTTCGTTGATCAACAAAATCCCAATATTGTTGTCCCCCAGACACGACAGAAACCACAGTTTGCAGCGTTTGGGCAGTGTAGCCAACATCAAGTGCACTTGCCTTCATGAGCTCTAATATCGCGATCCTCAAGCTTGAACCAAGTTGTGGCATGAAGGCTGCATCATAAGTGTCACCAAGAGTCTGTGAAATGGTTGCCAGTACTTCGAAAACACGACAGTCGTTTACAGCGCTCAAAGCTAGATAATCGACAGGTTCGTCCGTGACTTTGATTGTTGTAAGTACTCCTTCATAGGCATCGGGGGCAAGTATAGGCTCCGACCCAATCGCCAATGGTTCATCGTTATATTCATCGTTATCACTAAGACCCTCGTGTCGTCGGCGCTGAAGTTTCTCTCGAAGATCGACACGAACTTTGATATGCTTCAAAATAACGCTCCAGGTAAGGACAGCAGGGCCAGCCGTGATGTAGTTCGCGGACGCTGCCTCGGTGAGTATTTGGTGAAGTTTGATAATTGCAGTTTGGTTTAATAACCATGGCTTATTCGGACCCTCAGCCAAATCAGCAGGAGCTAAATCTTTCGATGGTCTCTCGAGGAATGTTAAACAACTATCGACGTTAAGTATGGCAGATGATATGATGGCGCTAATAGTCTGTAAGGGTAGAGCAACAGCTTGAAGAGTCGGGTGAAGCTGTGGTGTTTGGTCAGTAATGTGCATATAAAAGTATGAATCACAAACGTACCATTCCCATCTCGTCTAGGAACTTAAATTTGCTAATAAAATCAAACCATTCGAGCACCAGGTCTGACTGAGAAATATCAAGCGCGGTATCAGAAGAGAATATGTAATAAAATATAGTCTCCATCATGTGGGTTGCCTCAGTGATCTGGTTGCTTGCCCACTCAAGCTCAAGTTCATCCCGCCCATCACCCTCCAAGGACCACCCGCTACCTTCACTTTTCGCATCAAATAATTTTGTAAGCCCCGCATCAATAGTTCTGACCAGTTCCACCATACGATTCTGTGATGCGCCCGAACTTTTCCAGCTGCCTAGCAATTCTGTATGCAGACCCTCGTACCAGTCGTCTACTGGAGTAGTCGGTGTGGGTGAAAGTCTGGATCGCTGAATTATTAATGTAAGGCATTTCCAGAAATAGCGTCGTTCTGAGAGGTAAATGCTGAGCATTCGCATACGTCGATTTCTCTGACTTTCTTCTTCTGATGGCGCAACCTCCGCTTGTGTGCCAATGAAAGAACCCGCAGAGAGCAAATTCGTAGATTTTTTGTTGCCAAAGGCATCTTGGAGACTGATCAACTCTTCTTCTGAAAGTTTCCCCAGAAGTTGCGCATATGCTCGCGATTGGTGTTCTTGCACGACGAGTCTTAGAGCAGTAACCTCGTCGATTTTGACCATTCCACTCAACCATAGTGCATCCTCCTTTACCTTGCTAACGTCATAATCCGCAGAAGAATGATCGGCATTGATCGGGGAATGTTTTGATTCGAATTTGGTTTTCGTCTCGTTGGTAGGTTCTGGAAAGGCAGTGACAGGATCGGAAAGTACAGATGCTACTTTGGGCTCTTTAAAGAACCTCTCGAGTGTTATTTGGGCACCATTCTCTTTAATATCTAAAAGGGCAAAGAATGCCGTCTCCCAAGAGCTATCGAAAGATTAGTAGAATGTCAATTGGGATCGATATTATGAACGATAAACTTACATCAATATTTCTTCTCCCTTCAAACATCTACCCAGATCAGGAAAATAGCTAGCCTCTGGAATTGGTACCATATCTACGACCTACCCAAGCTCAATGAGCCAAGATTTGTGGTGAAGTGTTGTTCGAAGCATAAAGCATGAGAAAGCTCAAATTTTCATACCGTGGTTGGTTCGTTTTCTGTTATGAGAAAATCCGATATCAACAATCAATAAATCAATAAATCGTTAAGAAAGTTTTGGTTGACGCGCCTTGTCCGCCATAGCCTTGTCGCGGTCAACCTTCTTCATTCGCTAGATAAACTCTTATGAGCACCACCCACGCACCGTCCCGTAACCATTCACCAATCTTTCAGATGAAGCTTTTTTTACTTTGCAGGGTTTGTTATCCTAGCAATTCAGCACCTGGGCAGTTTCATTGATTTATTGCTATGCTCCCCACCATCCATCACTCAAATCCATTAATCATCCATCATCCACCCAAAAAAAGGAAGGACCTTTGATCTTTGACTCACTCATGGATATCTAGAACCACAAAGGAATTTACAACTTCAAATCTTCTCCTCTCTCTTTAACCCAGAGAGACAGTCATTCATTTTCATAGCTTCTCCTCTTATACGACATATAAATTGTTCAAGCGATAAAGAAGTTTCAGAATGCCTTCTGCAGAGTTAATCGATTATTCTCCGCACCAGCCAGAGCCAGCTCCCCCACTAGCATCTGCTTCAAATGTTATCTTGATCGACAACTTCGACTCATTCTCTTGGAACATCTATCAATATCTCGTTCTCGAAGGGGCGACTGTCACTGTTTACCGAAACAATGAACTTAGCGTGGAGGAACTTGTTGCGCTCAAACCTACTCAATTGGTTATAAGTCCTGGTCCTGGTCATCCGAAGACCGATTCTGGTGTTAGTAGAGATGCTATCAAATATTTCGCAGGCAAGATACCTGTGTTTGGAGTCTGCATGGGACAGTGAGTATTGAGGAGTTGGTTGGGTAGGACATAACTGATTAAATACTTAGGCAGTGCATATTGGACGTATATGGAGGAGAGGTTGTATTTGCCGGAGAAATCTTACATGGAAAAACGTCTCCATTGCGACACGATTCAAAAGGAGTCTATGCCAGTCTACCACAAGACTTACCAGTCACACGATATCACTCGCTTGCCGGCACACATCCAACTATACCTGAATGTCTCGAAGTATCATCCTGGATCGAGGCTGGTGTTGATGGGGGAAAGGGTGTGATAATGGGTGTTCGACACAAAGAATATGTTCTAGAAGGTGTGCAATACCACCCTGAGAGTATCTTGACTGCTGAAGGTCGAGTAATGCTCAAGAACTTTCTGAAGATGCGAGGTGGCACTTGGGCGGAAAATGAGCGTTTGCAAAAAGAGGGTTCAAGCAGCACGGCGCAAGCGTCTAAATCTGGTTCCACGAGTGCCAAAAAGGAGAACATACTGGATAAAATCTTCGCGCATCGCAAAGCCGCAGTTTCCGCACAAAAAGAAATTCCTTCCCAACGACCCTCCGATCTCCAGGCCGCCTATGAACTCGATATTGCGCCCCCTCTCGTGTCATTTGTCCAACGTCTTCGCAAGTCTCCGTTTCCACTATCGCTTATGGCCGAGATCAAACGAGCATCTCCCTCGAAAGGTGTCATCTCTTTATCAACGTGCGCACCAGCCCAAGCTAGAACATATGCTCTAGCTGGTGCAAGCGTGATTTCTGTTTTAACAGAGCCAGAGTGGTTCAAGGGAAGCATTGATGACTTGCGAGCTGTAAGACAGGCTCTTGAAGGCATGCCAAATCGACCTGCTGTTTTACGAAAGGAATTTATCTTCGAAGAATATCAAATTTTGGAAGCTAGATTAGCTGGTGCCGATACGGTTTTACTCATTGTCAAGATGCTAGATGAAGAAACCTTGACCCGCTTATATCATTATTCCGTATCGCTTGGAATGGAGCCTTTGGTTGAAGTCAATACATCAGAAGAAATGACTATAGCCGTCAACCTTGGTGCAAAAGCTATTGGTGTGAACAACCGAAATCTAACCAGTTTTGAGGTAGACCTAGATACTACAAGTCGTCTCCTCAATCAAGTTCCGAAAGAAACCATTGTATGTGCTCTCAGTGGTATCTCCGGCCCTAAGGATGTAGAAGCCTATCAAAAGAATGGCGTAGGTGCGGTCCTTGTGGGCGAAGCACTTATGCGAGCCAAAGATACCGCTCTCTTCATTCGAGAATTACTCGGCGGTTCAACTACCCAAGTAAAACCCGCAAGTGGCAGTCTACTTGTGAAAATTTGCGGGACAAGAAATGCTGAGACTGCAACGGAAGCTGTCAAAGCTGGTGCAGATTTAATCGGGATGATTCTCGTTCCCGGTAGAGGTCGACATGTTCCATACAAAGATGCAATTGCTATTTCAAAAGCTGTTCATCAGGCTCAACAAACGACAGGAACAGTTGTTAGTGATCGCGTGAGCAACCAAGCATCGGATTTCTTCAGCAATGCAGCCTCCAACATTTCAAGTCATCGTCCTTTATTGGTTGGTGTCTTCCAAAATCAACCTCTAGAAGAGGTTCTAGAGCTGCAAAAGGCATATGATTTGGATATAGTACAGCTACACGGCGATGAACCATTGGAATGGGCAAACATAATACCAGTTCCTGTCATTCGAAGCTTCAAACCTGGTCAGGTTGGTCTTGGGAGAAGAGGTTATCATACCATTCCTCTGCTAGACTCCGCATCAGGTGGCTCTGGACAAAAATTAGATATAACAGAAGTTAAAGCTACTTTGAACGAAGATCAAGGTCTCAGAGTAATTCTTGCTGGTGGATTGAATGCTGAGAACGTGGCAGAGGCTGTGCTATCAGCGGGGGATGTTGGTGATCGGGTAATTGGTGTCGATGTTAGTAGTGGCGTGGAAGAAAATGGTGCTCAGAGTATCGAGAAGATCAAAGCTTTCATCAAGGCAGCTAAGAGCGTCAGATAGACATGACTAGGTATCATGAAATGAATTCTGATGGCAAATAATGACTGATGACTCGTCTTATGAAAAGTCGATTTATCAGTTGAATATTTTTTGAATCGTCCTTCGAGGTGTGAAATTGCGATACACGATCTATCATTTCAAACATGTTCAATTTCTTGGTCAAAATGTTGGGTACTTGGACTTGCATCAGTTCTTTCGTGACATTTCGCATGAACATCGGTTGCCCCCTTTTCATCCTCGCCTCTACCGAAAGCATTCTCACTTTCAAGAGAAGGGAAATTCACTTCCACTAATCACTTCGAGCTACTAGTACAAGTACCCACTTATAATAACTATTATACTTGAAACTTGAGAGGTGGGCTAGTTTTATTTTCCATGCCTCTCAATTAGTACCCCTCAATCGTTAAGAAACAATCTCGTCCATACTAGTGTTCGGACGAATCAATTTTTCCCATCCACAGTCGCAACTACCTCTCTAGTCTCGAAATATATTCAATACCTTTTGTCCTGCCCCACTTCAATATCAATTTCTCAACAATCCCAAAGTTACAACCGAATACCTACTTCTTTTCACACTACTATTCTGTGTGCCATACTCTTTACATTACTTTCTCGATCGCGTTGATCTTATTACTATTTACTTGAGTTATCCTACAGCAATCTTCCTTCTGCCTTCTTTTCAGAGTGCAACTTCTTCCTTCCTAGGCTCTTATCTAGAGTTTGAATTCTTTCCGGATATCATTTCGTCAAAGTTACAACTTCTCTTCATCTATCGTCAGCTGAACCATTTATCAAAACGACATATTCCTGATCTGCAAGATCCAATATCTTCGTAAGTTGTTATTTTATGTTTTGTCTTTCCTATTCAAGTATCTCTCAATAGATTCACCCTTCAAATCATTTCGTAGCTTAGTGTCTGCTCCAAGTTCTGGTCTTCCACCTGTGGAGACTTTCGGTTCATCGTGTTTGGTTTGGGGGCAGATTTTATCATTTTGCGTTAAGCGAGATATTTAATTTTTATGATGTACGGAGTGAGACTTCATTGAGGTGTTGGGGTCGTTCATTTTGTAATCGTGATATTATGGTATATTTATATAACATTGTGCTTCTGGCTTTAGTTTTGGGCTACGTCTAGTCTGCTTTCTTGCTGGGCGTACTCATGTCACTCATCATCAACGTCGTTGATGGGAAACTTCATTGCCGATTTGTTAAAAATTGCTATTCATATTTCCTCTAGAGTTTTGTTGCCATATCTTACATTACACTTAGCTAACACCCTCCAGACCACCAACCACAACCATGCCACGCATCAAGCCCCCTACACACAAAACCCCCTCCAAATCCAAATCCAAATCCCACAAACCCTCTCTCCCTACACCCCCCAAACCCAAACGCAACAAAAATTCCTACAGCAACGGTGCACTCAAACCCATATTCAGCGGCTGCAAAATGTCACTCGCAGGCGACTTCATCGCCGAGCATCCCGGTCCCAACGCCGAATCCCAATGGAACTACGAGAAAATCAGTAAATGGATCACGATTCACGGAGGCGAGTATGTGAGGGAAGTAGATGAGTATACGACGCATTTGATTGTGACTATCAAGGAGTATAAGAAGAAGGGGGCTCAGGGTATGTTATTCTTCATATATCGCATATACATATCTGTGTTTGTCTTATTGAAAATATTTGCTAATTCAGAGTGTATGTTATAGTTCGCAAAGCAATGGCTATGGGGAAACGATGCCATATAGTTGTCATCGACTGGCTCGTCGATTGTCTGACTTTGGAAACTAATAAGAAAAAGAAACTTGTCGTTACGGGATATACACTTGGCCGTGTGATCCGTCGTTTACATCATACTGAAGATCAGAAGATCAAGTATCGACAGAGATTCGAGGAGAATGTGAAAGCGAGTAAGGAATTGTGTGATGATCGTATGTATTCTTTCCCCTTAATGAATCTCTATGTTACTATGCACCTTGATTCTTGCTTGGCTTGAACTTTGGTATCTGGAGTTTCAGATTTGAGGAAGATCAACCTAATTTAAAATAGGACTCAATCATGTTTATGTCGATCATACAAATTTCGAATATAAAGTCGTCCTCACCCGTGTTCTTCTGCATGGCAAAAACAAGAATCAGAAATATACAGTCTACCTCTTCGAATCCAATGCTCAACCACATACTTATATGGCTGGAGCAAAACTAACAACTACATATCAAATTCCCTCCTATCTTCGAGAAGATTGTCGTCGTAAGTCTTTTCTCCTCTTATTCCCTCCTTTCCACACCCCCAAACTAATCTTACATCCCCTCCCCACAGCTAAAGTCTTCGCCGACGCCTTCCTCGACTTCAAAAACATATTCAAATCCAAAACCGGCATCGAATGGGACGATCGGTACGAACCCCTCCCAGAAAATCATCCTAAAGATTTATTCCGATTTCAGCGACCTACCCTCAGTCGACCAATGGGCATGCTACCTTCATGGCGCAAAGCTCCCAGCTGGAAAGATATCGAATCCGATTCCATTCCCCACGAAGCCGGAGTTGATTCCTGCGGTGAGGAAATCCAATATCGAGATGCAGAAGCCTCAGCCGAAGACGAAAACAGCAAAGTCGAGAAAAAAGAACGCGAAAACGAGAGGAGAAAAGAGAGAATACTGATGGAGGGAACACGAGCAATGGAGGAGAGAAAGAGAAAAGAAGAATTCGAATATGATAGTGATAGTGAGGTGGATGATGACGAGACATTCGATGAGCTGATGAGAGATTCGGTTTCGGCTCCTGTGTCTACGCATCGACATGCGCATCATCTTGCGCAGCTTCCTAGATTGCGAGATGTGAGGGATGTGCAAAAGGAAATGGTGATTGTGATTTCGGAGTCGGATACGGAGATGAATAGTAGTGATGCGAATACTGAGGATGAGGAACTGGAAATGGATAGGTAAGTTCTTTGATTTTCATCTCCTTCATTCATGCATTCCCCGCTCCTCACCACAAACCCCTAACCTAACATCTCACAAGTCCAACTTCTGTTCTCAGAACTCCTACCACAAATTGTGTTTCGCAAACACAACGCTCTTTTTCCGTCTCGGGAAATTCTGTCGATCATGCTATTATTTTATAAGATTTCGATATTTTTCACCAAAAATCATTCGATTCCGGAAGACTTCCGCTATTTCCAATCTTGCATCTCATATCACATTCCCTTTCTCTCTCTATCTGGATCGCTATCACGTCCGAAATCTAAAATTTAAAGGAACGATTACCCAACCACACAAATACAACCCGTCACCACCGCACGAAATACAAAACCATATCCAACTCACCAACAATACGCGATCTCTCATCATCTCACCTCTTTCACCATCCTCCACATCTTCATACTGAATTCCTCTCTTCTCAGACCCAGAAGTATCACACCGGGCTTAGATGCAACACCATTTTTCTATCTTTTTATTTTTACTTCTTAAGTATTTTTTTCTTTGCAACTACCTTTTTTATCAATTCATTTGATTTCATATTTTCATCAATTCATCAATTCATTTCATAGTCATTTACCTGAAATTTTTCTTTCTGCACATTCTCAAGAGATATGAGAGGTATGAGAGATATGAGAGATCTTCGGTAGACACGGAGCAGATGGGAGATAGCAGATGGCATAGGGCATATGATATATGGAATTTGGGATTTGTAATTTGGAAATGGAGTTTGGAAATGGGAGATGAGGATGCTATATGATCTATGAGAAATGGGGATAGGGATGACATATAGTTATTTGATATGGGAAATTGAATCGACTCGAATCGAACTGGATTGGATTGAATGGAGGATGGAGGATGGATCAGTTGAACATCTCTCTCTCTCTTTACATCTCTTTCTACTTAGGTATCTACTGAGAGAAACATCCACTGAGAGAAACATCAACAACACCATTCATTTCCAAAAGCAAGTACCCAAGAACAAATAATTCCAGCATAGTTATGCATTAGCGTTTTGATAAACCAATCATTGATCATTGATTATTTATTTTTCATCACTTATCAAATAAAGCTTACAACTAACAACCCATCCTCTATCTTCATCTGTTTCTTCATGCTCACGGAACCAAAGCGAACTCGCAATGGAATACAATACAGTGTGAAGTAATATAATGATACATAACACATAACACACGACAAAACCCACAAACTTATATTGCCATTTGCCAACTTAACAAATACAATACAATACATCATCTTTCTGCCTCCCCTTTCCACTTTGTGTAACATGTTAAAAAAAACATACATCATATCATAAGACAGCTCCGCTAAAGCCCGTCCAAACATGCTAGAATCAATATATCAAGCTAGAAGAAAGCCTACCACTATTTATGGTATTCCCAAGCACCTCAAACACCGCAAAACTCCCCCCTTCCATCAAATACCTGTTTTGCTCAAAAAACGCCATCCCATTTTTGCTGACTCTCTCCCCTCCCTCATCTCAAACGATCTTCACTGTAACCCCCCTTTCCAACCCCCTCACCTTCACCTCCATCCCCAACTCAAAACCTCAATTTCGGCATAACAAACACCACCAAGATCGCCAGGACCGCCAACCCCGCAATCCACGCATACATCATCATGCGACCCCACCATCCCCTCCCCTCCGTCATACTCCTCAAGTATCCCATTCTCTTCGATGCCGCTTCTAATCCTAGCTCATTCCTATTGATCCCCGCAATTGCAGAATCGAGCACCGAAGAATCGCTTGCGAGGGTACTGGCGAAGGTTTGGGAGCGAGCGCGCAGTTCCTGGGCCATGGAGAGGAGAGAATTGGTTAGATCTTCTTGTTCGGTGCGGTGGTGCGTGAGGAGTGTTTCGGTGGTGGCGGTGGTGGTGCTTGAGGGGGTAGGAGCTGGTCGGTAGGTAGAAGTAGATGTAGAGGTGGATGTTGTGTAAGCCTGATTTGAAGACTTCTCGAAAAGTTCCGCGCGGGGATTACGAGAGCGAAGAGTAGATGATTCGGGAATCTGAGAAGTTTGAGTTTGTATTTGTGCTGGCGCAGAATCCGATTCTGTTTGTATGATAGGAGAAGATGTATAATCGGTAGGAGAAGGTGTTGATCGTTCTTCACTCGTATTCATCATTTCGTCTGTCGTTTCCGAAGGAGTATCTTGCGCCATTCCCAACAAATCTTCGCCCTCGGAGGAATCCTCGCCTTCTTCCTCATAACTTGCAAGCTGTAATTAGAGTATTAGCATGCATCCCAATTCCCGCAGATCAAAGAATATACACACCTCACGTAACTCCTCTAATCTCTCACCAAGTCTCTGTATCAAATGTCCCTTGCGCACCAAATCCGCCTGTACCTCCTGTTTTCTCGATAACACTTTGATATTCTGCGCATCCTGCTCTACATGAACCAGTAAACCCCGCGCATATTCCAGGTTCTATAGCATCACACAATCAGCCTCCCCTTTCTCAAAGAAAAAAAGAAAAGATTCTTACCGCGCCCATCTTCACCCACTCAGCATAGCTTTGCGAAGTGGCAGACGTATCTGGACCCAAGATAATTTTCTGTAATCTCACCAACATCCGATCCAAATTCGTAGCCGTGGGATCCCTCGCCGGAACAGGTACTGTATTAAGTCTTGCCATGTTTCCTCGCTGCAAAGATCAAAACTCAAATTAACAAATCATGAAAGTTGTGTGTCCTTCATCACATTATATTATCAAATATATGGATTTCAATGATGCCAATCATTCCACATCCTTGGTCGATTCGTTCCACTACCATTGTGGCTTTACCCCTGTAAATTCCGCTTCCAAACACAACTGTGGCTGGTGGAAATAAAGAAGTCCCGATCGCCGACTTTGAATCTTACCGATAAGCTCCCGGTGAGCTCCCGCCTCTGCGGCAGCGAAATAAGTGGCCGGATTTAATACTTCAACCTCATTGATTAATTGAAACCAAAAATCAACCACAAATAAAACCACAAAATGAACAAAGATAAAACAGAAGTCCAGTCTCTACATAGCCCGAATCGTCTAATAAAATAAATATCCCTTCATCCCAAAAAGATTTATAGTAATTAGTTAATTATAAAAACCATTTCAAAAGCTCTTCAAATTCAGCTACTAGTAGTTGTACGGGCACACGGGACACTCAAGAAATAAGTACAATTTCACATCAAAATTTAACAACTCTAAATTCCATTAGAATTCAACAATTAATTAAATATTTTTAAAATTGTACATTAGATTTATTAAGTATCAAAATATAATACATTTGAAAAAAAAATTGAAATGCTTGAAAATTGAACTCAAAAATCTAATACTATATCTTTTTATTAAAATATTTTTGTCACGGTATACACATGATCGCGTCCGATCGGGCTAGTACGACACTAAGCTTCGAACTAATTACATATATAGTACTATAGTATACTCTCTTTAGTTCTATAGCTTTTAATTTTAAGATTGATTTTTAAATGTTTATTAGGTTCATTATATTATTAAAAGTTCTTTTAGATAAGAAATGAAATAATATTAATATATACTCATAAATAAAGTCTTTATATATATTCTATTTATTTCTGTTTAGATATATTACTCCTACTCTCTCGCCTATATATAGATCTTTTTAATACTATTCGAAGGTATTGTTTCTTTTCTTACTTTTAATTTCTTAATTATGAATTACGATTTGATAAACCTTATGATTATAGAACTTTGTAACGAAGTGATTTATTAATAAAATAAAATCTTGTTTCTATACTTTTTAATCCTTGAATATGTTTTTATTGTTTAAACACCTTTTTAATCAAAACCCTTTCTTCCTAATTTTAAAAAGTTTAATAATAGCTTTTAGAAATTTGATATACAATTACTCTTAATTCAAATAAAACTATAAGTAGATGGTATTATAATTAATAACCTTATTACTTAATTTTATTATGTTTATTTCAATCTTGAATCTTATATATAAGTTATAGTATTATTTTAGCTTTCTTTTTTCGATCAAAATGTTCCTTTAGATTATATAATAATTCTAGATCAATTTACACATATTTATAATAATTCAAATAAAATATAGGAAGTTGAAGATAAACTATTTAATTTTAAATAAGGAATTAATTCTTTATATATTTATATTACAAAATTTGAAAGAACTTTTTATAAAGCAAAAGGCCAAAACTAGTCCGATTCGAATAAGATCTCAATCTTTTATAATGGATTCAATATTACTTTTAGAAATCGTTTTTTTCAATAGTTTTTGTTATTTTGCTTGTATTATAACTTTATTTAGGTTATATAACAATTAGCTGTATATATAATGAATAGATTCTCTGTATTATTTCATTTTAGTAAACCTAGAGCTTTATATTTATTATAGAATTCATTTCATTTTCGAAACTATGATTTAATGAATGTTAGTGTTACGGGAGCTGCCTCTAGGGTTATGTGGAAGTGTCTAGAGTTCTTTTGAAGTAGCTTAGTCTAGATTTCAAGTAGGAATTCAATAAGGTTGTAATTGGTTATAATTCTTATAATTATAGTAATAAAATTAATAATTGTTTTTAAATACGAAGCTTTATATTATAATGAAACCTATTCTCTTATATAAACCTTTATACCTTATGAATTGATAAGTCGATTACCGTAAAGCTGATTTCGATAAGTCGGTTTCCTGATCATATGATATCCATTTTGTAATTGGTAATGATGCTACTGCTTATTTAACCTGTACTCTTTAGCCGATTGTCCCTACAGCGCTGTTTCCGTAGGTCCCAACATCAAGGCCTTAGGTTTACCTTATAATCCATGTTGCGGTGCGGGTACCTCCGTAACAGTTAGTAATCTTAATATCCTTAGTACTTTTAATATTCTTTTAAACAAAGCTAATTATATCTCAATCCTATTTTATACTAAAGCGTTCGAGTTTTCCCCTATTGAAAGAACTCAATTATATAAGGAAAACAAATATATCTAATATGGAAGTGCTTTTTATTGAATACAATCCTACCCGCTTGATTTATATTAAGGCATTTAAGATCGAAAAGAATCTATTTTAATTGTTACACTCACTTTTATTGATTTTTATAACAATAATAATGATAAGGATTTAAATAAGGTGATTAATGATTAATATTTTAAAGATCATTTAAAAGAGATATAAGCTTTTATTAATACTTTTTATTTGATAGTAATGTATCTAGTCTTTTAAGATATTTTATAAAAAATTGATAAAGAAAATAATAATAATAATAATGAAATAGAATTTTATTAATTATATTTTATACTTAAATTATTCATTTAAAATAAATTTGAAACAAACTTCTTAAAAGGGGGGAGTAATATCACAATATATATATAATTATGTTTGATTGGGCTAGTATGATATTAAGCTTTAAACTGATTGTATATATAGTGCTATAATATATTCTCTTTAGTTCTATAGCTTTTAATTTTAAGGTTAATCTTTAAACGTTTGTTAGGTTCGTTACAATTTTAATGAGAAATTATATATTCAATTAAAAAAGCTTTCATTTGAATCTTTTCAATTCGATTCTGAAATTATATAAAATCTCTATACTTAATAGCTATAAATATTGATTTCAAAGAAATTTAGAAATATTTCGAATTTTGATTGAATTATTTAAATTGTCTTTATTAGTAACGTAACTTATAGTGAACCGGGTCATATGAGGAATCGGGTTACATTTAGCCCATTATTGACTTCAAACCCTAACAAATTTTGCTATACATACTAAATCATCTCTTATACCTTTTCAAATTGAAAAAAAGATATAGAATGTTATTATTATATTTCAATTGAAGGAATTTAAATCAATTAGAAAGGCTATAGAGTATTTTGAAGTTTCTAAATTAATTCTTATAGCTAGAATTGCTGAAAGGAAATTATATATTCAATTCTACAAAATAGCTTAAATTCTTTCAAATATAAAAGAAAATACTCTTATATAATGAATTTCACAACTTATTATTATTAAATTCCCTATTACATTTATATTGGTGAAGGAAATGATTAATAAAATTCGTTTTTAATATGTTCAGATTATATCATTTCGAATTCCTATTTCAATAGAAATTCTATTTATAAATTACAAATGGATTTATAGATTCCAAAAACAATATCCAGAATTTAAGATATATTACTCATATCAATTAAAGTCTAATTAGACTAAAGAAATAATACTGAAGAATATTCAGACTTAGTTTGATATGTTTTGTATATATCTTATTAAATGAAAGTATAAATTAGATGATATATATAATATAAACAAAATCGGATTTGAAATTGAAAATACTTAAAGTATATATATTATAATTAATTCTACTCAGAAATTAAATTGAAAAGTTATAATTGGTAAATAAGAATGAATAACTATATTTGAATGTATTAATACAGTTAGAAAGACTTTATCATTTATGATCATTTTTAAGGCTTAGAATATAAATTCTGTATAAATTTTAAAGAATATATCTTAAAGCTGGTAGTTCTTTATTAGTACAAATAGATAGACCTTAAACAATTATAAATTAGAATGACTAAAAAGGGTTTTCGAATTAGAATTCAAGAAAGTGTTAGGTGATCGATTTTAACTTTTAATTATGAATAGTTATTCAAATTATATTATAAATAGCTTTATTATTTTCTATATAAAGAAGGATATTGATTTATTTATATTACCTTTTTATTACTCTCACTTACTTCAATCATTTAATATTATAATATATAAGCCAATAAAACGATATCATACTTTAAAGGTTGATTAATATTCTCGAGTTAATGTAAAGCAAATCCAAAGAGCTGAATAAATAGAACTCTTTCAAAATATTAGAAAAAAAGCATTGAATTCTTTTAATATTAAAACTAACTAAAGAAAAGCTAGTTTAGTACCTTTTGCTCTATAAAAAGTATTCAATTCATTACCATTTAACTTCTCTCAGCAATCTTCTACTCTATAAATGAGAACCTTCAATTAAAATCTAGACTTATCTATACTTAAAAGTTTTTCTCCAGATGAGATAAAGCTAAGACAAGCAAATTAAACCTTTAATAAAGTTCTAGCAAATAATGATTCTCTTGTATTATTAATTTGTCGATATATTAAAAGAATGATTAGGCTTATAGAATCTCAAAATATTGAGATAGTTCTATTTTGGAAATAGTTTGTTAATGTTTAGAAGGTAATTAAAACTTAAAAGAAAAGAATTAAAAATAAAAGAGTTAAATTATAAGGTCAATTTGTTTTTAGTAATAAGGAAGTATTGAAAATGGTATATAAGATGAAGGAAAAATTTAAGAAGAAAAAGCTATAAGAATAATTATATAAATATTTAATTGAAGAATTAGAAGAAGAGATTAAAGAAAAAGAGCTAGAGAATAGTTTAAGTGATTTAGAATTGGAATTAAATGAATATGTAGTTTGTAGAACAAGATTATATAAAGAGAATTGAATTTTGTGATCTGGTTCCCTATATAATCTGGTTCACTATAAGTTACGTTATAAAATTATGCTTTATTTACAAGCTATCCCGTGAGTCCGTGCACCCACTAAGTGCGCCCATCATTTCGCTTACACACAAACCTCGAATCCCTTCCCTTCCACACAGAGTCATCATGTAACAACGCAAAAGCGCCGTCAGCTCGGCCACCTCAGCAACCCATCCCAAAGCGGCCTGAAAACCCAAGGTCGGCGAACATGCGAAAATTCAGACGTGCAACAAAACTCCTATTGTCCACTTTCCGCAGTGCGATTTATATTTAAAGTTTAGTATACCTATTCCATGTGGATTCCCGAGTCGAATTAGAGTCTCGGATATTTATTGATGGGGATTGGGGGGAGTGTTCTAGATTTGGGGTGGGGTGTGGATTGGTTGGTTTGGTGTTGTGTGAGGGATGGGTATCATGGGATGGTGTTTGGGGGAAATGGTGGATGGAGATAGGTAGGTAGGTAGGTAGGTAGGTTAGTGGAGGCTGCTTGGATGAGTAGAATTGGGGATTTGGGATAGATTGAGGGGAATTCGGTAGAGACTAGGTAGTTATTGGGGTTATTGGTGCGGAAGTGGTAGTTTTTCGACTGGCGAGTTGGGATGGATTGTTACCCAATTAGTATACCTTAGCTATATCACATGAAGTAACGAATATGAAGCATCATACTGGTAAGTCTAAGGATTCAGTGTAATGTTCTGGAGCCAAGGTAGAGAGCAAGAGTATGTGTGCCTCGCGATCAGCTTGTCCTCAGCGTCTCGTTGTGTGGAGTGTGTTAGGCGGGGCTGTGGAAGTGAGCGTCGATGGGGGAGTACATATAAGTATTTATACACTGCTCCAAAATTCTTGGGTGAATCTCCTTGGGGCTCATCTAGCTCAGAATATAACTTCGAACAGTAGAATTCCTGCAAATATGGAAAATTGAAGACAAAGTATAAGAAAGTGTCAGTCAGTCCCAAATACTGATCCTCTATTGTACTCCTGCCCATTGCTGAATGATATATGTAATCTTACTACTCCTACCAATCTAACACACTTCAGTCTATTCACAATCCGATATGATGCATCTTCCATGCTCGTTGCGTTGCTCAATTCTCGTCATTGTTAAACACCTCTTCCATTGACTCCTTATCCACTTCCTGACTCATTCCCCATTAAACAATCTTGCATCACTTTTCAATAAACCTACTCCCGCACCATTCTATCCCATCCCTCCATACTCCATCACCCCGCCCTCATTCATCTCCTCCCTTTCCTCCACCTCCACCTTCACCCCCAATCCCCTCCTCCATCAAGGAAACATCTCAATTAAATCATTCAGATACTCCACCACCTCAATATCCTTCCTCAAAACCTCATCATTCACCTTCTCAAAACATTCCGTACCCTTATACAACACCAATTGCTGTTCAATAAAACTTCTATCTTGTGAATTCTGTCCTCGTTAGTTATAATTCCCATTTCCCGTTTCAAAGCAGTCGAAAGGAAACCAAAGAAAACTCACACTCCTCCTGCTAGCCCACAACCTCTGCAACCATACCACCCCCTCCTGCACCGCGCTCCCCCTCGCCCACCTCCACACCATCTGACGTTCCTGTACCTGATATAGAAACCACGTTGTTTCCCTTAGCAAATCATCAAATTCTGTTTTCACCTGTGTACAATTTACTTCTTCCTATTTGCCATCAGCTGGGATCTTTTGTCGTACGGACATGGGAGAATCACAGAACATACCTTTATCTTTGTATCTTCGAAAGATAAAGATTGAGAGGAAAAGGGGGAAGAAGAAGAACCCAAAAGCGGTTTCTCCAACTCAACCAACAGATCCGAACAGAGCATATGCAGAGCTGCCGTTACCGTCTGCGGAAACAAAAGGTTAGCTATCATTAGTTGTGTGTCTTCTTTGATCACCCTATCGCGTTGTCTTGTCTCCATTCAAAGAATTAAAAAAAATCATAGCCCCATCCCGTTCATCACATTTCAGCAATTCGACCCCTTTCTCCCTTTTCCGTCTCTTGATAATCATCACGGCATCATCCACCATCAACAACCCCCAGTCCCGACCCCAAAGCTACAGAATCCAAGAATCAAGGAATCCAAGAATCCAGACAAGAAAGCAAACAAACTCACATTCTCAATCTCATCTCGATCTCCACCCGCATTCCCAGTCCCCATAATCACCTGTCCTCCCTTCCCCTCTCCCTCCCCATCTCTCCTCTTCCCATCAACCCCCATCCTCGTCCCCAACCTCATCTCCACCCCCTTTCCATTCCCATTCCCAATACCACCACCCCCCTCACCCCACCCCACCCTCTCCCTCCCCTCCCTCGTAATCCCCGTAATCCCCCTCACACTCTCCAACGTGATGCTTCCCCAAACACCTTCCACCATCATTCCCACAACCAAGCATCCCAGCACCAGCCACCTGCACCTTCCCACGATCCCGACGTTGGATCGTTTGCGCAGTGAAAATATCATTTTTATCACGTTGCTTGTGTAAGTAGAAATTAAACACAAGTGGACAGACAGACAATGATCAATGTACGAGGTTCAAATTTGGTGTTACAATTATCGCAGTGTAGCGTTGAAAAGGATACAATCATGTGTTATTTATTGCAGGCTTTAGTTGCCACGAGGTTGCCTAAGTTACAAAACTTTACCATAGCTGGTCATGAATGTCTTAGCCTATCATTTCCCAACTCGAAGTACACATTAATGATCACAAAAAGCAAACGCAAGTACAAAGGTAGATCAATATGAATCTTTTTAATTAATTGACTATGGTATCAATGCCTAACGTGAATAAGCAGTTGGTTCGATTCGGCCAACCAATCAGCCTGGAGATCCACCACTACCATCATTTTAAGCCCAACGAGCCATCCAACAATCACCCTTCTTCGTGTTCGTACACCTGCAACCTTCTAACCAGCTCAAAGCTTCATCTTGTTCATCTCACTCGCGACTTACTACACAACTCCCCCACCCTCATCAAAAAAGAGAACACGGCAAACCGCAAACCGTGCGACATCATCAGTTGTTGGCATTAAACCAACTACATCCCGAACGGTGTTACGTCGTCGCTATTAATATGACAAACAGAATTTAAAAACAAAACTTAAGTAATAAGAGAAGATAGTCTCGGTCGATGCTACGCCCTAAAACGTAGAAGGGATATAATAGATGGCACATCGAAGCGGAGGTCAAGTAAAACAACCCATGAAGTGCCCCGATACTACCGTACCCTCGACACCCCCTTCGAAGAAAAACAATGGTTCTATAGCAAAAAAAGGTTGCAAGACCGAAAGTGACTGTGCAAGAAGATGTTGGTATTGGAAAAATGAGACCCCGGTTTTGTGATTAACGCCATGCTGAATTAAGAAGATTTCTGTAGTCGATATTGTTCGACTGCAGTTGGGTATTCCATGATTATATCAGACCACACAAGCGGAGGTTTTCTTGTATAATGATGTCTAGGATAAGTTAGAAAAGGTATAGAACACTCGAGAGTTAGGAAGCTTACCATTAACAGCCGCCATGACAAATCGAATTTGCGTAGTGTCGGTAGCGCAAGTGAAATGGGTGTAGATTTGTTTTGTCTCGTGCTGGTTGAGACTGACGAATCTGTTCAGGATGTAGTCACATGCGAGAGCGTAATCATCTCCACCTTCATAGTCTGGGAAGTAGTTCTTCATAGGACTAACGGGAAGCTTCTCCTTGAATCTATCGATCTTGTTCAAGAACAAGATAATTGAGGTCTTGATAAACCATCTTGAGTTGCAAATCGAGTCGAAAAGTGTAAGCGCTTCTTGCATACGGTTGACAGTTTCATCTTCGAAAAGCAGTTGATCGTACTCGGAGATAGCAACCAAGAAGAGGATCGTGGTGACATTCTCAAAGCAGTGGATCCACTTCTTTCGCTCGGAACGTTGTCCTCCAACATCGAACATACGGTAGGTGAGGTCTCCAATGATGAATGTGGTTTCGGTGATACCCGTGGTCTTGACACGAGAGCGAAGAACATCTTGATCGTTTGGCATGTAATCATGTTGAGCGATTCTTTCAATGTTATCAAAGTAGCTAGACAAAGAGTGTTAGGATCAGCTTTGTTCACAAGAAATTCTGACAGGTATCCGAAGTATATCCACAACTAAATACTCACTATCTAGCAGAGTCGTTCAATTGATATTCTCTTGATCTTTTGAAACAATCTTGAACACCGGCATCCTTCCATAAAGCTGCGATAGCACTTCCGACCTCGGGTGGTAAATTATCTCCTTCAATTTGTTGTGGCTGCATGAAGATGGTTTGAACATGGTATTCTGCTCTTTGATCATCGAGAGGCAATTCCAGGGACTCCATGGCTTCGAGGATAACGCGCATTGATTGAACGGTGTTGCTGAAAATAATTTCCTTGAATGATTCTCGCTCGTCGCGCGAATAACCTCCCTCGTGGATAAGTTTCATCTGTTTCAAGATAGTAGACTTTCCAGATTCACCAGCTCCTACGAAAGTGTTAGACTAACTAACTGATGATAATGAAGTGTGATTAAGGATAATATTACTTACCAAGAAGAAGCATCTTGATTTCATTTCGCTGCAACATTTTGTCCCTCTTGAGCTGATTCTCGATCTCCTCGTTCCTCGCCTTTCCCTCCTTCTCCTCAGTGCTCATACCGCAACCCATCTTGATAGATTATTGTGGTATTTAATTATTAAAAGTCGTAAAAAAAAAAGTCGTAAGGTGAGAGTAAATTCGTCGCAGAACCGGCCGCAAGATAGAGTGCAGTCTGTGAAAGGTAAATGATTAGCGGAAATCAGACAATGGATAACTGCGGCTGAATGATTGAGAGATATTGCTGATGGTAAGCAAAGGCGACAATCGACAATCAGCAATGAGATGCTGGATTGAAGTTGAATTGAACTCGGTCGGGTTGGTGAATAGGGGATGGGGGTTTGAAATGCAATGCAAGAAAGATGCAATGCTTCTTTCCGAGATTGATATAGTTGGTGTTCCAAATGGTGTAAAAGGGTTCGAGTCGTAAATGATGTTCAAGATGTTTTGTGTGTCGCACTCGGTCGGTCTTCCCGACAAGACAATTTGTGTAGTGAGTGTGAATGGATGCACTCTGATTTGCTACTATTTATGCTCTTTCGATTGCGATGCGATGAGGAATGGTGCAATCCAGAAGGAAACAAAGAAAGTCAGACTTAGTTACTTACCAGTATCAACAATACACTCTTTCAATCCTTAATCCCTAGGAAAGTCAAGTCAAGTCGAGGTTCTTGGTCGACCAAATAGATGGGACAAAAATATCCTTCAAGTTTGAATGGAATGGAATGAGAAACAATTATGTGAACCAAAGTTGATCTCTGGTAGGTGGATGGGGGAGGTAGGGAGGTAGTTTGTCGGAAAGGAACTGGTTGGATGAATCGATGGTTGAATGAATGAACGAACAGAGAAAGAGTCTTTTTGATTTGACTTCCCTCTTGTTCTGGGATTATTTAGTCTTCGCCTTGGGTGAGTTTATACTACCTAGTCCCTAGTTATAATTGCTAGTCATTAGTAGTTGGGAAAGAATAATCAATTATCATCAAAATAGGGAAGGGGTGAAAGGTCTACGAAGTAAATTCTCGGCTGGATTTGCGCTAATGTCTTTCCCAATTTGGATTCTGGGAGGGGGAATGTATGAGAGTGGATATTAATAAGTGGAGTGAGATCAGGGTTTGATTATTATTTGGTGTTGACGATTATTATTATCACTCGAGTATTATTTTTATGAATGAGAGAGGAGAGGAGAGGAGAGGAGAGGAGAGGATTGATAGGTAGGTAGGTAGGTAGCTACTGAGGACCTCATATCATAGGCACTCCAGACAAAGAAGAGCGGCTCTAAATGAGTAATAGAGTGAATAAGTAATGAGTATAGCATGCAGTAGCTAACATATGGATCCCTTGAGATTTGATATCCAAAATAACCATTAATGTAATTTGCCATAGTAAACTAGGTGGGTGGTAGTACCTAGGTAGTTTGTAGGTGATGGAGTGAATATGAAGATAAGAATCTTTCTCTATGACCTGCTTGCTACTTACTACTATCTACTACGACCTACTACTACCTATTACTACCTACTACTACATACTACTTACTACCTACTACTACCCACTACTACCCACTACACACACACTAACATACTTTCCCCTCCAATGTGATAGTAAAGCTCAAAAACTCAATTGCTCAATTGCTCAATGATCAGTGTCATTATTCATCAGAAGACTGTCCATCTCAATCAATGACGGCAATCTGCAACCAGTGAAAGGTTTATCAAAAAAAGAATCAAGGTCGGTTGATGTTAATGGTCAGTGAATCCGATCTAATTGACTAGTGAATGTCTTGACATAACGGGGACGTGTACTCTGGCCGGCTGCCGTTACTTAGGATATACCCTCCCTTGGTGTGTCGATTTATCTATAAAATAAGAAAGAAGTCCGCTGTGGATGTCTCCATACGTACGCTACGGGGGAGATTATGAGGAGATTATGAGGAGCCTATAGCTAAGTAGATATACTCCGCAGCGGTGGTATCGTCCAGCATTCATCCATCACATCATATTTTGATATCAATGTTACAAGTTTGCCGCATCTAAATTGAGACTGTAAAACGCCTTCTGAAGGTTTGAAGCAGCAAGCATACTGTTGGAACTCTATTGACTAGTAAAAGGAAGCTCGGTGAGCTGAAGGCTTATTAGTCAGAAGATATGGAGATTGAATCGATTATCAAGCTATGAGAACAGCTCTCCACAAAGTTTGTCATCTCGATCATATGTAGAGTATACCAACATCATTACCTACCTAGTATGACCAGTTGGATGGATGTAGGCTTTCTTTAGTGATTCATATTCTACAAATTGAGTGCTGCACATTAAGGAAGGCTAACAAAGGGCTCGGAAGATTTTAACTGCAGTCTGCAGCAGTCTGCATGTCTGTTATTAGAATCTGACTTACTCCATAGTCACCTACCGATGGCAAAGCAGCAGCTAGGATAAAACAATACCGTCCACAAGGAATGAACCAGGGGCTAATTCCATTCTGCAGATGAAAACCAGGATTAATCGACGTATCAGAGAGGAACCTCCGTACTTTAAGATTAATGGAAGCATGGGAAGAAGGATGATTTGGTAATAGTGTCAATT
This sequence comes from Botrytis porri, assembly GCF_014898465.1. NCBI lineage: Eukaryota > Fungi > Ascomycota > Leotiomycetes > Helotiales > Sclerotiniaceae > Botrytis > Botrytis porri. The sequence continues at coordinate 2,566,922 of NW_024066077.1, forward strand.
GGCAAGAAAGAAAGAAAGGAAGAGAGAAAGAGAAAAAGAAGAAGCAAAAAAATCAAGTCAGATACGTGTAACTACTAACCAATGACCAATGATCACTAATGTCTCAGGAGAACCATCACTTCTTTTGACTCTCTTGAAGAAAAAGATTGATCGGTGCCAACTCTAGATTCTTCAACTACACCAAAGCCTCGGTACTCATTCTTGGTGAGGAAGTAGGAGGAAGTTAGTCAAGTGATGGTGCCATTGACTTACTTATACATTCTCAGGAAAAAGGCAATTCGTTCCAGATTACAGATAGCTCGTACACATTACACATCACATATCACACATTCCACAATTCATCCATTCCCGCCTCTTCTCTGCATCACCTTTCCCCATCCCATCAGCCTTAAGGAATGGGAACTGTTCATGCGAGTATCTTGGAGTACCTGAGTACGTACATCCTACCTACCACCTACACACTACATTACATTATCTGGTAAATGTTGGGGCAGATACGATTTGCCTGCATGAGAAAGAAGGGGCTTCATAAAATACCACATATTCCACTCGGAACCAATGAAACATTATGAATTCTATGAAAATGGTTTGAGTTGTTCTCAAATTATCCGATGTGGAAAGCTTTGATGGAACTGTTTGACTGCTCGTGGATTCACACAGAACATGATGTTTTTTGTATTGCACGGGGTATATTCCAACTGCGGAGTATATATTTCGACTGCAACCACTGCTATCCGATGATCACAATACAACTTTGGATGAAAACATGTCAATCCAAATGTTCCGAGGCTCTCGATTCCTGTTTTGCTGAAAGAGTGTCCCGCTTCTACCGCCGCTCAAACCTTTCTTTTTGCATAAGATGGATGAAACAATTCAAGTCCGAATTCTTCAACAACCACCAGCCAGGCCAGCCAGACCAGCCACTTCAACACCCATGACACCCCACAGACTTCTCGATTGATTCAAAAATCGTTATTACATGGTACCATGGTGGATTCAAGATTACATATGCCCTGATCTACCTACAATTAAATGGGGCTCGCTTTTCATCTTATCTTGCTCCGTCTGTCCACCAGGTCTTGAACATTTGACGAGCCTCCAAATCCACCAACCGAATCAATCGAACACTGCTTAGGTAAAAGAGACTTCTTGAAAGTTGAAACTATCGTAATAATTGGATACATAATACATTTCTTTCACATCATTTCAAAACAAAATGCTTGAACCTTACCGCCGTCCTCAATATCCATGCCCGCCATGCAGCAAGCGGATCACCGATAGCCGCCAAAAAGGGGTTAATCTGCTGGAAATTCCTTCCAATTTCCTTCCAGAAGCTTTTGAAAACTCCTTGTCAGATGGATGGGATCGGTTCTCCATGATAATTATTAAAATATACGTCTTGCCATCAGAAGGGCTAGGGTATTTCTCATTTCATTGCGTATACCTAGCCTTGACCTTACCCGGGGCGAGAAACGATTATGCTATGCTAGGCTTTGTGTCAGCTTATTATTACTATACTTGGTGATACTTATCCCATCCCCTCTTGGAGTCATGGGCGATATGTGAACCTAGTCGATGGCCAGATATTGGTACGCTCGATAGCCTAAACATGACCAAGAGACGGGCAATATTAAAGTTTCCAAAGCTTATGATCACGGGCTCATCACGAATCACAATCGAGATATTTTCTCCTTAAGACTTGATCAGCTTTTCAATCTTGGTAACCCGACTCAGATGTCGAAACATTTTGGAATGGAAACGGGATTTGGATAGGGATTCAAATTGCGATCCAGAATCTTCGAAAATAGATTTTACAGGACTCTCATGTTTCCTGTTTGTTGATGCTTGTGGTGGTGGTACAAGCTGGATCACATTTCGTATTCAAGCTGATTCAAGTTTTGTGATTACAAGACAGCTAAGCATACTTTCTTTACTCAGCCCTGTATTAATTGGGATGTTTCTTTATATGAAATCCTTACTCAGAAACGCAGAGTGTTGACAAACTTCAGATGGTGTAACGGGTTGTTGAAAGAATGTCCTTATCACCTTTAGTTATGTTCCACTGTCATTCTATCTGACCTAATATGAATCATGCATGCGAAGTCGCTGATGATAGTGTTGCAATCAAGTTGTCTTCCTAAACAATGTTTCTCGTCTGCTTTGCTTACCCGAAGACCCCGAATCCTGGACCCTTATAGTAAGCACTCAAACCGATTACGGATAACTTTAATCGTTCTCCTTTACAAAACACATCCCTAGGTATCATTCTTCCTTACCTAAGCAGAGTTGCTGACTACCTAGTAGTCATTTGTTCTTACCAAATTTGAGGTTGATGCTACTTTGAGCTATAGTCCATATGACAAAAGTTCGGGGAGGGGACTTGACCTATCTACCTATACATGGTAGTTTTACGGAACTCGAGCCGATTCCTCTATATGTTTGACCGGAGAAGTTTGTCAACAATTCGGTCACAAGAGATGCAATCAACCAGCGTTGGTCATCGTCTGAGTAACACGGTCTTGTTTGGATCACTCTACACCCTACCTTATTTGACAAGCAAAGTTTCTGAAAGCATCGAAATTGGAAAGACCAACCCACAATCTATGGTTGCCCCCCAAACAGTGTTTCCTTCATATACACTCCATCATGGCAAGTATGCTAAACATCCTCAGAGCTATTTGCATTTTTGTTTCTTAACCTAAGTCTATCATTTCCTTTGCCAAATTGTTTCGTTTCAGAAGATACATCATCAATCTCTAAGCCAGTTGGAACATTATCCTGAACAACACTTACCACCCATTCATTCATACCCACGCAAGTCCTTCAAATGCCTTACGTCCAAGAACAACAACAACAACAACAACAACAACAACAACAACAACAACAACAACAACAACAGCATCATCCATACAATGTTCGTCGCCATAAACAAATCGTCGCATACCGCTCTCCACCATCCTCTCGATCCGCACCTAATGTATTAAGTCGACCACATGCAACGCATCCCAATCTTCAAAAGTTAAGAATCGATCCTCCGGTCCTTCTACTACTCATCGTCTGCATTGTCGCCTTACTTCTCTGGCTCTCATACGGAGTCTACATGGTTGCGACCTCGTATATCCATAGATTACGGGCCGTCAAATATGGCTTGGAAGACAACACAAATCGGGACATTCTTATGGATAAGCTTGGTAGAAGAACATATTCGAGTGAAGAGGACGGGAGGAGGAAATTTGGGGAGGCAGTGGAATGGTCTCACCCTTCTCCAATAAGGACTGGAGATGTCAAGTTAGAACATGCCTGGACGAGAAAAATAGTGGATCTATCCAGACATCAGAGTATCTCGAGTGGAAGTGCATGTGCTGTGTTAGGAGACGGCTGCAAGAGATCTCCAAGCCTTGGGGGTCGAAGGAGGAGCGCTATTTGAGGAAGACGAATCGAGCTGGTGGCCAACCATGGTGGAGGTCTGACTTGGAATATACATTTTTGTATCAATGTGATGAGTGTTGCAATATGGGCACTCACCAGGGGAAGATGAATTAGCCATGAAGAAAAGCCAGGCGTCAGAACATTCTGTAACTCGACAATTAACGCTTATGGGTAGCTTGTTGTCCTAGAAATCACGAGATGAAAGGAGTAAACAACCAAGTTCTGCATGGCCTCTGTCTGGTCCTGGAGCTTCATATTACTGACGGGATAGCTCCTTGATGAACGCAGTATTGAAAGGTTAGCAAAATCAAGCATAGGCTAATGAATTAAAACCAAATTGAGACATAAAATTAGAGCGGTCGTCAACCCTGAATTTGTAGAATAATCACGCAATACCGATTTCAGAAGCCAATCGAACATTTGTGCTACAGTACGGAGAAGTGAGCCAGCCCAGAATTATTTGAAGTACTGTCTTCATATAATCATACACACTCCAAAGTGTTCAAGCTTCCCATCCACGTCTATGTACTCCAAGACCACCCCCATCCCCCTTCCCCAATAAAGCCATTATCCACTCAAGGTCTCTGTACTCTAATACCATCCTTTCCCACCCTTCTGAATGAGGTGTTGCACTCCTCATAAGCTCTTCCAGCACCGAATCCAACACCAACAAATGCAGGCCATGCTCTTCGCTTGAATATCAAGACTGAGGCGACAACACCAAATCCGAGTCCGACGGAGGATCGTATGAGCATCGAGGAGAGACAGTGGTCCCACTAGATGATTGCTGGATTAGCAGTGTATTTCTTCTATGAATAATTTACAGGTGATGTGAGTGCGGATCCGAAATAATGTGGCATTTACCTTCTCGTTCAAAAGAGCTTCCGAAACAGGTTTGCTTGGGCGTGTGACGGCCGGTGGGGAAATTGATGTTTCTGGCATGATGGCTATTGTATCGCTAGAGCAGGATATCAGTAGATACTCCTTCTACCAGTGGCTTGATTGACATACCGTAATGTGAGGATTGGCGTACGATTGAAGAGCTCTGAGCTGTGTGGTAAATTTATTTTGAAGTCCCGGTTCCATCCACTTTGGCATTGTTGGTTGGATGGAAAAGGAAGGCGGTGGTGGGGTATCAAACGGCAGAATTCGAAAAATAAAATGTTCATCCCGCGCGAAAAATATAGCTAGCTAACTTTGCGATAGCTGGAACAGCACTCGATATTGAACACTTCGACGTTTTGCAGCAATGGATATTTTAAGGTTACTTTCTAGGTCGTCGAAGCAGTCGGGCCAACAAAAAGTAGGAGGCATTGCTTCGAAATTACCTTCGAGTGGAACATCTGCAAATCCTCAATTGTACCACGATCCGATTCCCGAATCGAGAGGCAAGAAAAGAAAGAGAGGAGGACCATCTCAGGAGGTTGGTGCTACGGAACAAAAAGATGGCAATCTCAATTTCTTCTCGTCTGAACCTGCGGCACAGAAATCTAAGAAAAATACTTCCACAGACGATGCGCCCAAACCTGCACGTTCGAATCAATCCTCGGAACCAGAGGCACTTCTAGATGAGGGAGAATGCCGACAGATATTAAAATCGCATCGATTGAAGGTTACTCTTCTACCTGGCGCAAAACCGCAAAAGAAGATTAAGAAGTCAAAAAAGTCGAAGCCTGCTAAACCTACGAAGGAAGAGATCAAGCAATTATACCCACAGCCATTGATGGCGTTTCCAGATTTACGAGCTACATACAAGATATCAGGCAGACTATCAGAAAATTTGAAGGATCAAGGATATAAGATCCCCACTGAAGTTCAAATGGGAAGTTTGCCGCTACTTCTGAAACCTTCAGTCGCATTGAGTAGTTCATCGGTAGATACTGATGAGTTATCGAGTACCCTGGATTTACTGGCCGTTGCGCCTACTGGAAGTGGAAAGACTTTGGCATTCTTAATACCGGTTATTAATGAGATAGTACAAAGACGCAGGACTTCCGATAAGAATCATGATTTGGAGGCTGTCATAATAGCACCTACGAAGGAGCTCGCTAGTCAAATTGTTAACGAGGGAAAGAAGCTTAGTATTGGAACTGGAGTTAAGATTCTTGGAATGAAGAAAGGGATGAGGATAATACCGAGTACCAATACTGAGGAAAAAGACCAGTCAGGCGACGATGAGGATGACGAATCGGTCGATGGAACTAGTTCATCTAGTCAGCCACTTACCAAGACTGATATACTGGTTACAACACCTTTGATCTTCCTTCATGCCTTATCCTTAGGATCTCCAGATAGTCATGCTCCATTACCGACTGTTCGTACATTAGTCTTCGATGAAGCAGATGTTCTTCTAGACCCATTATTCAGAGAACAGACCTTGGGTATCTGGAATTCTTGTATCAATCCTGATCTACGAGTCACTCTTTGGTCGGCAACAATGGGTTCAAATATTGAAACTCTCGCCTCAGCCACTATACAAGCCAGACAAGAAAAATTAGGCTTCGAGAAACATTCAAATCTTGTTCGTCTTGTAGTCGGACTTAAAGATTCTGCAATTCCTAATATTACACATCGTTTGGTTTATGCTGCGACAGAACCCGGTAAACTTATTGCTCTTCGACAATTGCTTCGACCCACAGCAAAAACTGCAGATGGAACAGAATCTTTACGACCTCCATTCCTTGTCTTCACACAAACGATACCTAGAGCTATTGCTTTACATGCCGAACTACTGTACGATATCCCCGCCGAAGCAGGTGGTTCTACCAGAATCGCAGTACTACATTCAGATCTTTCCGACTCGGTTAGAGATCAAGTCATGACACGATTCCGTAATGGTGAGATCTGGATCTTGATTACTACGGATATTTTGTCCCGAGGTGTCGATTTCAAAGGTATCAACGGTGTGGTTAACTATGATGTTCCAAATTCAGGAGCAGCTTATATCCATCGTGTAGGACGTACTGGACGAGCTGGTCGTGATGGTGGTATCGCAGTGACATTTTATACCAAAGAGGATATTCCATATGTTAAGAACGTTGCAAATATCATCGCAGCATCAGAGAAACAAGCTGGAAAACCAGCAAGCGAAGCGAGTATGCAGAAATGGTTATTAGATGCATTACCAACACCTAGCAAGGAAGAGAAGAAGAAATTGAAGAAATATGGCGTTGAAGCTAGACGAGGAGGTTTGGGTAATGCAAAGGATGGGAAAGATAAGGGAGGGAAATCGAAATCGAGAATGCAGATTAGTACGAAGAGTGGTTATGAGAGGAAATTGGAAAACAATCGGAAAGGAGCTATTCAGGGAAGTAAGAGACGAAAGCAGGAGAATGTGGGAGGTAGTGGGGAAGTGGATGATGATGTGTTTGAGGGTATTGAGGATTAGGTGATAGTTAATTAATGAGTTGTTTGGTAAATGTCAATATGTCAATTGATGAAATCGCAATTCGTGAAGCTTTTTGATCTGAAATTGGTATGATGTTCAAAGCAAGCTTAACGATTGATAGGAATTTATGAATTTGTTGAGGCTTTCATGGTTTTTGTAACTTTTCACTTCAATTTCATGACCTTGATTGAGAAATCTAATCCAACCACGCTATTAAGAAAGAGAAAGAGAAAGATGAACTTCCATCCCAATCTTCAACTACATCCCCTCTGCCTCTCCACCTCCTCGATAGATAAATCGATCAATCTCCTTGGAAGAACACAAAAATCCAATCGACCAATCCTATCCCATCCATCATCTCTTTGTTATATCTATATATAATTATATACATAAACTTCAACAACAAACCCCCTTCTTTCCTGTCTCGACTATTTCCCTTCCAGTATCCTATATTCTCCTTTCTGTTTTCTTCCAAAGATATAAAGTTAAACTTTGCGAATCGGTTATTCGGTTTACTGTTCTTTTGGTCATGGTTTACGATGATTTTTTGTGTATAGAGACTTCGAGTGGAAAATCCTTTCTTTTCTTTAGTCCTCTTTTCTTTCTGTTCTTTTCTTTCTTTGAAATCTCCTACATTCGATGTTTCTTTGAAGGATATAGAATTAGAATTTGCGGATTTGTTGTTAGGTTTATTGTTACTCGATGATTCTTTGTGGGTACTGTGTAGAGACTTCGAAGCGAGATCCCTTTCTTTTCTTCCCTTCTTTTCCCCTTGGATATCCCATGTTCTCCTTTGTTTGAAGAATCTAAAAATGATTTTGTGGAGATGTTGTTAGGTCTATCGTTACTGGACATCTCTTTGTATACAGACTTCGAATCGTATTAGAATAACCATGTGAAAAACTTCTGGTGGGAGTATAAATGATCGGGATGTTCGTGGGGGTTTGGGATTTATTATCTTCATCGGTATCAGTAGCATTAGTATTACTACCAGTATCAGTATCAGTATCTAGTTCTAGATTCAGCTATCACCAAACCAGATTATTAGGTCATATCATACTCATCACACTCACTCTATCACCCATCACCATTACCATCACCATCACACCATTTCCAGCACCCAACACACCCAACCACCTAATCCAAAGCAAATCAATCCATCCCAAAGCAAATCAACCCCAAAAATGACATTCTCCTACGTCTGCTGTTCCTGCGCCGAAACCAACGAAACCGCCTCCATAAGCGACACTGGCTTCTCCAAGATTTGTAAACATTGCAATACGCATTATCGATGTATCAAGTGTTACTTTTTCTTGATGGGGAAGATGACGTATCAATTGGGGCACTGGGGGGCTAAGTATACTTAGAGGGTTGAGGAGAGGGAGGAGGTATGAAAGGGGAAGGGAAGGAAAAAGGGGGAGGGGAGGGGAGAGCTAGACTCTATGATGAGGAGCCTTTTTCTTTGAGAGAGAGAGAGAGAGAGATGAGGGCACTGGTAGAGCTAGAACGGAGATGGAAATAGAAATTTGAAATAGGAAGGAATTTGTCTGGATATAGGATGTTTTTTTTGTTTTTGAAGAAAATGAGAGTGAAGCGAAGTAAAGATAATCGAGATTGTGAGAAATATGAATATCTCAACCATAGAATGAAAAATTAAGCGAGTTTTATCGATCATTAGAATTTCCGATGAGGATATCATGCTATAATGCTCTATCGTTGATTTTAAGGGGGGTTGTATAATGAGATATGAAAAGGTTAGGAAAAGAAATTGAAGGGAGTATGATTCACTGGGAACTAGGTATCAAATGAAATCATTGGTGTAGAGATTTGACATTGATATTTGATCTAGAAATAAACATAATTATTCTCACCCAAGGCGTGGAAAAAGAGCAAGCCCGTGATTATTAATCTGGCTCTCCTTCCTCACTTCACTCATCCAGATAAACAGCTTATAACCGAAAAAATAACCTCTCAACAACCAAATAATTCCAATCCAAAAAACCGAAAAAGGGGTACCCACCACACAACTCGGTAAAATAACTTCAACACCTTTTGCCCTCGTCCACCCATCAATCAAAACCATCCTCACTATCAAAAAATCCTATCTTGCACATCTATCTCACCAACTCATCGCAAACCTCCCAATCCACACAAAAAATCACAAAACAAAAATACACCCACGCCACACCATTTAAGCGCCCCCGACCCCGCCTCTCCTCCCATTTTCGCTTCCTTCAAAGGTTCCCAACCTACAAGCCTACCTAGTAGGCACCACATGATTCAATTTGCACCCCGCTCAACAGGTTAGGCGAAATCAGTTGCACCGTACCTATCTAGGCACTCCATATATCCGCCTTAAAAATGAACTGCCTGGGACGCCTAGACGGTCGCTGAGATTTGCATCCGTGTACTGCACGATTGTTTAAAGGCAGGTAGGTAGGTGCTAGGCGGCAGGTAACTATTTTTGTGTTTTATTTTAGATAATCGGGAGAGGGGAAGAGGGGGAAGAGGGGGAAGAGGGAGAGGGCTGGAATGCTACAAATTCAATTTCTACGCTTTTTCTTTTTTGAATCGTGAGGGGAGAGGTGCAACATATATATGTATGCATATATATATGTATGTATGTATGTATATATGTATCTACCTATCAATATCAAATCTCACCAAAAAAAAAAGATGAAAGGAAGAAATACAGAAATATGTGAAATTTAATCAATTAACGACTAAAAATGCCCATCTACAGGTAGTATAAGATCCCGCGCCCTAATATAGGATTCCGTTCAAAGACAGGAAATTCTACATACATATATACAAACACACAAACACACAAAAACGTACTTATCTATACATGTACCTAAGCAAATAACATTTTTAGAACTCCCAAGTGCGACATGCAATATTCGCACTCAATCCCCGATTTTGCTGCTATTTAGCAGTTAGCAAGTAGGTACTAGGTAGTAGAAGAACGGGTCGGGTTTTGAGTCCAGGATTGATAGTTTTAAGCGTAAGGCTTTTTTTCCCCTTTCTTTCGTTCTCGAGAGGTCAAAGATCGATATTGAGGTTTGGGTTTGAATATTGGATATTGGATACCTGCCTAGAGTCTGAATATGCATCTACCTAGCTATGGTTTTCGAAGTGTTTTTAGAATTTGAAATAGAGATGTGCAACAAGAATTTTGAGAGTGTGGGAGAGGGTTGGGATTAGGGTTGGGATAGGGGATTGGGTATTAGAGGGTTTCGAAGTTCGTAGATGAGTTGTCTGATAATTTGGGAACGGCTATTTGTGTTCTGAGGGGATGTGTTGTAGTTTTTAGCTATGGAGGGAAGATTTGCAATGGTTAGTCAGTTGTAGAGAAGTTGTTGTTTGCTTTGGAGTACATATTTGGAAGATAGCAATGGGGATCGAGAGTTTCATGGTTTGTATAGAGGGTTGAGGCCTGGATGGAATAGTAATTCGAATTGGTAGTTTCAGGGAGACGTGGTGGAGAAAGCAGATGATTAGAGGAGAAATGGTGGTAGTGAAAGGAAACTAATGGAGACTTAAAGGGAGCCCCAGTGAAGAGTAAACCCCTAGATTCCTTCATATGTGACGTACACACTCTGCATGCAACCTCCCCCTTTCGTTTTTATAGACAAAATCTTGCTGTATGATGCCTGGTTGAAAAAGATAAATTATATACTTATCTTTTCCCAAATCACTTGGCCACCTACTAGGCTGCGCAACGGGTACCCGCGGGGCGGATAATGGCCTCGACAGATAATCCGCGGATAATCCGTCTGTAAAGCGGATAATTCAAAAATCTGAATGGGTAACCTGCGGGGCGGGTACAAATTACCCGCGGATATCTACCTACCCGTATATTATATAATTATTTATAATCTTTTATAACATAGTTTATCAGTGAATCGGTTATATCAATAGATCAATCACTTTTACCTCAAATTATTATTCTATATTCAATATATATTTTCTTTATAATTAATTATAAAAATTCATTTTAAAGAAGTATATGTAATCTTAATTATTTAAGCTATTAAATTAAATAAAAAATTATCAATTCAAAAGACAGCTCAACTTTATTATATATTTCGAACTATATTGAATAATAGAATTCAAAGTAAATTTAACATAATTGAAAATCAATTAAAAAGTTATAATTTGATTAAATTAGAAGAGAAGATATTTATTTAATATATTCTTGATATAGATTTGAAAGGTTTTTTATTTAAATTTAAGAATGTAGAAGATATAGTGAATTATATTTTTAAATTGAAGAGTATAAAATGTATTGAGAAGTTTTAGGTATATTGATTTGTAAAATATTGAATTAAATTAAAGATATATTTTAGTTATATTTATGATTTTCAAAGAGCTTTTTATAAGGATTTTAAGCTTATTAAAGAATAGTTTCGATTAGTTATAAATATATAAGTGAAATATAACATTTTGAATAGAGATTTCTATAATTTCGATGAAATAGGCTTTATAATAGGAATTATATGTATAATAATGATTATTATTAGTACTAAGAGATATGATAGAAATAAATTTATATAATTAGGTAATCGAGAATGAGCTATAGTAATAATATATGGAAATAAAGAGAACGAAATTATTCCCCTATTTTTAATGATTTAGAGATAGGTTTATCTTTTTAATTAGTATATCGAAATTAATCTTTCTATAGAATAGATTATTAAACTTATATCTAATAGGTGAACAAATAATAAAACAGATTTAGAATAATTGAAACATTTCAATAAGTATATTAAGAATTAAAGAAAGAGTAAATATTAAATGTTAATACTGAATAAATATAAAAATTATAAATCAATAGCTTTTTAAATATACTATAAAAAGAATAATATTATATATTTATATTTACTATTATATTCAAGCTATTTAACTTAATTATTTAATATTAATTGTTTTAATAATCTAAAATATTTATTCATAATAAAAGAGCAGGCCAGTAGAATGCATATAAAAGTGACTATGTAGATTAATTATATTAAGGTAAAATCTAACTTATAAAGTAGAAGTGATATATACACAATAGCTAAATATATATACTACAACTTTCAATATTCTTCTAAAAAGCTTACTCTTTCAACTTTAATAATTAGTTTTAAAGTTCTAGTATATTCTTAAATCTTTTAAATATTATCTTTATACATAGTTTTATTAATCCATTTATAATTATATTACTTATATTAATATAGTTAATATTAATTAAATGTTTTTCTATAAAATCTTAAATAAAGTGATAATATATGTTAATATACTTTAATTATTTATATAGATATAGATTCTTAATTAATATTAGTACTTTTTAATTATCTTCAAGTATTTGAATTATATTATTATTCCCAATATATTTTAATTACTCTAAGTCTTTTAAAAGTTAAACTATCTATTACTTTTATTTAATAAATATAATTATAGAAATATATTTAGCTTTTGTATTAAATATAGCTATAAATATCTACTTTTTATTTGTCCATAAGATTAATTCATTATAGAACATTATTACCCCATTAAAGATACTTTTTCGATCAATTTTATTACTTACTTAATCTGTGTCTGTGTACATTTTAATAGTATATTATAAAAGATTATATTCTTTACAAGTATTTAATTGAATTTCCCTAAATTCAAAATATAGTTTCTATTTGATAGTCGATTTCAAATATCTTATAAGATTTTTGAATACAATATTGTAATATTTGACAGGATTAGATATAGCTTGTGCTAATCTTTTAAAATTAAATATAATATTCGGTTTAGTATAGATTATAAAATGGATCGTACTGCTAATTACTTGCTAGTATTCGTTTATATCAATAAGTTTATTGTTCGGTAATGTCGATCATAGTTAATTATAATCCAAGATTGATATCTTTCTAGGGGTATATTAATCATAGAAGATCCTGAATTGGGTAAGCATTACATCCAGATATTCTTTTTAATCTATAATTAATATTCTCTCTAATTTAATATAAATAATCCGCATTCCTAAGATCTTACTAATCTCCCCTAGATCTTTGGTGTTGAATCGAACAAAAAGATTGTGATAAAACCATTGAATATCTCGTTTGTATATAGCAATAATAACAATATTATCTATATATACTAAAAGAATTAATTAATATTAATAATTAGTATATAAATATGGATTTGTAAGGTTTTATATGAACCTCGTTTTGATTAATTCTTCTTTCAGAAGAAGGCTTTAATCTCTACCAGTTTACTTTAGTCCATAAAGATTCTAAAATTTATATAGAATATGGCCATAATTAATATGAACATTTTAAAAAAGTATTAAATAGATTTCTTTTTTCAAATATAATTCAATGAATGTGTTTTTAATATCAAAATAAGAGCATTCAAGATTCTTTTTATAACAATTGTAAAAAAAAGATGAAAAGTATTAAATCGAACTATAAAAGTGAAGGTTTTATTATAATCTTTACCTAAAACTTAGCTAAATCCTTTGACTATTAATCTAACCTTAAATCGCTCTACCTTATTATCTTTTATTTTAATAAGAAATATTTATTTTATTAAAATTAAATTGTTTTTTTATAATAAAATAAACTCTTCCCAAATACCATTCTTAACCAACAAGTCTACTTCTTTTTGAATTACAGCTTACCATTCTTTCACATGCTTTTTGTTTGCCATTACTTCTTTATATATATTAGATATTTTAATCCCAAGAATTTTAATTGCTAGCAAAACAATTTCAACTTTTACTGATATATTTACTAAAAGAGTTAAGATTTTCAAAATAATTTTATTATTTGTTTTTTTCTCGAATTGGTGAATATTTGAAATAGTAATCATAATGTGTTCGATTGGTTCTATTACTAGCTCATTTAAGGAGATAAGTAAAGCCCAAATAATTTTAGAATTTCTTTGTCCTTCTATATTATCATTATCGCCTTTCTTTCTTTTTCTAAAATTATATCTTAATTCGATAGTATGAAAGTAGATCCAGATGTAGGTATAATAAGTAATAAAATTATATTAGATAATGTAATTTTAAATAATAAACTCGAATTTAATAATAATAAAGTTATATTAGGTAAAGTAACTTTAAATAAAGTAATCTTAGTTTCTTTGTTATTTTCCCCTACTAATCCTAATAAATCATTAATCACCTATCAGATATTTCTATATTCATTTTTATCAAAGTATAATATTCTTTTAATCTTTATTCACTTTGATATTATCAAATACATTTTTATTGAATTTATAATTATTACATCTGATAATATTAATAAATCAACTAAAATAAATAATGATTTAGGGATATTTCTAGGTTTGTTATAAGATTTACGATTAGGTTTTATATTATTAGTATTTTATAATCCAATTATACAATTTTTAAATTTAAAATCCAGATCCTCTTCTTTATAGTTTTTATTAATTATAATATAATAAAAGTAGTATATATAATCTAGCTTTGATGAATAAATCTTTATATATTTGGTAATGTTTTTTAAGTATCTTAGGAATATCCTAATCCTTATTATATCATAGAGTTTATTATACCTTTATCCTTTTAGAATGATTTTAAAGTTGATATAAGTATAATATTAATTCTTTTAGATTTTATATATATCAATATTTAATAAAGTGCCTATAAATACTTCGAATAAACTTTAATCAATTTTATTTACATTTAGGCTAATGCTAATACGATTTCGAATATATATATTATGCTTAATAATTTCATTTCAAAACTTTAATGGTAAATAAGCTTTTTTCAATATTACTTTCATATCGGCTTCTATAGTTTGTATATTATGTTTAGCTGAATTATTTTGATGAAATGATATAATTATTGTAACCTTTGATCATATATTAGCTTTTTATTCTCGAATAGCTTAAAGAAGCTTTAATGTATTGTTAATTTTGGCAGCAATTATAGCTATATTTGTAGCAAGTTTAATTTCTTATTTCTAGACTTTCAATAAGGATATTACATTACTTTTCTACTTCAATAGGATAACCCAATTTATTCTTATAGTACTATTAATAATAAAAAGAAAGTATTTATATTCTCGAATAAATCTTAGGAAAGGGTTAGTAATATTAAAATAAATCAATTCTAATCTTTTAGATTTTTGTACATTTAATTAGCTTAGGATTTTGTTAATCATTTTTATAAAAATATATACTTTATAAATATTAAGAGTTGAAGGGATCTTGATAAATTTTTAAAATGTAATAATTTTGCATAGATTTTTAATTTTATTAGAATCAAAATGATTGAAGTATTTATACCAAATAAGATATCTTTTTTTCTTTATTATAATTAATTCTTTAATTTCCCCTTTTATATTATTAATAATTTTTATAGAGAATATAAAGAATATGAAATCTTTATATTTTAGTTTTATATATAAAATAATGTACATTTTATTTTTCATTTTAATTTTAATGATTTTATTATTCTTATTATTTTTTAGTATAAAATATATCTTTTTGAGATTGAATATATTTTTAAGTTTTACCTTACAAATTCTTTTGGTTAAAAGTAAATTAACCCTTAATTCAAATATATATAGTATTTCAGCTAACAATATCCTTATTTTATCCTTATATATCATATTTATTATTCCTTGTTTATTCAAGTAACGTAACGTATGGGGAACTCGGACACTTTTTCAATTATTCTACACGCGATCTTGTTCTACGAGCCACACAATCCTCCAATTCCAATTCCGAATCACTTGAACTATTCTCTAGCTCTTCTTCTTCAATCTCTTCTTCTGATTCTTCAATTGGGCGTTTGCGTGGCCGTCCTCGTGGCTTTTTCTCCTTCGGTTTTTCCTCCGCCTCACGTACCATTTTCAATACTTCCTTAGTACTAAAGACAAATTGACCTTGTAATTTGACTCTTTTGCCTTTAGTTCTTTTCTTTCGAGTCTCAATTACCTCCTGAGCATCAGAGAGCTGTTTCCGAAGTAGGGCTATCTCAGCATTTTGAGATTCTACAAGCCTAGTCATTCTCTTGGCATATCGACGAGTTGGCGATGCAGGAGAACCACTGCTTGCTAGAGCTGTATTAAAGATCTGATTTGCTTGCCTTAGTTCTGTTCCATCTGGAGGAGAACTCCTGAGTATAGACAAGTCTAGGTCTTGATTGGGGGTTCTCATTTGTGGAGTAGAAGGTTGCTGGGAGGAGTTAAATGGTAATGAATCGAGTACTTTTCGTGGGGCAAAAGGTACTAAACCAGCTCCTCTCCAGCCAGCTTTAATATTAGAAGAATTCAATGCTTTTTTTCTAATATTTTGAAAGAGTTCTACCCATTCAGCTCTTTGGATTCGCTTTACACCAGCTCGAGAATATCGATCGACCTCTAAAGCATGATATCGTTTCATTGGCCCATACACCGCAATATCAAGTGGCTGAAGCAAGTGAGAGCAATGAGGAGGTAATATAAGTAAATCAATATCATTATCTATACATAAAGCAATAAAGCTACCTGTAATATGGCTTGAATGGCCATCCATGATCAAAAGTCGAGGTCGGTCACCTGACACTTTCTTGGATTCTGGTTCGAAAACCCTTTTTAACCATTCTAATCCATGGCTATTTGAGGTCCATCCATTTGTACTAGTAGAGAACTGCCAGCTTTGAGGTGTGTCCTTTGGAATCCATGCAGAATTCGTATTCTGAGCCTTGAAAATGACCATAGGTGATAGAGCATTTCCAGCTGCATTGACACATTCAAATGCAGTTATCCATTCTTGCTTGCCAGCTGTAACTTTCCAATTCGATTTCTGAGTAGAATCGACTATAATGCGCGTACTTTGAGTACTTCCAACTCCAAATCCGGTTTCATCCATATTATACATATCATCTAATTCATACTTTCGCTCAATGAGACGCGTGCGAAACGCGTCAAACCAAGCCTGAATATTCTCCGGAGTTGCTTCTTTAGCCCGATTAGACTCTAATTGACGTGAATAGCATGTTTTAAGTTCTGGATGTCGTTTTTGGAATCTATAGATCCATTCGTGGCCTATAGGTGGAATTTCTGTCGAGGTAGGATTTCGAGATGACGCGACCCGAACGCGTCGAAGACGAATTTCGTCGGCCATTTCCTTCACCAACATAGGTGTAGCAGGGAATCCAGTGATGGTAAGTCGTGAAATCCATCGTACAAGAGTATTTTCTTCTGCGTTTGAAAGAATTTGAGCCATTTCGTGGGTTTGGGAACGTGTTTTCTTCCCAGCCAGCCTATCAGCTAGGGTAGACTTAGGGACTTCAAAATGCTCTGCAGCCTTTCTAATTGATTTAAATTCTTTCAATTGAAGTGAAATTATAGCCTTTTGAAGCTTCTCTTCAATTTGAGCAGATGTAGAAGGTGATTGGGTATGCATAATAAAAGTTATTGCGGTTTCAAGTTGGTGATGGGCTAAAAGTGTCCGAGTTCCCCATATGTCCGAGTTCCCCATACGTTACGTTATATAACTTCTTTATTAATTATTATTCTTTATTGTAGAATATAAGTTAGATTTTTAAAAAGAAAATATTAATTAAATATATATAAAATAGTATTAATATTAGTATATTATTACGATAGGAATGTCTTATTAATACTTTCTTTAATAAAATAATAATGCTCAAAATTAAACTTATTATTAATAACATTTTTAATAATATTGGAGTTTAATTCAGTAATATAAGTCTTATGCTCTTTGTACTCTTTATCTCTTTATAATAAAAAAATGAATTGTCTTTTCTTTTGTTTGTACTTTGAATTAGATTTTAAAAGATATTTAGTATAACAAAACTAAAAGCATTTTAGAATTGAATAACCAGATTTGTTATAAAGTTTATAAATGATAATAAATATATTGATCTCTAAGCTTGTATTAACTTTATACTGATAATAAGGTGGGATATATTTCTTTCCTTTTATAAAATATATTGAATCTTTAGAGTTTTGTATTTTTATTTCTTTAATCTATAAATACTTGATTTTATTATTAATATTTAAAATAAAACTAACAATACGGATTATATCAATAATAACTTTGTATTCATTAGAAAAAGATAAGATCAAGCTTTGAAAAAGTGATTTATTTATATATAAAGTATTGGCTGAAGTGTTTGTAAATAAAAGCTTTCGTTAAAGATCTTTAAGCTTATTCTAGGTATTTATAATAATTATATTAAAGGTATTATTAGATTGAAAAAAAAAGATCTTAATTTTAAAAAGATATTTATTTACTATAATATTATCGATTTTGAAGTATTTTATTATTAGATAATTCTAAAGTTTCTTTATTATATTATATTCTTTTATTAAAGCTTTATTATTATTAGATAATAAGCAATAAATATAAAATAATATATTAATATTATTTTTAAAAAAGATAATCTTTTTATTAATATTAAATTGAATTTTTGTAGTAGTACTATCATTATTATTAAAGACTTAAAATTCTTTGAAATCCTAGATTAAATCGTCAACTACTATAATCCATATATATTCGTATAATATCTTTTTATATATATAAAACTAATATTTTCCTTAAAATTGAATTCTTATTTAATAAATCCAATATTCATAATTTTCTTAAATAAAAGGAGGGATATACTTGAAGTAATCCCTGGATCTAGTATCTTTATTTATTTTAAGGTTTTATAAATAGAAAATTTATATTAATAATTTAAATATATTTAATAATAAAATGAAAAAGTGAAATAGAAATTATTTAAATTATACTATTCCAATTTGGATGTACTAATATTTAAAAAGAGAAATTCTTTTAAGATAGAATAATTGAAAATAATAAATTTTGATTTGTAAATAATAATTTTTGAAGTAATATTAAATATTATATAGTAAGTGATACTTTTTAGTATCAAATTAGAATAAATAGTCTTTTTAATAATAATTTATAATTTTTTTATTTAAAGAAAAGATATGATGTAAGTAATTACTTTGTTATTATTATTCAGTAATCTATTTATTATGTGTACTTTGTATATTGATATTATATTATATAAAAACTTTTCATTATTAATTTTTACTTTGGTAATATAAATTATTCAAAAAGCTTTCAATCTTAATCTTATTATAGAGCTATTGGACTTATAACTTATTCATAATGAAAAAGTAGGCTAATAGAATGTATATAAAAGTGATTATATAAATTAATTGTATTAAAGTAAAATCTAACTTATGAAGTGGAAGTGATATATACACAGTAGCTAAGCGCATGTGATACAACTTCCAACAATATTTATATAATAATTAAATTAATAGATTTATTAAGGTATATATTAATTATATTTCGAAGGTTAAATTCTTTAAAGCTTTTAAAATTATATATAAAGAATCAATCATTTTTTAAAATATAAAATTAAAATTTCAAAGAATAGATTTAATCCTATTCAATTCTGAAACTATACTCTCGAAATTAAATATTCAAATTCGTACACCTACCCTCTCCTTTTTCGATTTAAATCAATAGATTTCTTAAACTCCTTACAATTCAATTGAAGCTCTTTCTCAATCAATATTAATTAAATCTTAAATAACTTATTATCAAGCAAACTCCTCTATATTTATATTTAAGATTATATTAGTTTTAATTAAAAGTATAAAAAGATTAACTTATAAAAATATATTTTTAAATATAAAGAATTATATATTTTAAATAACAAATAAAGTATTAAGTAAGTATTAATATATATAAAAAATTTAATTACATTAAGAAAAAGTACTTATTAAATAAGAGATTCTTAATATATTATTTTAGTAAAAGATTAATATTTAGATTTAATATGATAAATATTAAAAAGAAGGAAATCCTAATGAGAAAGTATTTTCTAATTAATATCATAGTAAATATAAAAAGATAGATTATAATATAAGAACCTATTAAAATAATATAATAGATTCTAAATTATTAGATTCTTGATAATTTTAATCAATTAATTTAGTTGTTATTGAATAATATAGCTTTGAAGTAATAATTCAAGGTAAAAGTGGCCGATCCATTAATATAATTAACCCATTAATAAACTATGTTAATATTAATATAATTTTATGATTAGTATAAAAATTAGTATAAATCTAAGCTTGGATCACTTTTAGGCTGGAAAATAATCTAGAAATAGCTTTATATTTTAAGCGAAAAAAGCAGAGATTCTATATATCTATAGATTATTTATAGATAATTTATAAATTATCTAACATGGTTTATTAGTGAGTGGGTTATATTAGTAAATGGATTACTTTCACCTCAATTTACACTTTCAAAACTATATTATTCAATAATAATTGAATCAATTGATTGAAATTATAAAGATTATAATAATCTAGGATTTATTATATTATTTTAATAGATTTTTATATTATAATCTATCTTTTTATATTTATTATAATATTGAATAGAAGATACTTTTTTATTGAATTTATTCTTTTTTTAATACTTATTATATTAAATTTGAATATCAACTTTTTATTGAGATAATATATTAAAAGCCTTTTGTTTAATGAATACTTCTTCTTAATATAATTAGGTTTTTTATATATATCGATATTTGCTTAATGTTTCATTTATTATTTGAAGTATACAATTCTTTGTATTTAAAAGTGTATTTTCATAAACTAATCTTTTTATACTCTTAGCTAGAGTTAATATAGTTTCAAATATAAATGTAAAGGAGTTTATTTAATGATAAGTTATTTAAGATTTAATTAATATTGATTAAGAAAGAGCTTTAGTTGGGTTATAAGGAGTTTAAAAGATTTATTAATTTAGGTTGAAAAAGGGGGGGTAGATGTATGAATTTGAATATTTAATTTTGAGAATATAGTTTTAAGATTAAATAGAATTAAATTTATTTCTTGAAATTTTGATTTTATATTTTAAAAGGTGATTGATTTCTTATATATAATTTTAAAAGCTATAAAGAATTCAATCTTCGAAATATGATTAATATATACTTTAATAAATTCATTAATTTAATTATTATATGAACATTTCAGATTATTAAAATAGTTAATATTAAGTGGTTGAATTAAATAACTTGAATATAATAATAAATATAAATATATAATATTATTCTCTTTATAATATACTTAAAAAACTATTAATTCATAACTTTCATATTTATCCAACATTAATATTCAATATTTGCTCTTTTTTTAATTCTTAATAGATTTATCGAAGTATTTCAACTATTTTAAACTTATCTTATTATTCGTTTATTTATTAGATATAGATTTAATAGTTCATTTTATAAAAAGATTTGTTTCAGTGTATTAATTGAAGAGATAAACTTGTTCTTAAATTATTAGAAATGGGAGAATAGTTTTATTCTTTTTATTTTTGTATATTATTATTATAGTTCATTCTCGATTATTTAGTTGTACTGTTTTACTTCTATTATTTCATTTAATACTAATTACTATTATTATTGTATATATAATATAATCCCTATTATAAAACTTGTTTCATTAAAATTATAAAAATCTCTATTTAAAATACTATATTTCACTTATATATTTGTAATTAATTAAAATCATTTTTCAAAAAATTTAAAATTCTTATAAAGAACTTTTTAAAAGTTATAAATATAATTAAAATATATTTTTAATTTGATTCAATGTTTTATGAATTGATATACCTAGAGCTTTCTAACATATTTCGTACCCCTTGATTTGAGAATATAATTTGTTATATTTTTTATATTCTTAAATTTAAATAGAAAATCTCTCGAATTTATATCAATTATATATTCAGAAATAATATTCTCTTTTAATTCTAAAAGATTATAAGATTTAGGTCAACATTTAAAACAAAGAGTAAAACCTTTGATTCTATATTATAATATTATATTCAGAACATTATATATCTTCACAGCTTTTTAAATACTTATTTTTTTATTTTTCTAAATAACTTTAATAATAAAGAATATATAAGCTTTTTGATTATTCGAATTTATTATAGATTGTTGATAAAACGCATATTGAAAGAGAAAAGTGTAAATTAAGATGAAAGTGATTTATTTATTAATATGACTTACTTATTAATAAATCATGTTATAGATAATCTATATATTTATAAATAATTCGTCTACTTATATACCTATAGATTATTTGTAGATAATCTACAAATTATCCATACAAAACAAATAATTTTAAAACCTCGATAGATAATCCGTAGAGTAAGTAGAACCTCTAATGGATAACTTATAAAGCAGATTATCCGCAGATAATCCACGGGTACAGATAATTTGTGCGCAGCCTACCACCTACCCACGACTGCATCAGAATCAGCCACTTGAGGAATATTGACTAAAAAACAAGTATTCATTATCATTAAGATTAATAATAGTATCCACAAGCTCTGGCTTTAATTCGACGCAGAGCACAAGAGGAGCTCGACTCTAATCATCACAGAGAACCTTTCGATTATGACAATCCCAAAAGATCTCTTCGGTTCCCCTTCAACAACAACCACCTCTTCTCCTTCTCTGACCTGTCAGGGTAAAAACCTCCTCCCACTCCCTCATTCCCCCAAGTCCCCAATTCTGCCCCCTCTTCCCCTTCCTCCTCCTCCTCGTAATCCCATCTTCAATCGTCATTCCACTCTTCACACTGGCTCCATCACTAGCATTTGTATCCCATCTCCCTCCATCCCCATACTGTATTCCACTCATTGGATCATCGGGATCGATTTCTCCCAATTCAATCTTCGTCAATATCATCCTCGCCAATCTATTAAAAACCTCCTCGACATTATCACCCGATAACGCAGAAACCTCAACTGAAACCGGTATATTTGCAGAACTAGCCCATCTAGATGCTTCTTCCGCACTAACATCTCTTCCATCCGGCGCTACACTTGCTTTTAACTGTGATCCTATCCCCGCATACCCTGAAGTCGAATTCACAGATCCGCCCGCCGAAAAAGGAAACGAGGAATTCTTGCTATTAATACTAGATGGTGTTGCGGGCGGCACAGAGGTATCTATTAAATCTGCATTTGAATCCGCCAAATCCGTCTTATTGCCCACGAGTAATAGTGTAAGGTTTGGAGAAGCAAGTGCTCGCGCATCATTAAGAAAGGTAGGGAGTCCGGTAAAGGAATTATGGTTCGTGATATCGTAACATAGAACTGCGCCAGCGGCGCCACGGTAGTAAGAGCGTGATACAGAGCGGAATCGTTCTGTTCCTGCCGTATCCCATAGCTTTTATATGATCAGCCCTTAACTTGGAGGGGGATGCGGAGAACAGGGGAAAATGGGAATACCTGGAGTTTAATGCGCTTCCGTCGAGAGCCACTACCCACTCTTATAATCTTGCTTGCGAATTCCACGCCGATAGTTTGGGATGACAAGATCCTCCATTCGTTTTTGACAAAGCGATGTAGTAGACATGATCTGTGCGACATCAATATCATATTCATATCAATCCAACCATGAACATCCCACTCATCACGAACAATTAGAAAATGTAACATACTTGCCGCTTCCACTTGGTCCTAAGAGTATAATCTTAGCCAAATAATCGTACATACTACCTAATTCCTGAAAGTCCATTAGTATTCGTATGAAGTGTCTTTTATTTTGTCTTAAACTTGGTATATCTTCATGTTGGTTGAGCAATGAAGGTATGGAAAACAAACCTGATCTCTGGTAGTACTGGCACTCTCATCACTTGCGGCGGATGAACGCCTTGGTCGTACCATCTTCGCCTATGGGTGGGAGTACGAAAACGGGTCCAATTTTTTGTTGTTCAAGGCACAGAAGGTCGAGAAGTTTTGGAAGTTGTTTAATATTTTTATAATCAGGAATTTCTTGATTTCCTTGAGTAAATAGAGACTACAACAGGGCGTGACATCAAAGTTGTCGCAAGCCTTATCGCATCGGTGTTGAGCCAATCATTTCCCGACGCTAGACTAGTTTGGATTGGCGTTATATAGATTAGAGGGATTTGGTCAGCCGAGGCATGTGATGAGTGAGGTATGAGGAAGAAGAATGGTTTCGTGAATGTTCAGAAACCTTCTTTAACATATATTATTCGAATATTATCAAAATGAAGATTGAAGGTAGAACATTCATTGTATCAGGCGGGTGAGTGAAACCATGTAACCATGAATAAATCAAACATTATTAACAAGACATCCAGAGCTTCAGGCTTAGGTCGAGCATGTGCTGTTGATATCTGCCAAGCTGGAGGATATGCAGCAGTTCTGGACATGAATGAAGAGTTGGCTGAAGAGTTGGTTAAAGAAGTAGGAGGTGGAAAGATTAAGTTCTTTCAAACAGATGTATTGGAAACAGATAGTATTACCAATGCTGTTAAAGGTGCCTTGGAATGGGTGAAAGAAACTGGAAAGGAGATTGGTGGAGTTATTGCAGCTGCTGGTGTAGCTACTCCTGCTAAGGTATGTTTTCATCTGTTGTTTTTAAGATAATGTTCTATCGAAATACAAGTGCCTTTGAAGTGGTACTGGCTCTATACTTTTCCCGTTATGGTAGTTTCTCATAACACTCTTACGTGCGCCATACGAAACCTTCCGGCAGGGGAGCGAGGGCTTCTAAGTCTTTCCCTCAACATCCTCTTTTCATCTTTTCCTTATCCAAACCTTTCCACATCCAAACCTTCCCAAGCCTCCCTCCTTCCCATCCCTCAAAATGCCCCATTGTGATCCCCTCTTTACCCGGATTGCAAATTCACCAACAGACTAACCTCGCCAACCTCAGATCCTCGACCGCAACCTCAATCCCTTCTCTCTCTCCGACTTTGATTTCGTGATGAACGTCAACGTCCGCGGTACTATCGATTTGATTCGTCAATGTCTTCCCCACATGGCTCGTTCCACTCCTTTGAATGAAGATGGTGAGCGTGGCGTTATCATCATGGTTGCTTCATCTGCTGCCTTTGATGGCCAGCCTGGTCAAGGTAATTTTCCCTTCATTCTGTTCTTCCATTTCTCATTTCATTCTCAATTTAAGAGATGTTCAAGATGCTAATAGTCAATTAGTCGCCTACTCCGCTTCAAAAGGCGCAATAGTCTCCTTAACCCTTCCCTTGACACGTGATGTTGCAAAACATGGTATTCGCGTCGTCACCATAGCACCCAGTCTTTTTGATTCAAGAATGACGGCTATGATGAGTGATAAAGTGCGAGCGAGTCTGACTAGAGTTATGGAGTTTCCACGTAAGTTATTCTTCATGTCTCTATTTTCGGAATGTCTCCCTCTCATATGTCGTATCCCATACTTTATTTTCTCCCCAATATCAAAATTAGAACAAACGAGTTAATAAGAAAACAAATAGTACGACCAGGCAAACCCCATGAATTTGCACAACTGGTAAGACAAAGTATTGAGAATGTGATGTTGAATGGAGTAGTTTTGAGATTAGATGGAGGAATGAGAATGCCGAGTAAGATGTGAGAAGTGGGAGCATTTGTGTGTGATTTCTGAATGTATATCATGGGTCTGGATTTGACAGGAAGTCGCAATGGTATTATTTTGACGGAATAGAATTTGTAGTACGTAGTAATTGTAAATTGCATTGCATTTATCTAGAGTACCTGTGAAAATTAAAGGACAAGAGTGTCTTTATAGCCAATGGTTCGAGAGGTTGAGGATGAAACATACAATTACCATATGAAGATTGCCGTAACATCAGAATCAAGCTTCCATTTATAATAATGGACCAGATTGGAAATTTGGAATAGACGAGCGAATTTGTGAATCCTCATTACGGAGAAAACGAGAATGAAGTTTGTAGAGGTAGATTCACGATGCAGGATACTGTCATAATATATAATATAGATGAAGACTAGTGAAAGTTCTCCTCACCAACATACTTTTTGAGCTTCTAATAAGCTTTACACTATATTGCATATACTCCGTAGTATAAAGTAGTCGTTTCAAAGATATAGATTGAAGAATGACGCAATTTATCAATATCTGTCTAACTTATATCAAACGAGCATCAAGTTTCGATCCCAGATCTGTACGATATGATAGCAAAAGAAATATCATGACATGAGTTTAAATTGTTTTCTTTCTTCGATTGACACCAACAAGTCACATATTAATTCACATACAGGTTCATATAAATATCATCAAGCTTCTGAGTTGGTAAAATCCCCCCCCCCCAAAAATCATTATCTCATCTCATCTCATCTCATCTAAACTTCAATATCCCCTGTCTTGTTTCATCCCATCGGCGTCTGTACCGATGATCCTAGTATAACCTACCAATCGCATACACATGACTCCATAATTCCATCCAACATACATAATGAATAGGGAAACTCATCCGAATGACCTTGGGTTTGAAGTTTGAAGTATATTAATTGGCGGTTCCTCAATTTCCATGAGAGGGGACTCCTGAATGTTTTCTTTCATTTTCTCCCATGAAAATATTGCTTTTGATTGATTTGATCGTTTTCGCATACACGCCGTTAATTGTTACAACTTGGCGTGACGCTTTGCTTTACCTTTAGCCACTTTATCCGGATCTCGTAGTTCGTTTTGGTGATAGAGTCCCAATTATTGTTTGGGTGACGGGGGTGTGGTGTCTACAAAGATTGGATACTGCATGGATGGAAAGGAAGTCGGGAGTGAAGGTCAATATATCTGCATCCAGACCTTTCGTCTTTTTGGGTTTGGCTTCTTTACACATGGTGACTATTGCAGGAGTTAGGAGATGAACAGGATTGAGCCAATGGGTCTACGCTGTATGGAGTTGAACACTTGTGGTGATGGTCCACTGTGCACTCCTCTTTTTAATAAACGAAATTTAGATGGCTTGCATTGATTGTTTGGGGGTTTGATAATGGGAGGGGAGGTTTTCATATAAGTAGGTTTTCCTTCCGACAGAGAGGAGGAAGTTTCACTCTCTTGTTTCTTCAACACGTCTTTCTCGTTCACATCTTCTATCGCAAATACATTCTTTTTGGTGCAAAGTCGCCTCTCACATTCATTCAACCCAAATTTTATACATTCATTCATCCAGCTAGTTCTGGTAGATTTCGCTCCATTCATCTTCATCGATTCATATCTCCAACTTCAAATCTTCTCCCAATCAAGAACCTTTTTAGCTCGACGTTAAACCAAATCATCCTTTTCAAAATGCAATACACATCCACCATCCTCATGGCCGCTGGCCTCATCACCTCCGTCTCCGCCCACGGACGTATCCTCACCCCCACACCCCGTAACCCCGGTGCCGCCATGGCATCCGCCTGCGGACAACAAGTCGAGGTAAACCAAGCATCCGACCCTAACGGAAACATCCAAGGCATGCTTCAAGTCGCGGCCACTCAAAGCGACTACGATGCCGCCGCATGCAACATCTGGCAATGCAAGGGTTACAAATACGCCGACAACACTGATCTCGTGCAAAGCTGGACTGCAGGCCAAGTCGTTCCTTTCACCTTCAATGTTGCGGCTCCTCACACCGGTACCGCTAACGTGTCGATTATCGACACTGCGGCCAACACCGTCATCAAACAATTGTTGTACTATGATGTTTTCGCAAGCACAGCCACTGGCGTCACTTCCAACGAAACGAGCTTCAGCATTACCATCCCAGATGATCTCCCAAGCACCTGTGCTACCCCTGGTGGATGTGTGGTCCAACATTGGTGGGATGCTGCTTCCATCGACCAAACCTACGAGTCGTGCGTTGATTTCACCGTCGGTTCCGCGTCTGGTTCTGGATCTGCTTCTTCCGCAGTCGCTTCTCCCGCCGTCCCAGCATCCACCGTCGCAGCTTCTTCCGTAGCTTCTTCAGCTGTCGTCGCTTCTTCTTCCGTCCCAGTCGTAGCATCCAGCTCCGTCGTCGCTTCATCGGTTAGCTCCGTTGCTGCTATTGCTACCTCGGCCGCTGCTTCCAGCGCCGCCCAAACTACTACTTTTGCCGCTCTCCCGACTACTTTGGCTACGGTTACAAAGGCAAGTAGCACTTCTAGTGCTGCTGCCGTGGCTACTTCTGCGGCTCCAGAAGAGGATAATTCTTGTGATGCTTAAGTGATTGAGCAGAAGAGGAGATCTGTTTTTGTATATTTAGAGAGGGGGAGAAAGAGATGAGAGATGGAGAAGACGGAGAGTTTATATTTTTTCTTGTATATAGATAGATGTCGATCAATGAAAGATGTTTCGATGACAATTTTTGCATTGTGTGTTTTGATGTGATGTATCTGGATATCTTGAATGTGTGTAGAGGTATTGTGGTATCTTATTCCCCTAGCATATATTATAATATCATTTTTCGAATAACGAGCAAAGTGATTCGAGAAAATCTATATTGGCACTGGGAAAGATGAAGAGTATGACATATATCCATCTGCATCTGGAGATTCTTACATTACCAAAAGACTAGAAGACTGAGAGTATATCCACGAACTAGATAATACACTGTCACAGTAGCAAATACACTCATGTTTATATTCGTTCCTAATATAATATAATACTTCTTACCATTGACTTTATATACAAAACTTCACCAGACAAGAAGAGCATCTTTTCTTGAATTGTCTGGATATCGCATCCCGTTGCTTTATACATTGATTTACTCTATTCATTTACTCTGTGATGGGTGGTTGATATTCGTTTGTATATGTGTATAAATCTACCCGGTTAGGTAGGCTGTGATTATTTTGGATATTGGATATGAGATATGTATTTATGGAAAATTATTTGTGTATTATATTTCATGAATACTAGATACTATAAGATAGTTTAAGTTATTTTTTTGTATATTAATAAGTTTGTAGTGATGTTTCTTGTGGGTTAAGCTTTGGGGTATGAGATGGAAGATAGAAGATGAAAGATGGGTGGTGGGTGGTAGATGGTGGATGGTGGGAGAGGGGATGTGATGTGAGGAGCTGTCATTAATGAATAGGGAGAGGGAGAGAGGGAGGGAAAGGGGAGTAGAGGGAGTATAGAGGGAGAGGGAGTTTTAATTGAATGTACGTTTACATTCGAGGATCTGTTATTGAAGAAGATGGAGTATAGATGTAGATTTCTGATCAGAGGTTGGATTGGATTTGAATTTGAGAATGTTCACTGAATAGGCATACCTTTTTATTGACGATTTGAAGATGATTTGAAAACGATTTAAAAGAAGAAAAACGAAGTTTTTAAGAGGAGAGATCTTCAAATTTAATGATCGTATTCATTAAAATTATAAATCTCCATTTTAAAAACATTATACTCCTTATATATCTTTATTTCCAAGAGATAATTATTATTATAATATTATAACGTAACTTATGATGAACCGGGTCATATGGGGAATCGAATTATAAAATTCAATTCTCTTTATATAATCTTGTTCTACAAGCTACATATTCATTCAATTCCAACTCTAAATTACTTGAATTATTCTTTGATTTTTCTTTTTCAATCTCCTTTTCTAATTCTTTAATTAGATATTTATATAATCATTCTTATAGCTTTTTTTTCTTAGGGTTTTCTTTCGTTTTATATATCATTTTCAATACTTCCTTATTATTAAAGACAAATTAACCTTGTAATTTGATTCTTTTACTTTTAATTCTTTTCTTTCAAGTTTTAATTACTTTCTAAATATTAATAAACTATTTCCAAAGTAAGGCTATCTTAGTATTTTGAGATTCTATAAGTTTAATTATTCTTTTAACATATCGACAAATTAATAATATAAAAGAATTATTATTTACTAAAGCTTTATTAAAGGTTTGATTTACTTATTTTAACTTTGTTCTATTTGGAGGAAAGCTTTTAAATATAGATAAATTTAGATTTTGATTAAAAATTCTTATTTATAAAGTGGAAAATTATTGGGAGGAGTTAAATAGTAATGAATTGAATACTTTTCATAGGGCAAAAGGTATTAAATTAGTTCTTCTTTAGCCAGCTTTAATATTAAAAGAATTCAATGCTTTTTTTCTAATATTTTGAAAGAGTTCTATTTATTCAGCTTTTTGGATTTACTTTATATTAGCTTAAAAATATTAATCAATCTTTAAAGTATAATATTGTTTTATTAGTCTATATATTATAATATTAAATGATTGAAATAAATAAAAGTAATAAGGAGATAATATAAATAAATTGATATCCTTCTTTATACAGAAAGTAATAAAGCTGTTTGTAATATGATTTAAATAACTATTTATGATCAAAAGTCGAGGTCGGTCATCTAACACTTTCTTGAATTTTGGTTCGAAAACCCTTTTTAGTTATTTTAATTTATAATTATTTAAGGTTCATTTATTTGTATTAATAGAGAACTGCTAGCTTTGAGGTATATCTTTTGAAATCCATATAGAATTTGTATTCTGAGCCTTGAAAATGATTATAGATAATAGAGCCTTTTTAGTTATATTAATACATTTAAATATAATTATTCATTCTTATTTACCAATTATAATTTTCTAATTTGATTTTTGAGTAGAATTAATTATAATATGTATATTTTAAGTACTTCTAATTTCAAATCCGGTTTCATTTATATTATATATATCATTTAATTTATACTTTTGTTTAATGAGATGTATATAAAATGTATTAAATCAAGCCTGAATATTCTCCGATATTACTTCTTTAATCTAATTAGACTTTAATTAATATGAGTAGTATATCTTAAATTCTAAATATTGTTTTTAAAATCTATAAATCTATTTATGACTTATAGGTGGAATTTCTGTTAAAGTAAGAATTCGAGATAATGTGATTTGAATGTGTCGAAGACGAATTTCGTTAGTCATTTCCTTCACCAATATAGGTGTAGTAGGGAATTTAGTAATGGTAAGTTGTAAAATCCATTGTACAAGAGTATTTTTTTCTATATTTGAAAGAATTTGAGTTATTTTATAGGATTAAGTATGTGATTTCCTTTTAGTGATTCTAGTTATAAGAGTTAATTTAGGAACTTCAAAATACTCTGTAGTCTTTTTAATTGATTTAAATTCCTTTAATTGAAATATAATAATAATATTCTATATCTTCTCTTCAATTTGAGAAGGTATAAGAGATGATTTGGTATGTATAGCAAAATTTGTTGGGGTTTGAAGTCAGTAATGGGCTAAATGTGACCCAGTTCCCCATATGACCCGGTTCACCATAAGTTACGTTATATCTATTATCCTTTCATTTCATTCTATTTAATAAGAATGGAAATTTATTATTATATTACTATATACATATTATATCAATCCCATCTCCTAATATATCTACTATAGAGTATATTACAGAATCTAGATCATGAATACCTACCTAATATACAACCATACCAGCTCTACAAGCGGTAAGCCCACGGAGTCCAAGGACCGACCAGGACTATATAGCTTGAACTTCCACTTCCAACCGCCAAGGTCAGCAAGCTACGCGACGATATTGATTATTGACCTAGGTAGGTACCTAGGTATCTACCAAACTACTAGGTACGTAGACGCGCAACATGTTTATAGAATTTCAATTTTCGATTACTACTCATGGATTAGTAGAAGTTAGTAACTTATGTAAAATAAGTATTGGTGAATGATGAATTACCATAATAATAATGAAATACTCCCTACCCAAATACCCATGTACCTTTCTTTGCATGTACCTAACATACGTGGGCGAATTGATCCGAGAAGAAATACAATAGGGGCGGGCCTCCTCATCATCACTAGCCACATTGAAAACCCCGAGGTAGGAACGGATTCAGCCCTGTTTTATTAATTGGTTCTGGGTTTTCGGGGATGGATTGGATTGTTCTATGGATGGGTACCTACTTGGTGGGTTAGGTATGGTGGGTATGTGGAATGACTAATGATTATTGGGTGGATTATGTGATGATGATGGTGATGGTGATGGTGATGGTGATGATGACCTCGGGATGGTGGACGTGTGTGGCTGTGTTGAGTTGTGGCGGAAATGTATAGGTGCACCTGGGCAGGTGTTTATCGATATTGTGATCATGTTTGTATGTTCACGTTTCGTTTTGTTGGCGCTGGTGGATGCATGTACGCAAGCGCTGATTGTTTGATGATGATGGGGATTTGTGATGAGGGGATTCATTGAAAGATGGATTGTTGATGAAAGGGGTTTATGTACCTAGTAGATAGAGGGATGTGGGTTATGGAAAGATGGGGGATGAATAGTAAAGTACTCTTTAAAATGTGAATTGGAACTTGGGAGCATACCAGATTTGGAAGGATTTTGAATCGGGATTTGATGTATCGCGAGGTCATATTTGATACCTAGATACTTGGCAATGAGCATAATCGTCTATGCTTCGGAAATGTCTGATTTTTGACATGACTTGGCGTGGGGGATGGATTGGGGCTTCAGAAATGGTAGATGTGAATCTTGTATGTGCTTTCCTGATAGAGTGATAGAGATGAGATCTGATGGATTGATGAGGTGGGAGAGAGTTGCCCGGGATTTGATAGGAAGATTAGATTCTCACATCTGCAATTACTAAACACATGCGAATTGTAATCCATCATATATGAAAATATTTCATTCAATACAGTGACTCTATATTGTGTTTCTACTTGGTACAATGTACATTCTACATTCTACCTAATACTTCTCATCAAATCCTTCCCTCGTGATTCAAGTACCCGTACCTGATCTACGTGCGTAACTTAACTGCCGGCAGTTAGTCAATCTAAAGGCGATTCACGGATCAACCGCTTGTATCTGTCCGGAGGGTTATTATAGTACGTACTACGATTAAAGTCTTCGGGAAGAGAACCGAGGACGAATCGTGCATTAGCAAAGTATGAACAAGGAGAATGGACAAAGTATGTATTGTTTTTTGATTATCTCTTTTCCTGTTTGTTTGTTTATTTGTTTGTTTGTATTGTCAAGTGATTTCCTGTTGATATTCCGGTGATCTCTTATTTCTTATATGTATGTATGTATGTATCTCGAACATCACATCGATTTTACTACATCATAGTGACATCAAACCAAGCTTTCATCCAAGTATGGGGAGAGAGATGGAAGATCATCGTCAGTGGTCACTCTCGAGATAAAATAGGAGGACATATGAATCAGGAGAGGTCTGAGTGGTGGTTGGATAATCGATGATGAAGGTTTGAGTAACGAAAGATCTTCGTTGGAACTAATCGGCGCCGAGTCTAATTGATCGAGTGATACAAATATATGATGGATTGTGAGAGGAGACGAGATCCTTACAAAACACATAGATACCACTGGAATGATGCAAGTCTCTCTTCCCACCCCTTTGGGAATTGTAGCACTCTGGTACTTCATTGCTAAAGTACCATGAGGTAGGTTACAGCACATACAATCAAATCCATGGATCCTTCACACCTGTTATCAAGATCCAATGACTGCGCCACATCTATTGATTCCCATACTTAACTACCTAATTCACACTTCAAGCAAACCCTCCCAGGTTCCCATCTCATCCAATCATACAAGAGAGAATATACAATTCAAAGCGAATGACATCCAATCATCTTCCTTTTTCCCAAGATATTTCTCCGCTACTTGGCACACCCACTACTTGGAAAGTTCAGCCTTGGCAAACCGCAAACCTTGAATGATCCCTGGAAATCTTCGCCTTATCAACTTCTTACAGGGAGAGGGAGTGACTTTCACCGTATCCCAATTCCCCATCACACCCCCAATCTTCCCCAAAATCTTTCCCAATCATTATTACCCTTTGGGTTATAAACGACGTTACACCTACGGGTATATTAAACAAACCTCCTCTTCCTTTTTGGGATATCATTCATCATTCATCATCAAAACATCCTTTGTTTTTGCTCTTACGTGTTTTTCTCTCTTCAAATAAATCACACACACACACACACACGCCTCTCTCTCTCTCTTCCCTCCATTTCCCTAATTTGATAGCGAATTCATCTTTGTCTTGTTCTTCACCTCAACCATACCCAAATTTGTTTCTCAGTTGAACAAATTCATCCTCAACTTCTATTCATCTGATTCCACATCGATGAAGGAAACTTCGTCTAATTCGCCGTCATTTCTAGATCGTGTGAGCTTCTGGGATAAATCCAAGGCACATGGCAACCCTACGACCTCGTCAGATCTCAGTGGACCAACTCTTCCCTTGAGCAATCCTCCTACTACCATCGCGCAGAATAACAACACTGCTACTTCCGTTCTTCACAATGCAACCAATATCCCAAGAAATAATGCAAGTCATAATGGCCTCAAGAACCACCGTTCAAATCCCACAAGAAACAATGTGGCAGAAAATACATCCAACGTCCATCCGCCACCAGCTCCACCTCCGCAAGTTGATGGAGAGGGGAATATCATAGAATCGAGCGAATCCGAGAAACCCAAGAAGAAAAATATTGCCACGCGATTTTGGCTTACCGGCAAACACATTATACTTTCGAGTGTTATCAATATTTTATTGGTATTTGTACCGGTGGGTATCATCGCCTATGCGATTGGCCTCAGTCCAGGTATCATCTTTGCGATGAATGCTATTGCTATCATACCTTTGGCAGGTTTACTCAGTCATGCTACGGAAAGCGTGGCGAAGAGGATGGGTGACACTATTGGTGCTTTGATGAATGTTACTTTTGGTAATGCGGTTGAGCTTATCATTTTGTGAGTTTTCCTCTACATCTTCATTCAAATATCGAATTCAGCTAACAATTTCAATAGTATGTATGTCTACCTCGTGAGAGATCAAGATAAGAAAGTGCGAGAAGCCCTCTTAAAGGCATTATCATATCAATCGCGTCCCATATCATTATACCCTTTCCATTTCCTTTTGTCTCATGCAAGTCCCTTGTGAAATATTCGTACGAAACATATGCTCACCTGTTTATCTTTAACCCTATAGCATTGCATTGCAAAAGGTTAGTAAAGTTCCCCTTTCAAGTGCGACTTATTCTAACTTTCAACAGAATGAAATCCGTATTGTCCAAGCCTCCTTGCTCGGTTCGATTCTTGCAAATCTTCTCTTGATTCTAGGAATGTGTTTTTTGGTTGGTGGACTTCGCTTCCGTGAACAGGTAATTGATTCTTCATCGAAAGTTGTGAGCATTGCTGATATTTATAGATCTATAATAGTACTGTCACGCAAATGAGTGCTTGTCTTTTAAGTTTGAGCGTCATGAGTTTATTGCTTCCAGTATGCCTTCTTCTTCCTTCGGCGTAAACTATTAACTGACAAATATAGACTGCTTTCCATGCGTCGTTCAATACTACAACTGCTGCAGATAAGGCTAACACCAAAGTCTTGCAAGTTAGTCGTGGTACTAGTGTCGTAAGTTCTTGATTATTGTGTTTGTGAAACCTCGTTATACTGATTCTTTCAGGTTCTCCTTTTGGTTTATGCCATGTACCTCTTGTTTCAATTGAAATCTCACGCATATATGTATGAAAGTACTCCTCAGCATATCATTGATGAGGAATTAGCTCCTGGACCGGTTGCAGCTTGGATGGACTCATCATCTGATGATTCATCGTCCTCCAGCTCTGACTCTGATGGTTCCAGCGGTTCCAATACTACTGCCAAACGTGTAAAGAGACTTATCAGGGGTGGTAGACGTCGTAAGTCAAGCTCAGCATCGAAAGATACGGTTGAAGTTGAGGCTCTTCGTACACCATCTTTTGGTAACAGCAGTCTTAATCATGCAGCTGAAGGTAGTGGGTCCGCTGGTGATGATCATCGTACAGGTGCTATTGACTTTGCAGAGGATGGTGATGATGAACGCCCTAGAAGAAGCCGCACTGGTTCATTCACAAATTATGTCACGACCAAAAAGGAACATAAGAAAGAACGCAAGCAACAGAAAAAGGAACACAAAGCTCGCAAGAGAGCTCACAGACATCAAGAAACCATTAAAGAAGGTGTTGTCCCTGAAGCTGTCAATGAGAAATCTGCGGAAGCGGTACCAAATGATTTTGATCCACGACGTGTTGATTTTGCCATTATGGAAAATCCCGAATTTCAACAAGATAACGCTCAAAAACGACCATTTACTCTTCGCGGAATAACCTCTGGCATTCGACC
Source organism: Botrytis porri (assembly GCF_014898465.1). NCBI lineage: Eukaryota > Fungi > Ascomycota > Leotiomycetes > Helotiales > Sclerotiniaceae > Botrytis > Botrytis porri. Next base: position 2,602,754 of record NW_024066077.1, read on the forward strand.
TCAGATTCCAAAGACATTCTCTCAAAATGTCTTTACCAACCCTGCACCTACCGGTACTCCACCCCCTGGAAATATCCCTCGCGTTCGGATGGGAATTCGTCGCACGAATTCTTTACCTGATCGTCTCAATCAAACCGTATCAAATCCAGCCAATCCCACTCCATCAAATCTTGCACCTGTTCGCATTAACAGCACAGCTGTTGCAGTCAACAAGGTTCCTATGGATGGTGAGGATGAAAATATCTCTCGCACTACAGCCGTCGTTTTACTTCTTCTTTCTACAGGTCTTGTAGCCTGTTGTGCCGAATTCATGGTTGATAGTATTAATGCTGTCGTCAAAGGTAATTCTGGTTTGAGTGAGGCTTTTATTGGTCTCATCATCTTACCTATTGTTGGTAATGCTGCCGAGCACGTTACAGCTGTTACGGTTGCTAGTAAGAATAAAATGGATTTGGCAATTGGTGTAGCCGTTGGTTCTTCTATTCAAATCGGTATGTTTCATTCACAACATTTAATACAATTTCAACTAACTCATCATGATAGCTCTCTTCGTTACTCCCTTTATCGTTCTTCTCGGCTGGTGTATGTCTAGAGAAATGACATTATACTTTACACTCTTCGAAACCGTCTGTCTCTTCGTCTCGGCTTTCATCGTCAATTTCTTGGTTCTAGATGGTCGATCCAATTACCTCGAAGGTGCACTTCTTTGCGCGGCTTATGTGATTATTGCCGTGGCGGCTTTCTTCTATCCAGCAGAAAATGATCAGAGTAATTTGGGTGGAAATTCTGATGCAGCGAAGAGGTTGGTTAGGAGTATTGTGGGGATTTAATTTCGATGAAGCACCTATGTAGGGAAAAACCAATGATGAACCTATGTAGGGGCAAATCGGATGATGATTTTATGGTGGAATGAGATGAGATTTTTTTTTATGATGGGTGGATTCATTTTATGATTGAGATGTTATGATGGATGATGGATGGTGGTGGGTAATGATTGATTGATCGAATGATAGTTTTTTCTTTCGCTTTTGAGGTGACCAGGGGATGAATGGAAGGAATTGGTTTGGTGATTTATTGATTGATCGATGGATGGACTTATGAAAGAAGGTTTCGCTTGAGAGTGCTTGCTTGCTTGCTTTCTTACTTTCTTTTTTGATCAAGATGAATGACGGGTTGTAGCTAGTTTCTCCCTTCTTTCTTTCTTTTCTTCATTTCTTCCTGACTAGACTCAGACTATCCTTACTATTATAGTAAAGTAGTTGAAAAGTCAAAGTCGAAGGGGATCAATTAACTTGAAATTCTCTCTTTATTTTATTTTATCCTTTTGACATTTTTTAATTAGCTAGCTAGCTAGCTAGCTTTAATATGAACGTAAATATAATATAATTCAATTCGCCTCTTATAAATTATTAGCAATATAAGAGTTTTAAAACCTTATCGTACCTTATAAGTTTTATAACAAAATCCCTATAAAAATAGTATTTTTCTATACAAATTAAAAAAGTTGATAACTTTTTCAATTTGAGGAATTTTATTTTTAAAATTTAAAAATAAGTAATCAATACTATTCTTTATTGAAAAAAAATATACGTGAATTTTTTTTAATTTTTTTTTATTCATAAATTATATAAATCTGAAAATTAAAAACTAAAAATTAATAATACCTTTCCTATACAAGATAAGTAGTATAGTTTTAGTATGAAAGAAGGACGAAGTTCTTATTATACTATGTAGAAGCTATTTATATGTACCTCGGTACTCTGGTGCGCTAGTATTAGCGTATCAATAAGCGATTTTTTAAAAAAAAATTTATAATATCTATCTTTAATAGCTTATAACTTTATAAATTAAATATTTAGAAATAAACTAGCTTTTTTGATATATATAGTAATCGTATACAGCTGTTTGTCGGTTTCAAAAATCATACTAAAAACGGATATTTTGTCCTATTTATAATTATAAAAAAGAAATATTTAAAATAATTGAATTTAATCAAAATTTTGAATATGATTTTATTATATAACGAAGGATTTATGATTTAAATTTTTATTATTTTAAAATAAATATATACTGATATTTATAAGATTAAATCAATATCAAAAGAAAAGTTCTTAATTCTCGCTTATTTTATTAGTAAATTTCAAATGAAACTGAATAAACTAATGTGAAATTTATTAGTATATGTATTATATTCATTTAATAAAATACGAATGATTTATATGAGTTTTAGTGTAATTTTAATGTTCGATAAAAAGCTATACTCTAATACTAAGTCGAGTACTCTACTTTCGGGCCACCCCCCTTTTGAGTCACTTTTTACACCAAAAATGGAATTTTTAACTTTCTTATTTATAAATAGAATTTATTGAAAATTTATATATATATAATTTAGATCATTTTTAGTTTATCTTGAAAATTTCAGATTTTTAGGAATTTTCTATATTGAAATCTAAAGCTTTAAAATATTGATTTTTAAATTTATATAGGAATTATATACAAATTTGAAACTTTTATAAAATCTTTCATAAATTTTTAATAAAAATTATTAAAAATAAGTTATAAAATTTTATTATAAACTTATAATATATTTATTTTAAAGGATTCAGAAAAAAAAGAAAATTTCCTATAAATAAATATTTAAAAGAATACCCTCAAAATTATAGGGATTATCTATACTATTTTAAACTCATTGTATATTATATCTTTATATTTATTAATTTTTCTTTATTTTTTTTTAATTTCTATATAAATTCAAGTTCAAAATTTTCAAAAAGATATATAATTTTCTTTTAATAATTATTATTAAAAAATTATTAAAGATATTATAAAAGTTTTAAATTTGTATATGATTTTTATACAAATTTAAAAATCGATGTTTTGAAACTTTAAATCTCAATATAAAAAATTCCTAAAAATTTCAAAATTTCAGAATAAACTTAAAATAACTTAAATTACATATATTCAAACTTTTATCAAATTAGATTATATATTAATAAAGATATTAATAAGCTAAAAAAGCGAGTTTTAGTGTAAAAGAATGGCCCAAAACAGAAGTGACTTGAAAGTAGGGTGATCGACTCATAATTAAAATAATTCTAAATCGATTTTAAATTCTTTTTATTATACTATATAAAGTTTTAATAAAGAAATGAAAGATTTGAAAGCTGAAAAATTAATAGTTTTAATAAGGAAATCGTAATCTATATAATGAGGAGGTTTTAGAACTTTTATATATGTATTATTTTTTATATTAGCGAACTATAGGCGTTTAGAAAGAATAAAACATCTATCTTTAAATAGTTATAGGAGTCTATAAGAGTACTCTCTTTCTTATAATTTATATCAAATCTCTAATAAAATTATTAAATCTATACTTAAACAAACTTCAAACTAAATTTAAAATAAAAATAAAAATAAAAGATATGATATAATTTATTTAAAAGAAATACAAAAAAATTAAAAAAGTTCTTAATATAAAAGTTGTTTAAAAATAAGATTTTTTATAATCTTGAAATAAATAAGAATAAAATAAACTTTAAATAAAATAATAAACAATATCGATCTATATTATAAATAAAAAAAGCGATAATAAAATCATATTATGTACATTTAATGAATATAATATTATATAATAAATATATAATTATTAAGATTGAATTTTTCTTTGTAAAAAGGATTTTATAATCATTTAAGATTTAAAATACTAACTATACTCGATTTTAAAATCACTAAAACCTAATTTAAAATATATAATAGAATAGAAAAGAGGATTAATTTAATAATGTTAAATATAAAAACAAAGATTTTTGATTTCTAAAAATTCTTAATAAAATAAAAAATATCTAAATATAAATTAAAATACTCTTTTTACAATTAGAGAAACTAATTGATTAATTATATTATCTTTTATTACAAAAGTATAATTAAAAAGAAGAAATCATTAAACATTAAAACTAAAAAGAATAAAAACCTAATACAAAATATAAAAAGCCTTAAATTAGTAATAAATAACTTATAAAAACATTTTTTTTACCTCAAAATAACTTATTATTAAGAATAATTAATAAATACTAATATAACAAAAATAATAACTAATAAACACTATATACTCTACTAATTCACTCATACTAAATCTCAATATAAAAACAAATAATTACTTTAATATCAAAATCATCTATATTATTATTAAGATCACTTGAGGGGGGAGTCGTTAACTCGAATTACTATATATAGTACTGTATAGCCTATATAAAATGAATAATATAAATTGAAATGATCTAGAATAAGGTATAATTCTTTCCATTATATATATAATAGGAAGAATCATGTGATTCGCTCAAGCACGTGATCATACGTTTCGACAATTATTAATATTATTCTCTTAATACTCATACTAAAAAGATTAATAAATAATCATAACTGTTGGGACAGGGATCATGTGACTACGCTAGCGTTGACGCTAGCGTCTTCCGATACTATAGCAATACGTTTCGTAGCCCTAGCTTTTAAAACTTCAAACAATATAACAACAATATGAACCATAGTACTATATTAACTTCACTATTTTTATAATGATATTAATACTAATTAGTAATATTATAAATTAAAAGCCTAATATCTTAATTTTAATTATAATATATAATTTGAATTAAGATTAATATTTCTTTAAAAAGATATAAACTTTTATATTATTCTAATATGATTTGATATCTACCTTTGTATAAATAAAAATGGTTGACAATATGATGGCAGCTTTTATACTAATTTTAATCTATATTTTATTCTTTATTATAATATGTATTAAAGAATAAGAATTAGTAGTATTTAATTCAAGCTTAGTACTATACTTTTCGAACTCAAACTTTACTATATCTTGGTAAAGTTAATATCTCATTATCTATTTACTATCCATTAAATATAACAGAATCATTTATAAATTCTTCTATATCTTGAAAACATTATATTGAAAATGTTAAATATTTAGCCTTAGAATAACTTAACAATATTAAGTTTATCAAATTCATTATCAAATTTCTAATTTTATTAAAAATCATGTTTAATGATTATAAATCAATGATGAATAGATAGAAAGATTATCCTTTTAATATTAACTATACAAATAAAAGGGAAATATAAGATTTCTATAAATATAAATTATATGAATATAAATTTAGCGATTTTTATGATAAGAAATTGTAATCGAATTATACTATAAGTTTTAAGGACTTTAAATTAGAGTATTTTCTATTTACTGGAATATGATTATTATATAAATTATAATACGAACTCTGTATATATAGATTACTTATTGTAAAATATACAATCTACTTAAAATAAATGGTCGATAAGGCACTAATTAATATACAATTTATAGTATTCTAATAATAATTGAATTCTGAAATTGTAAATATTCTTAAAGAAAAAGGGTTTCAGTTTCGATTATTAAGTATACTTGAAAGAATTATAAAAAGGTTGAAAATATTACTAACTATTCCTGAAATAATTAAGATAAAAAATTCAATTAAATAAATTATTTATAATTAAGATAGACTCCTATAACTTTTAAGCATTACATTTAGACCATCAAGCATCAACTTATATCGATATGATAACAAGGGTAAAGATATCGAGAAGTATAAATTATATATCCTTTTTCTATTGAAATTATCATTACAATAGTAAATATTAATAATTCGAAATCATACTATCGATTTCTTTATTAATTTATTATTTATAAAAGAGTATTATAATTTAACAAAATTAATATTTATTTGATTTATTTAATAATTTAATATTAAGGTCATCCCGATACTATTATAATTACATTTTCAATTCAATCTCCGAAATCTTGGTTAAAAACAATTAAAATTAATTTTAATAAAGGTATAACGTGGTTTATCATTGAGTAGCCTATATCATCGAATGGCCCACTTTCATCTCAATTTATACCTATCTCTTTCAACACATGTTTTATTAACAATCTATAATGAATTCGAATAATCAAGAAGCTTGTATACTCCTTACTATTAAAACTATTTATAAAAATAAAAAATTAAATATTCAAAAGATTATTATACTTTATAATATTCCTTATACAATTCTTCAATATAAAATAAAAGGTTTACCTTTTTATACAAAAACTCGAATAAATTATTATAAGATTATAGAATTAAAAGAAAAGATGATTGTTTAATATATACTTGATATAAATTTAAAAGGATTTTTATTTAAATTACAGAATGTGGAAGATATAATAAATAATATTCTCGAATTGAAAAATATAAAACATATTAGGAAGTTTTAAGCGTATCGATTCATAAAATATTGAATCAAATTAAAGGTATGTTTTAGTTATATTTATAACTTTCAAAAAGCTCTTTATAAAAATCCTAAGCTTTTTGAAGAATAGTTTCAACTAGTTATAAATATGTAAGTGAAATACGGTATTTTAAATGGAGATTTCTATAATTTTAATGAAACAGGCTTTATAATAAGGATTATATATACAGTAATAGTAATAATTAATACTGAACAAAATGGTAGAAGCAAAATAGTACAATTAGGTAATCAAAAATGAACTATAGTAATAATATACAAAAATAAAAAGAATGAAATTATTTCCCTATTTCTAATAGTTCAAGAACAAGTTCATTTTTCCAATTAATATATTAAAACAAATCTTCCTATAGAATAGATTATTAAACCTATATTTAATAGGTAAACAAATAATAAAATAGATTTAAAATAATTGAAATACTTCAACAAGCATATTAAGAATTAAAGAAAGAGTAAATATCGAATATTAATATTAAATAAGCATAAAAGTCATAAATTAATAGCTTTTCAAATATATTATAAAGAGAACAATATTATATATTTATATTTATTATTATATTTAAATTATTTAATTTAATCATTTAATATTAATTATTTTAATAATCTAAAACATTTATATAATAATCAAATTAATGAATTTATTAAAGTATATATTAATTATATTTTAAAAATTAAATTCTTTATAGCTTTTAAAACTATATATAGGGAATTAATCATTTCTTAGAATATAAAATCAAAATTCCAAAAAACAGATTTAATTTTATTTAATTTTAAAATTATATTCTCGAAATTAAATATTCAAATTCGTATATCTATTCCTCCCTTTTTCAATCTAAATTAATGGATCTCTCAAACCTCTTGTAATCTAATAGAAGCTTTTTCTTAATCAATATTAGTTAAATCTCGAATAATTTATTATTAATCAAATTCTTTTATATTTATATTCAAAATTATATTAATTCTAACTAAGGGTATAGAGAGATTAGCTTATAAGAATACATTTTTAAGTATAAAGAATCGTATACTTTGAATAGCAAATAAGGTATTAAACAAATATCAATGTGTAAAAAAAACTCAATTATATTAAGGAGGAGTATTTATTGAATAAAAGATTTTTAATATATTATTTTAGTAAGAGGTTGATATTCAAATTTAATATAATGAATATTAAAAAGGGGGGAATTCTAATAAAGAAGTATTTTTTAATCGATATTGTAGTAAATATAGAAAGATAGGATGTAATATAAAAACCTATTAAAATAATATAATAAATCCTAAATTATTAGATTCTTAATAATTTTAATCAATTGATTCAATTGTTATTGAATAATGTGGATTTGAAAGTGTAAATTGAGATGAAAATAGGCCACTTGATAATATAGGCTATTTAATGATAAACTACGTTAAACATTTCATTAATTTGATAATAATATAATCCTATAATAATGAGTTAGATAATTAATTAATAATCTACTCAATAATAATAATAATATAAGCAAGGAAAAAGGAAATAATAGAAGTAGAAGAAACAATATTTCAAATTAAGATTGATATTATAAAAGCAAAGAAGAAAACAATCTAAAAGGTACTAATATTATTCAGGATATTTTATCTTTTTAGAGACCTATAAATATCAATCAGCTTTTAAACAATCTTATAAAACTTTATAATAAAGCTAATAAATATAATAGTCAAAATAATAATTTTACTTACAAATTCTTGATCTTTTTCAATAATTGTAAATATATTAATATACTTATATTATTATTAAAGAATATATTTTTTATTATACTTGTTAATATTACATTCGATTTTTATTATATGAATTTAAATAACTTATTTAATATAATAATTAGGATTTATGATTTGATAATATTTATATTTAAAAGCTTAGAATACAAGCATAATCTTATATGGCAATAGGAAACTATTACACTTAAAAATATAATAACAAAACTAAATAATAAAGAGAAAACAATACTTCAATACCTATAATTTATGATCACAAAACTTCGTTATATATACAAAGGATTTAGCTTTATAATAAGAATAAAAGAATTACTTCATCAAAAGATTATTATTATATACACTTCGATATAAATATACTTTTTAGCTTACTTTCGCTTCGTTAAAGATACTCTAAGTCTTTTAGAGGAGTTACATTCAATTATTATAATATAAGAATAAGTTTATCTTAATGAAATTATAATATTCTATACTGATTACAAATACTATTACAATTGAGATGAATATAATTAAAGTAAAGGTTTTGAATAAGATAATCGATATTTATTTAAATTATATATAAAAAAGAAATGCTTTGTTTGTAGGAAGGAAGACTGCTAATTAACCCGATATAATAAAGAGGAATGTAAGGAATCCCGATATAAATATAAGGAATAGTTCAAAAGTAATAATTTCAATAAAAGCTTTAAACAATTTCTTGTTGAATATAAAGGATCTATTGAAGATTTTAATCCTGATATAGATAATGAAGTTATAGTTTATTTCGTATAATTCGAACTCTAAAACCTATTTGTATAAGAACCATATTCAAGCTTCATTACCTAGAGTAAATCTATAAATAGATAAAAGATTGTTAAGGATTTATTTAATAAGTTTCTTATATATATTCTAATATATTAATCTTAATTTGAAAGTATAATATATATTAGTAGATACAATATAAAGGAATTTCAAGGAATTATTGTCAATATAACTGTAGTATAATAATTAATAATAGATTATGAGTAGTATATAACATACAAGATGATAATTAAGGATATTATTTTGAATATAAAAATAATAGGAATTATAAGTATAATATTCGGAATTAATAAAGCCGAATCGATTGATTTAATACGATTAAATTTATTATTAAGAACCATTAAATTCCATATTATAAATACAGAAACATTATTCTTATTATCCCTTAAAGATATAAATAAGCTTGACATATATTATACTAATATTCTTGATATAATTGTTACAAGCAATATAGAAGAACAATTTTCATATATTTATTATAATAAATACATAATACTCTTATAATATATAAATATATAATAATTTATATAATAAATTATTAATAATAATATATACTATCTTATTAATACAAAACTATAATGTTTATACCATTGTTTCGGCTATTCATTAGTATATAGGCTTTTACAAGTATTCTAATGAACTAATCATAATAATATTATATAAATCGAGATTGATAAACTTATTAAGTTTTATTAATATTGTTAAAAATACGGAAAATTACTAGATCGATTTAAATTTAATTTACAAGATAATATTGATTTCAATTATTCAATTATAATAAATATGATATATATCAATATCAATCTTATCCTATATATCATCAATAAAGATATACGATTTCAAGCAGTATAGTAATTAGATAACATTATTACAAAGTATATCTTTAATATATTTCGAAAATATTAAATGGATATTTATACTGGCCCTCTAGATTATATTATATATAATACTGAAAAAAACTTTGTCAATAAGGAATTTATATAATATACAATAACCATATTAACTAGAATAAAGAATATATTAATTAAAGTTGTTAAACATTATTATATAATTATTAAACGAATATATAATATTATTATTAACAAACTAAAGAGTTTTATAATAAAGAAAATAATACTATAAATAGCTATTAAAATAATAAACAAATTAATTCCAATATTTTTAATATTTAAAGCATATTTATAAATAACCGACCTCGACCTATTAGTATCTACAGTTTTATAACAACAAACTACAATTAAAAAGGTAATAAACAAAATCAATAAGTTACAAGCAATAAAATAAATATCAAATATACTAAATTAATATAATAAATTATTCATAATGATATTATATAATCTATTTATCAACTTAGAGGTTTAGATATAAAAAGAACATAAAAGCTAAATAGATTTATATTATTTGTTAAGAATAAAAGATAAGATATACATTATATAACTAATAAATAATTCAATAGAGTTTTGTATTATTTAAATCAAATTATATATAGAAGAAAAAGATCAGCCTTAGGATCAACTTTATAAAGAACCCATTGAACTAGTATAAATAATAGAATTAATATAACCTGAATAATTTGTCGAGAATATATAAGAAGTACGATTAATATAAATGATGTAAAATATATTATAAAAGAATAAAAGAACAATTTTGTTGAAAATTAATAAAATTAAATCAATCACTTTATTAATTATTATATAAAGTAGAAACAAAAAAAAGATCCTTTTGAATTTATTTAAAAACCCTTAGCTCCTATAATTATCAACTCTTTAAATTATAATTGCTATACTAACAACCTTTTTTATAAACAAAAACATCGATTATATCAAATCTGAAGAACAAATACTAAACCTAACATTTTACCTTCTAGATAATAATGAACTTAATGATATTGAATATATAAACTGTTTTATAGTATCTATTAATAATTCGATATTAACAATTTTCATTAAATCAAGATGAAAGGAAATTAATGATTTAATAGAAAACAGCGTTTTTTAATTTATGAAGATTATAGATATAGCTGAAAATATAAGAATATTTAATTTATGGTTTATTAATAAAATGAAGAATAAGGGAATTGATAAAGTGTTCCTAAAATCTCGATTAATAATATAAGTGTGAAAGAATTAAGGAAAAAGTACTATTTTAATATAATCATTTATAATATAATCATTTATAATATAATAAGTCAGCTAATAAATAATATTATCAATAATAATTATACTCTTAAAGAGCGAGATAATTATAAGCATTTGTAATATTATATAAGTATAGTAGTAGTAGTAGTAAATTCATAATCAATTCGGTCTATACAGCTATGCTAAGACCATGTAATATACTTATATATGATTCTAATTGAATAAAATAAATGGAAAAAAGAAATAAAAACCTACCCTCTTTTGAACTTCTTTATTAAAACTTATGGGCAATTTCCTGAGTAATCCTTTCAAATCCTTCAAGTTGTTTATATTATAGACCTGTTATATTCAAAAACCTTCCTTTTATTAAATCCCTTAATATACCTATAAAAACTTTGTGCTTTCTATTTTATTATAATAATCCCTCTTTTTCTATTCAATTCCTTTTAAAATATTATAAAAGCTATGGTTAGTTATAATGTTGTATCCCTCTTGGAGGGTTGTCTTTACTCTCTGGTACTTCGAGTCCTCCGGGAATCCTATTATAACCCCTAATCTATTACTTATAAGTCTTATATTCATCTTCTCCTATAATACGTTGATAATATATAATTTCTTTTTAAAGCTTAATATCTTCTATTCCCTTTTCTTTCGTTGGATTGCCCTATCAATATAGAATATAATATATTAGAGCCTGTTGGATTACTTTATTGATATAGAGGATAAGATTGTATTATAGAACTAGGTGGTTGAATAAGATCGAAATAGTAGGTGTGATGGTATTGAAATGCTATTATTTTAATAATATACACTCTATATTAAAGGATCACTATTTCTTTAATCGTAATCAGTAATATATTATCTATTATACAAAGTAATATCGAAATCAGTATTTCATAATAATATTATATATTGATATGAAATGCTATACACTTGAATTAATATATTGTGAATGTTTTTTAAAAGATTTAGCTTTTCTCTTCATTATATAGAATAGTTATAAATATATTAATAGAATATTAAATACTATATTAATATATTTCTTGTAAGATATTTCTTGAAAAAAGCAAGGCCTTTTGAAGAGTTTTCACCCTTCATTTTCCTATGCCTAAAAACCTTCTTCTTTATAGTTGAAACCCTCTCATAAGGTCTTTGAGTATTGAAAGGTCTGGATTATTATAGAGATCTATAGTTTAACCTTTTTTATTAATCATTTTTAATGTGGTAAGCCTATTGTTGATAGTGTCGATATTGATGGTTCCGATATGGGTGCGCTGGACCCCCCTCTTTGATGCCGACAATGATATCTCTTTAATCCGAGTAGGTATCAATTCAGCAATTTCGAGAGGGAGTAGAGGGTGATATTCTGATTCGAATGTAGTAAAGATTAATGGGTTTTCCAAGAAAATCTTTCCTTAGTTTTTTCGTGTTTTTCCTATATAAGTATATATACAATTAATATTAAATTTAATTCAAAGGTTCTACATACAATCACCAGTGAAGATAAACGTTCTAAAAGGTTTTATCCTGTAAGTAATACAATTATTATATAGTATTCTAGAAATAGATAATTATTAATTTAGTACCTATTATAAGTATTATATTAATACCCTCAAAATAATATAATCGACTTATAACCTATATTTTCTATATATAATTAAGAATGATATAGTATTCAATATTATAGAACTATAAATAGATAATATATTTATTATTATTAATAACGAATTTGTAGATTATAAATAAAGAAAACTTTATAATATTAAGTTTATAGTGAAAAAATATGAGATATTTATATCAAATATATTACTTAAGTTTAATAATAAATTAATTATTTAATAAGATAATAGTACGATTTATTTTAATTAAAAGAATTAATATAAAAACTTATATCTAATTAAATCAGAACTATTTAATATATAAAGAATATATAAAAAACTAAGAAAATCTATAATAATAAAGGATTAATATATTATATAATATACTTGAGGAATATATATTGTAATAATATATTAATTAGAGGTAGCTTTTAATTTATTTTATATTATATAAATTGTTAATTTTAAGGGAAAAGATGTCGATTTTCTTAATAAGTGTATTCAATAGCAGATTGATAATTCGAAGAAAGGTCTATAGTTTGTTCTACTTAATATAAATTCTTTAAAATTAATTATATTTATTAATGTATTCTTTATTAATAATAAAGATTTGTTCTTTTAAATTGAATATATTATTATTTTAATGAATAAGTATAATAAAGCTAATATTATCTATTAATTATTTATTAAATGTAAGAAAGTTATTAGAAGTGTATTAGCATTAGAATTCTACGCTATGGTTTTAGACTTTGATATTAGTGTAGCAATTAAAGGCATAATCGATAAGATTTTCCCAAATTGTAAAATCCTATTGATTATATGTATCGATTCCAAATCATTTTATAACTGTTTTACGAAACTCAAAACTATTAATGAAAAGAAATTAATAATTGATATAATAATAATTTAAAAGGTGTATAAGAAATAAGAGATTATAGAAATCAAATAGATTAATAAAGATTTTAATTTTGTAGATATAATAATTAAATTCAAGTTATATTAAACTCTAAAAGATTTAATTGATAATAATACTATAAAGATTAAGGTTACAAAATAGGTTGAAAGAGATTAAAAGGATGGGTGGTTATATAGGCAAAAGAGGTATTAGTTAGAAGGATATAATCTAGCAACTTTAAAGAGTTATTAATGTTGGGATAGGGATTATATGACTATACTAATATTAATACTAGTGTTTTCTGATACTATAGTAATACATTTTGTAATCCTAGCTTTTAGAACCTTAAGTAATATAATAATAGTATGAACCATAGTATTATATTAACTTCACCATCCCCATGGTAATACCAATAATAACCTTTAAAAAATTATATATATAATAACATTATATAAATTAATAAAAATAATAAATAAATTAATAATGGCTTTTTAAAGCTCTAATCTAATAATTACAAATAATAATCTTAATAATAACAAAATCCTATTAAAATCCTTCTATTACTATACATATAACAATAATAAAAAATTTATAAAAAATTTAATACTTAAAAAAAACCTTTACAAACTAATTAATATTAATAATATTAATAATCATAAAAAGCTTTTATTATATATAATGTTTATATTATATAATAAAATTAATAAGATTTCAATTCATATTATACTTACTTATCTCATGAATAACTCTTTAAAACTCCTTAATATAAGTATTAATAACTTCTAATAGAGCTATAATAATATCTATATAATTTTTAAATATTTATTATTATAAAGATAAATCATATTAAGATTATAAAATAAGTAATATAAACATTTCATATAATATCTATATAACAAATATATAACGGAATAAAAATAAGGAAAATAATCTTTAAACTTTAATCTTCTTCTTAAAAGACATAATAAAAGAATATAAATAATTTTTATTAATAAAAAGGAAAATGTTTAATAATAAAAACGAAAAAAAAAATTAAAAAATATAAATATCATAATTAATATAATATAATAAAATAAAATAAAATTATAGATAAAAAATAAAATAAATTATATTATAAAAGGAAATAATAGAAAAGGAAAAACATAATTACTATAAAACAATAAGAAATAATAATAAGATTATATAAAAAGAAAAGTAATATATAACGATATAATAATAAAAAATTTAAAAAATTCTATAATATCTTGAAAAATATTTGTAATATATATATTATTAACTTGTAAATTGAAAACAAAGTATTATATTGATTATCTTTATAAATATAAATAATTAGATTATATATATAATTAATATAATAGAACTTTATTATAATAAACTTAGATGAATTTTAAAGAGAGATGAGTTTTGTTATTTTCCTCTGTCTACTTTATATAATTAGATATATTTAGATGTATTATATAATTAGTATAGCTTAATTATAGATAGATTAAATCGATTAAGAATTTATTATTACTATTAGCAAACTAATAGACGAGAATTAATTATTAGTTTAAAAAGCTTTAGTAATATAAATCTCATTTTAGTATAAGTTAATATTAAATAAATATAATTCGAATTATTAATATTGTTTAAGAAAGACAGACTGGAATTTTTATATATTTAATTTTTCTTAAGTTTTAAGATTAATATATTTTGAATTAAACTGAAATTCATTATTTAATATATATTTAATTTTGAAATAGATTTAAAGAGATTAGTTTTTATTTATACGTTTTTTTATACTTGCTTATAAAAAGTTATTATTATAAGTATTAATATAGAGTCGATTATTATTTCGATATTAAAGAGTTTTTTTATAAATATATAGTTTTAGGAAAAGAGGTTTTAGAGAATTAGTAAAATGTTTTTGAGTGATTTGATTTAATTCATTTTTATTATAATTTTAGTTTTTATTTTATATGTTAATTTTTATAGTATGAATAGTATGAATAGTATCTTTATTATTATTAGTATGATCTCTAATATGATTCATTACAAATATAAATGTAGCGAAATCGATTGATGTAGTCGGAGTCTGTATTCGAAATCTATAATCGGAGTCTATAGTTCGGGATTCATCATTTATACTTTTCATCCTCAGACAGACGAAAGTAAGAGTGAGATGAAGAAGACTATGAATAAAAACATATAAAATTATAATCTTAATGTTGATCTCATAATTATTATAAGTAGTGATTATGAGTCATAATTATATTTCGATATTTGACTTTTAGTATTTAGACTTTTTATATTATATTATATTAGATTATAACATGTTATATTATGTTATACTAGTTATACTATGCTATGATTATTATATTTGTAATAAATAAATAAATGAATGAGAATATTTTCCTTCTTTTCTCTTTTAATTCATTCCTTGTATCAAATTTAAGTATATTTACATATACTCAGGTACTTATATCTGACTAGGTAGGTAAATATATGATAGCTATATAATGGTAGCTATATGATAGTAGCTATATGATGATAGCTATATGATGGTAGATATATAAGTCGGGTACCCTACTTTCGGGCCACCCTCCTTTTGAATTACTTTTTACACTAAAAATGGAATTTTTAACTCTTTTATTTATGAATAGAATTTATTGAAAATATTTATATATAATTCAAATTGTTTTGAATCTAATCTGAAATTTTTAGATTTTTAGGATTTTTCTGTATTGAAATCTAGAGCTTTAAAATATCGATTTTTAAATTTGTATAGAAATCACATATAAATTTGAAACTTTTATGAAATCTTTAATAACTTTTTAATAAAAATTGCTAAAAATAAACTGAAAAGTTTTATTATAAATTTATAATGTATTTTTTTTTTAAAAAAAACTTCTTATAAATGAATATTTAAAAGAATACTCTTAAAATTATAGGGATTATTTATACTACTTCAAACTTATTATATACTATATCTTTATAAGTTATCTATTAATTTTTTGAATTTTTTTTTTTGAATTTCTATATAGATTTAAACTTAAAACTTTCAAAAAGATATACAATTTTCTTTTAATAATTATTGTTAAAAAGTTATTAAAGATTTTATAAAAGTTTTAAATTTATATATAATTCTTATATAAATTAAAAAATCGTTATTTTGAAGCTTTAGATTTCAATATAGAAAAATTCTAAAAATCTAAAAATTTCAGATTAGATTCAAAACAATCTGAATTATATATACATTAATTTTCAATAAATTCTATTTATAAATAAGAAAATTAAAAATTCCATTTTTTGAGATTTTTGATGGTAAAGAGTGGCCTAAAACAGGAATGGCCCGAAAGTAGGGTACCCGACTTATTTATATAGATAAATAATCATACATCCTCACCTCCATCTTATTGACAAATTCACTTTCAGATTCCATTTTCCATTCCATTCCCACCCATCCACTCCAATCCAACTCCCATCTCAATTCCCACCACCCTTCCCTTTCCATTCCAATCTCACTTCTTATCCCCTCAGAACATCACTGCGTGTCCACATAGCTATCCATCCATCCAATCTATCATCTCTCATCAATATCATTCACTTTCGTCCATCGTATCTTTCTCAAACCTTTCATACACCTAAAATTTCCTTCCTAAACATCAAAATCGAGCTAGCCAACTAACAAATAACTCATCGAATCTTTCTCCAAAGCTATACTAATAATAAACCCAAGTCTCACCCTTAAAAAGTGATGAATAATATTGTTTTCAAATAATCAATACAGGGAGATATAAATCTGCTTTATACACACACACACATACATATACATACACGATACGATACTATATTATACTACATCCCTCACCAAGCATATAAAAGTACCTTATCTAACAAAAGCGAAAAAAGGACCCTCGATCTTAAGATTTGGTATCGATATCGATCTAGAATCTAGATTTTTTCTACTTACCTACCTACCTACCTACCTGCCTATATATCTATACATCTCCTCGCTTAACATCCACTCCCCCTTATAATCTACTATACCCCACCTACTCCATCACACCACACCACAGCACACCATACCCCCCCTACTCCATCACACCACACCGCAGCACACCACACCCCCTCTCCTCTACCAACCTCATAAAATGAAACCAACTCACTAAATCCCCCCTCCCCCCAAAATTCAAAAAAAAACCCAACCACCCATCCACCCACCCACCTACCTACTTACCTACTTACCTCCCTATCTACCTATCTAATAACATAAATCCAATCTAATCCCTTCTCATCAATCACCCATTCATGACCACCCAACCAACAGCCACCCACCTATATAAGAAAATTAAAAATTAAAAATTAAAAATCAGAAAATTGAAAATGGACTATTTCAAATACGTTTAATACAAAATTGCAAAACAGTAATGGAGAGATGGAAAATCATCTACGAATGTATTTTGATGTGATATAATAATCCATTATTTCACAACTGTGGGGGAGAGAATATTGTACAGCAATGTAGAATTCCTAGGTAGGCATGCTATGTTTCTACAAGCGGATATAATCTGGAGGATACATGTCATTCTATCAGATCACATCACATCACATCCCATCCCATCAAATCATCTTCTCAAGTACTATACTATAAATCAACTCTTTAAACTCATGTTATGAAAATCTCACCATCATCTCCTCCTCCACCTTCTCCTTCATCCCCTCCCCCCAGCCTAGCCACCCTCACATTTCAGGACAACCCCCACTCTCCTCCATGGCACCCATAAAATCCTTCATATCAATTCCCGGAGCTCCTGAACCACCATCTTTTGTCGACTTAAAATTATCCAGACACTCCTCGAATTCCTCTAGCGCATCCTCTCTGGTACCCTCGGGATAAAACCCCTTCCACACCTTCCAAAACGAATTTTCAAACATTTCCTCGTCAGCGGCATCTGGATGCTCCGCGTGATATGCCGCAATCGTTTTGTCCAGCGTTTGGATTCGGCGCTCGAATTCTTCTGCTTCCAACTGCGCTTGCGTCTTGACTGGTGGCGGTTCTGTGCGCTCCGCGTATTCCCATTTGCTTTCGTGTCGGCCGTCAGCATACGTGATGCCGGTGTCCGCCTCGGCCAGCGTTTCCAGGTCAGTTTCCATATCCTCGTCGTCCCACTAGTTGAAAATTGAGATGATCAGCCATCGAATCTCAATGTATTTTGTAGCTTCCAAAAAAGCACCCAAGTGATTGGGAAACTCAAGCAGTCGAGAATTAATCTTGAGCAAAGCGAGGGGAGTTCAAAAGACGTTTTACTCACCTCACACAAAGCCTCATACCCCGCATCCCAATCAATAAGTGATCGGCCTTTGGGTAGAGTAATGTCTCTTATGCTTGTTTCTCCACAGGTGAGTTCTTTGGATTCCGTAGTAGTCAGTGGTAAGCGTCGGATGATGCCCTCTGGAGCCCAACTAAAATGAACACTGGGTTAATTTCAGATCTCACAAATTGTATTGTCACTCACGTAAGTAATGATCGAGTAGATGCTAAAACCTGCACTAAATCTTCAAGTTCTTCTTTGGACATCAAACCTAGTCCAACCTTGCTCGCTATTCCATCACCCCGTTTGACATCGGTGTTGAACACGGTAAGGAAGTTCTTCATGTCAACGTCCCAGAAGATCGAATGTAGCCACATTTGATCTAAATAGTCAACATACTTGATGGAGAACAAGTCAATAGCGACACAAAGTCTCAAACCTTTGACGAGTTTCCCCACAAAAGATTCATCCCATGGACCTATTGACTTGAAGGGTGAAAGATCTGTCTTTGGCCAACTGGAGGCATGAAGTTGGATGGAGCCACGATAAGTCGAGATGTCACGATATCTTCCATGAGGCTGGAATCTTACGCACCATTATCATCTGCACCTGATATGGAAGCAATAGAAATTACCTGAAGAGATATGGGACGGCTTCGCAATGAAGAAGATACGCACGCCATTCTTGGGCACTAATTTTCAGCCCACCATGTCGTAGAATGTAATCACGCTGTGCACAAAATTAGCCTTACTCCACTTTCAAATTTGTGATCAACGGCCCAAGACTAGAGGCCATTCTTACCAAAGTATGCTCAGGCATGGCGAAACACATTGTGTGCAGGGCCAACTGTCGACGATTGTCGATTAAATACGCGCTAATCTCGTCGAACCGAGGACATGGCGGTAAATCTTGATCTTTGAATTCAGCAAGCGTGTCAATTCGTGGTTTCATTTTCTGGTTGAGCCTTGGCTCTCGGGAAGTACAAGCCTTTCGCACAATGGCGGCCGGGGCCGTTGTGACCCTCCGTCGTTTGCGAGGGGGCTCTAAAGTATCCAATCTGTCCGACCTTAGGCCAGTATGTTGATTGTTGTTTGGTATACCCTCAAATTCGGTAAATGGATCCCTTAAAATAGGCCATCTCTCACCATTTTTCTTGAGAATAAATTCTTCACCTGTGACCATTTTATATTTCACAGTTTGTGTTCCATATCTGTTGGTCTCAGCTTTTCACCCATAGTAGCAACTTTGGAGGAAAAGTAAATTGGACTCACTTCCGAACAACGGATTCGAATCTGCTTTTGCTTCCCATATCCACTAAAATTTGTCAACATGTCGACGACTTATCAAACGGTTCAGGGGACTGAGCCATAAAATTTCGAGCAGAAAAGACCAATCCCAAAATATGTATGTCATTGTATAGCGATTAACAAATAGCGGTGTTGTACTTACTATACCAGGAAACAGAAATAGGCCAATATGTAACTCTGTAGAAGTCCTATGTGATTCGATGCTAAATCAGCACTGCCAGAATTCATTGTGGTACATTGAATGCGGGAAGAAACAGCTCGAAGGGATGGGATAATTACCGGTGGCTTTTTGAGTAGGACTGGGTTCCCTTCATTACCTTGAGTGGCGGCGGTATTTATATCACTGCTTTGAGTAAGACAAAAGGAATGGTATATTGTTACCTAGTAGTCGTTACTTACCTAAACACAGTTCCCCCCTCTTAATGATGAGTTAGCGTGAGATGATTATGGCCATTGAAAAATACTTTTTTGCTAGGGGCTATATAGACTAATATATAGGATTGCATGAGGACATTAAATATGCTTACCTAAATCGAGCAGCGAATCTTCTAGTGGCTCACGAAGAGCCCGTGTAGTCCCGCCAAATACCTGAATCGAGATCAATATTTGCTGGTATTTCCCCCAGATAGGAATCCACCTACAGTCTGCTCCATCTAGAAGCGAATGATAACACATCAGTATTCTATAGCTATTACCACTCAGCAAAGACTCACCGATAACCCCCTAGAATAATTAATAAAAGCTCAAAGTAGGCAATGGTTTACTTACATTTCCGAAATTACCTCCTGGTGAAAATAGATCTCATCGCCATTATGGCTGGGAAAATAGGCCTTGTAGACCTGCTGAAAAAGGCCATGCTATACCAAGTTAGAGCTAGACGAAGGACTTCCAAATCGGGGCCTTGAGGAAATAGCTTACGCCAAACTCATGTATGATAGTCTTTGCAACTTCTACTTGGACCAAACGTCTTTCTGCAGTGTTCAATTTTTCCACAGTTCCAGGAAGCAAAGCCGCGAGGGGATGGAAACTAATGGTTACAACAGAATCATTGCTTATTTTGCTGGTTAAAGTTTGTCCAGAAATACTTCCTTTTTTGTGATCTACTGCTAGAACACCGCTTGCTGGATCGGTAAAAGAGCTTATTAGACGGAAATATATATTCTTAGAATGTTTCAATATTCCGTTTCGGACGTTCATTCTACCTTTTTCACTTCCATATACTAGAGGATCTCTAGTGTTAAATCGTTTCAAGCCTTCAGATGAACGAATCAATGTAAAGGGGACCTCGGACGGTGGAACGTCAGTCCACTCGGTGGCAAGCAGAGCATCAAACCTATACAGGTAAAATTAATGGCGAACTACATAGAACTGAGGGTATAACTACCATGGCCACAAATCCGCATGCGAGATATACAAGCTTGCTATTCGAATCGATGGAAGTATGGCTTCCCACACAGTGTCGTCTGTACACTGCCATCTTCATCAGAACCGTCAATTGCGCCCGCTATAGGAAGCCTTTGACTTACAGCATTCCAGTAGCCATCCAAGTCTCCTCCCAAAGGAAACTCAGCTATGTTTTTTGGCATCGGGTAATTCCACTTTTTTCTTTGGATTGCAGGATGAATGGTAATGTCAGCATTTGGGTTAACCGCAGTTTCATCTTCATAGATGTGGTAAAGTGGTGCCAAGGCATCTAATCTCTCCAACTCTGCAGCGGTAAAATCTTGCGGCAGAACGTATTAGCGAAGATCTGTAATCTAAAGTGAGAACTGCACACTTCCGTAGCAAAGTCTCTGTAGCCAGCGCACATCATCGGCGAATTTTCTCTCATGATCAGTAGAATGCGGTTTCAAAGTTACTGGCGTGAGGGCGCTCTTCAATGGTATAACGCCTCGAAGTACTGGCTCACGGAGATGGCCGTATATGTTCGCAAGCTCAGTGCGAGGTATTTGCGGTCGCCAACATGGATGAGGAGGCATGTTCAGTAGTAGGGCAACAACCTTTCGTCAGAATTCTTCAATCTAGCTTAATTGCCTTGCCAATGAATATAATCAGAGGTATTCCGTGATAACATTTGCTGTCGCTGGAGAGAGAGAATTGACAACTGTCATTCCAACTAGCACAAAGAAACAAAGAAAGCATGCAACCGATGCTTGAGATAAATATACAACAACAAGGACCAAAGACGAATCCGGCCAATGACTACAAGTGCTTTCCGGGATTGAAAAGCCATTATTTCAGAGTTAAGCTCTCGCCATTCCCCACTTCCAAAAATCTAATATCTCCTACCTTTTCTACATCACCACTCTCGCCATTTTCCTCGGCTTCTCTCTCCAACGCTTCCTTCAGCGTCACGACTTTACGATTTAAGAACCAGCTCACAATTCCTCCACCCACCTTGACCTCATCATGCGTACCAACCCAGTACCTCGCATTCAACAACCTTTGAACCTTCAATCCATTATGTGCCCCTTTATTCAATTGTGCTCGAGGTAGCGAAATATCTTGCAACCCATGCAGTAACGCGAGGGTTCGAATACGCGGTTGAGCATTTCCCACCAGTGTAAGATCCCCAGGGTCGATTCCATGAGGTGTATATATCACAGCTTCAGGTATATTGTCATTTGCGTTTCCATCTGAAGTATTCCTCCCCGAAAATGTCGAGAACGTAATCATGATAGCAGAATGGTAATAGAGCAAATCCACACCCGCTTTGGCAACTCTCGATATACCCACCCAATCTGGTAAATGCTGTGTAGAGGACTCTTTCCAGTCACCACCAAACCTAAGTATTTCTTCCACATGGTCAAAATGTGCCCAGGAAGTTATCGCGGCCGCCGCTTTCGAAGTCGCAAATACCGGAATCGTATTTGAAATTTCGAGTAAAGTTTCCTTGTGCATGTGGTCTGTGAATTCATGGCTCACTACTACTGCATCAATCCAGCTTCCATCGCCCACGATTTCTTTTTTATGCGCAACTTCCTCAATACTCCTGATGAACTCTTCAATCTCTGTGATACTTTGTACTGCGCTGGGATTGGCATGCCATTGTTGACTAAAGAAGGCAGCAACATCACTTTGTCCACCACGTAGCCATGGGTCAATCAATATATGATAATATGCTTTATTGAATGAGTTTTCCGCTGTTTTGGGGTAGGGTATCGAAAGAAGCCATGTGGTGTCTGCATTAAGATGCGTGATGAGGGGTCGAGAAGTATTGAGAGTATCGTGGATAGACTCGTTGGGAGTGGTTTGAAGTAGCGCAGAAATTAAATTGATGGGTTGATCCATTTTCACTGTATTGGAAGATTATTATTGTTATTAGTATGCATGTTTATAAGAAGAGGCAGGTTAGAGTTGAAGTTAGAAGAAGAGTTTCTAGCTAGGTTACATTGTGGTAGTGGCGGGTTCACATGAGGAAGGTAAGGTTACGGGAGTTTCAATGACGTTTGGAATGCTAACGATAGGACTGGCCCGAGCTCACCGGGCTCCCAGGGTTGGATAGGTACTTGCAGATGAGATATCAAAAACATAAAAGCATCTACTTCTAGCAAAGGAAATTCGAATTCAAATTGATTGGATTCTATTAACTTTGTATCTCGGTTTCTAAACTATGGTCATCATAGCTTTACCTTCTCAACCCTTGAACCATTCGATCAAATTATAATTCACACCTCACATCACGAATCACATTCACAACCTCAAAAAACCCAACTATTCTTTCAAAAGATACTGTTTCTGTTTTCACTCTCAATTATTACAAATGATTTACCCAGGGTTCATATCCCCCAATCCATCATCGTCTTCCCCACTTTCTCTCTTCGCTTCTCTCTCAATTCTCTTCTCTACTCCCCTCAAAATCCTCCCCTTTCCTCCTTCACCAAGTCTCGCTTCTCGCTTCTCGAGTCTCAAGTCTCAAAACCCATCCCCCTCCACACACATGCTCTATTCTCAATCCACCTTCAATATCGAAGACCCGCTAGATCTAGCAGTAATCTCCATCCATGAATCAAGCACACGCGTATTTTCTTCTCTCAAAATGAACCCATTATTCGAGACTCACTACCAACTATCACACCACCCAATAAGATATCCCTCTCCCCGTTCTCATCTCATTCCCCGCACCACTAAATTAATAGAGAAGAGAAGGTAAAAAAAAAAAGCGAAACAACAACTTTAAAAAGCTAAAGGTAAGAGAAAAATAAACTATTCGACTACTCTTCACAATCAAACAACACAAATGCTACTCAATTCAACTCCCATAACCCCAAGATATAATCTTATCCACAGCGAAAGCAAAAATATAAACGAGTCAAACATCTCGTCCATCGATGATGAGACTCGCGATCCACAAGTTCAGGTCCAGGTCCAGGTTGAAATCGAGTTGAGCGCGAGAAGATATAACAAGCGAACCATATGATGAAATGCAAGAGAACGCCTGCCCACACTCCACCTCCAACCTCCCGCACCAAGATCCAGCAGGCCCGCCAAGCCGTTCTAGAGAAATGAAAGCAAAGCTTGCTGTCATTCAGACCAAAAGCTGAATCGCAAGTTTCCGGTACTTTCGCTGAAAGCTTATGCATAAATCCAGAATTTAACAAAGTTGTTATCGTGTATATGTCGAAGTGATATCATTTAAAAAGAATTCTTATCTCCAAACGACTTTCACTCTCCACGAGCCTTTCCACGTCTTCGGAAAAAGTCCATGACCTTTCTAGCTGCACCACTACTACCACCATGATCATTGTGTGCATGCTCTTGATCGTAAGCATCGGCAAACTTGCGGTTATTCTTCTGCAGTACACCTCTACCATTATTGCGTCCTGATGGTCGTCGCGAGTCTTCATATGAGTTATTGTTGTCATTCTGATATGGACCACGTCGACTTTGACCAAATGAAGATTCAGAATCAGTTGTCAGTGCTGATTCATCTTGGCGGAAGTTTGCAGGCGGTAAAAATTGTGGTGGGCCACCCATTCTAGCATCTGGATTCTGCTGTTGTGGTTGAGCAAAACGTTGTCTTTCTTGTTGTGCTGGGCTACCGCGGTTTTGATCATATGCCACATCCGCATGCTGATATTCAGCTGTACTTCCACTAACATTTCTGTTATCCTGCGACGCGTCAAGATGATTACCTTGCATTTC
Source organism: Botrytis porri (assembly GCF_014898465.1). Classification (NCBI taxonomy): domain Eukaryota; kingdom Fungi; phylum Ascomycota; class Leotiomycetes; order Helotiales; family Sclerotiniaceae; genus Botrytis; species Botrytis porri. Next base: position 2,628,014 of record NW_024066077.1, read on the forward strand.
GGGATATGGCTCATAGTGACCATCGGTTGGAGTGCTAGCAGGTGGGGTATTTGGGTCTTTACCGATTCCGATAGATTTCAAGGAGAATGATGCCGGGAGAAGAGAAAATCTTCTTGAAGCTTTTTCCTGAGAACCCGTCGTGGATCGCCCAGCTATACTTCCACTTCTCTTTTTGCCAAACCCAAATGATATGGAGCGTCTGGAGTCTATCGACTGTCTCGAGTCATCGGTATTTATGATATTAGCATTTGACATGCTGACTGGAGGATATGACTTCTTTGGTTTTTCCGAAGATTTCTCTGCATGTGATTTACCACCAAAGAGCGAATTTGTTCTGCTAAATATGCCACCGATCGTGTTTGATCTCTTGTGAGTCTTGCTGCCTTCAGATGGTACATTTGCAGTCCCCGCTGGAAGTCCTGCCACTCTAGCGAATTTTGGAGCGATAGGTTGAGAAGTTGATTGAGGAGGGTATTCAAAGGTTTGTTCGCCTTGAATCATAGGAGGGGATATATTGTAACTATTCGAGCTCTTGGGTTGAGGTTGAGACATACGGCCATGAGCATTGGTGCCGGCGACGGTTGGTGCCACAGGTTGGCTGTAAGATCCACGGGTTGGGAAGCCCATAGACCCAGATCTATTAGAAGTCATGGAACCGCCGGTAGTTGGTCTTGCGATTGATGGTTGGCCAGTCACTGGGGTCGTATAGTTAATGTCTGAAGCTGCGCGGTGATCCCGAGTAGGTCGAGGAGGTGGAACCATACCTTGTTGTCGCTGTGAGCTTCCCGTTCGTCTCGCCGAGGCTGCTTGTTGGGCTTCTCTTGTCATTGAAGGATCCTGAGATAATTGCTTCTCTCCGGTAGGGACATTTCTCCTAGAACCTTGAGGAGCTCCAGAAATCTCGACTGGGCCTTGACTACCAGCACGAGCGCGTGTTCTCGAACCAGACTGGGCACTGGACGAGTTGGGAGAAGGCTCACCTCTCTGTGTTTGTGATCTTGGAGCCACATATTCGACCTGCACGGTTCGTCTCTTGTTGTCCTTTGAAGTTTTAGGAGGTGCCTCTTCTCCATCTTGATCCACATGCCCATGTTTTCTGCTAAGATCCCCAACGGCTGCGGGTACCTTTTGTGATTTGGGTTCCCGAACTGAAGCACTTCTAGCGAGTGGAGGAGCTTCTTGGGGTTCCTCAGATGGCACAGTAGTATTGGCAATCTCCACGGTAGTAGTTGTGCTGCTAGTAATGAAGCCAACGACATGCGCATATTCGCTCAACCAACTGTGTCGAGCAACTTCAAATAAATCTGCACGTTTGCGTGGGTCTGGAACAAGAATACGACGGAGAAGGTCGCGAGCGTGCGGTGTAACATATTCTGGAAAGGTAAGTGGTGTCGAAACTATATATTTGTAGAGAAGGTTAATGTTATCGCCCTCGGGATTGGCTGGATCATCATCGAAAGGTAGATATCCTGCAAGCATTGCATACTGACTTCATGTTAGTGGTGCAACTATCAATAAGTGCAAAACATCAAGACTTACCAAAATTACTCCGCAACTCCATACATCGACCTTGCGACCAGTGTATAGCGAATCGCTCACAACCAATTCTGGAGCTGCATAGCACGGACTGCCACAACTTGTCTGCATCAGATCTCCTCTTCGCGAGCCACCAGGTAAAATCTTATCCAACTCCATACGCTTGACATAGTCACGACTAGCTAAGTTGTACTCGATTTCGTCTCCAAGCTCATCGTCTGGGTTAAAGGTGTTTGCAAAACCAAAATCCGTAATGATGATGTTGCGGTTGCGATCCAGTAGAAGATTCTCAAGCTTCAAATCTCGGTGAACAATTCCCTTCTTATGTAAATATCCAACGCCAGAAACCAATTGAGCAAACAGGCGACGAGCAGCGTTATCCTTGAGGTATCGGTGGTTGAGAATGTAGTCAAAGAGTTCTCCCCCTGAAGCATACTCCAGAATAATACCAATTTGCTTTTCTGTCTCCACCATCTCATGTAATTGAACAATATTGGGATGGGATATCTCTCGAAGGATGGCGATTTCTCTGTAGATCTTTGCAAGCCTCGTAGGGTTCGTTCCTACACTATCGCGGCGGATGAGCTTGATAGCGACCTAGGAGAACAAAATTAGTATAAAATCAAAATCAAAATCAACATTTCGTGAAGACTTACTTGAGTACCACCTGCTTGTTTCCAGCCCATCTTCACCTTACCAAATTCTCCCTCTCCAAGAGTATTGCCCAAATAGTACTCACCGAATTTACTGTTCTTTTCACGTTTCCCCGAGTTTGCTGAGTGATCATGACGGGATCTCTGCTGCCGAGGAGCCTCTTCGACCACTGGAGGAGCGGCAACGGCATTAGGTACAGCCTCAGCCATTCGTTCCCTCTCTCGCTCCAAATCCACCTTGGGATCGCTAACAATTACACGATTCAACACCTCACTTGCTTCGTGGGACAGCCCAGCAGGTGAATTGGGACCCGCTGGATGTGATCTATTCTGTGCATTAGAAGGTGGTCCAGCTCTCTGATCACGACTTCCACTCGGTCTTTGCGGTAAAGCTTCAGGTGATTGTTGAGCTCTGCGTCTGGCCCGAGTTGCCGCCGTGGCAGCAGCTGTTGCATCGTCGTTGCTTGTGCCATTGGTTTGTATATTCCTCCTCTCATGGTATTGGTTCTCCTGTGACTGTGCCCGACGTGGAGAATCTCTCGCCCGCGGCTCATCCGAATGTTCACCTCGTCTCGAACTGGAGCTACGATTTGTGGCCGAAGTTGCAGCCGCGACTGCTGTACTCGGTCTGTTGGAAGAAGATCTTTCCGAGACAATCGGGGGCACACCTCGTTGATGATCGCCCGGAGCCATTGGAGCAAAACTCAAAGGGGATGTGGTGGTGGTTGGGGATACTTGACTTGAGGGATTATTACTGCGAGGATTTATTGGAGCTGAATTTGTGGTTACCGAAGGTGAGGTGTACTGGGGTTGGGGAGGTGTGTTTGTAGATGCGCCATTGCCGCTCGGCCTTCGAGATGGTTTTCTTGCAGAGGAGGGAGATGCGTTGGTGGTGGTTTGATTATAGTAAGGGTCTCGAGATGGTTGTGAACCCGAAGTGTAAGGTCTCCCCGAGGATGATGGTGCTGCCACTGGAGATTGCGATCCTATTGATGTTGGTTGATGAGGGGCGGTCTGCAAAGCGGCTGAAGACATATCTTGTCAATTTTGCGCACTGTTGTCAATCGCAGATTGGGTGTCTAGCAAGCGGAAATTACAACAACCGTTGCTGAGGCACGATTCAGAAGGTGCTATTATGATTGCGAGGTTTTCGCCGGTCTATCACCTATTTCCACCAACTAACATCATGGGAGGGGGAATCTCGAGGAAAATTAATTGCACCTTGTAGACGGGGGGGAGGGGGAGAATGGGAACGCTGGCGATAACAATTATCAATAAGAGGGTTTGTTAGAAATTTTAAAGTTTTGATAAATTTTTAAAAAGAGTGTCGCGGCTGGCGCTGAATTTGGGCGACTATTATGTTAGATATCGTAGCTCCTTAACAAAAAAGTAGGCGGTCGAGGAATATGGGTTTATGGCGGGAACGACTCCTTTAGTCAGTGTCGATCCTCTCTTTTTTTTATCCCTTTGGTGTGAGAGAGAGAGTGAGAGAGAGTGAGAGAGAGTGTGTGTGAGTGAGTGTGAGTGTATGTGCGGTCGTTGGCGGATCAATTGAACCCAAAGTTGATTTGCTTTGATTTGATTTGATTGATTGATTGATTGATTGATTGATTATAATTCGTATGTAGAGAGAGGTAGAGAGAGGTAGAGAGCGTAATTAAATGTGGGTGGCTGGGGAGAAAGTAAAGCAAGACCCCCAAGATTGGAAATTGAAATTGGGATTTGAGATTGAAATGAATCGAATTGAGTTTTTTTGTTTTGGATTGGATTGGATTGGATTGGGATTTTGATTTGTTTTTGTTTTTCAGTCGAATCTCGATGTAGGTAGGAAGTATGTACCCTTCTTCCGTTCTACCTCTTGATGGGAGGGAGGTAGGGCAGGTATGGTGAATTGGGCGAATTGGGTGATGATGAAATGGTGAAAAAGAGGTGAGATGGTAAAATTGTAAAATGTGAATGTAATTGTCAATTGTGACGGATGGTAATCTTCTTTGGCGATGTTTTATTGGTTGTTATGATTAATCCTTTTTTATTTTTTATTTTCTTTCGTATTGAGGATGGATTTATGGTTGTGATTGTTTTGTCTTTTCTTCTGCTTCTTCTCGTTCTCGTTCTGCCCTTCTCTTTTCTTAGCTTAACGACAGTATGTAAGTTGGATTGTATGTGGTAAGGGGGTTTCTTTTTTCTTTTCAATGTACAACAAGCAGGTTAAATAGAGAGAAGGGGGGGGGGGAGAAAGAGGGGGAGGGAGAGAGCGTAACAAGTGAGCGAATGAGTGTAAAACAGTAAGAGAGGGAGAGTGTGTGTAAGTAGGTAAGTGATGTATGTGGTGGTAGTGTTGTGGGTAAGAGTGCGAAAGTACCTAGTCAAGTCGATTTGAGGAAAAGGAAGAATAAGGTGGTAAATAAGGTACAAGGTCAATCAGGTAATCCCTAGGTCAGGAATATAAGGCATAAGGTAGAGAGGATAGAAAGGATAGAGAGGATAGAGAGGATAGAAATAAAAGAGTGAATAGAGACAATGAGAGAATTGTTCAGATTGTTTTAGACGGCATCGATGTATATAATCAAGCACCTTGTACCCGGAGCATAAAGCTGTAGAGCATGAAGCTTAGAGATTATGCTCCCTCTGCTTATAGAAGAAGCTTGTTTATAGTGATTTCCCGCACTTTCGCGGGTGTAACACTGGGTTGATGAGATGGTGATATGAAGGGACCCAGGTAGGACTCTGTAAATAAGATGTGACGATGATTTAGGTGCTGGGTGTGAGCTGGATGCGGGCTGAGTGCTGAGTGCTGAGTGCTGAATGCTGCTGAATGCTAGGTGCTAGGTGCTGGGTGCTGGGTGCTAAGTACTAGGTGCTAGGTGCTAGATGCTGGGCTATTGACTATTCATATCTTGACTGTTGGGTACTGAGTGGGTGCTGGCAATTCCCACGTTCCCTGTATTGGGGTCCTTGAGACCTTGAGTCTTTGGGTCCTTGGGTGAAGATACTGTCTGTGTATGAAGACGAAATAGGGAAACTCTCCGTGTGGGTAGGGATAGATAAAACCTCGACATAAAAAATTAAAAATTAAATGTGAATGTTGGATAATTACTTACTATTATCTCCCAATCAATATTCCTTCCTTTTTCTCACGCTTCTCTTTTCTGCCTTTTCTTTTCCGGATACGTATGTATGTATGTATGTATGTATGTCTGGCTGGATATACGTATGTACTCGTCCTGTCCTGTAATGCAATGAATACACTATACGGTACTATTGTCAGTCGCTAAGTCAACAAGCGGTAGTTTCTTCTTTCTTCTTCCTTACCACAACCACAAATCCTCCCTCGATGATATGATATCCCAACCCTTAAGCTTAATAACAAAGACTCTTCTCTTCTTTCTCGTTCCGTTCTTCTTCTCACTGCTCACGTTCCCTGTAATTCCCCAATTCCAAACTTTCTCTGGGTCAGCCAAAACCTTCCTTCTCAATCTTTACAAAGTAATCTCCTTTTGGTTCATTTGGCGAAGTTGGATGGGAATGGGGCTCATGGAAGGGAGGTTCAAACTGGTCAAGAAAAGGAGAAATGATAAAGCCTAGGGCGGTTGATGAACGGAGCGGGAAACGTGAACAAGGTAAGGCAAGCTTGGGGATGGTGAAGTGGAATTATGATGGCGAAGAAGAAATGCATACTTGCACGACCTATTCAAGGCCTTGACTTGGACACCCGTGAGATATGAATAGAAACCGGTGGTTGCTGGTTTGTTTGTGTTGGTATGGTATGTAGGGTATGGCTTGATACTTTGTGATATTCATACCACGCGAGAACCATAAGGGGAAGACGATGAATGAACGAATGAGACAATGCATAACATACCTAGAGAGAAATAGAGCAAGTTGTAAGAACACTATCGTGTGGTTGGAATCCAATTGAACGACTAGCTGGCTGGCTGGTATCAAATATTCGTTCGCGTTCGCTGCTGCGTCTAGGTCCTCGTCCTCGTCCTCGGCTTTTCAATGGTATCAGATGGGACGGATGAAGGAGGCGATCGATCCGGAGATATATCGAATTTGATACTTCGAAAATGCGAAGTAGGTAGGCACGTAGGTAGGTATTTAGAACACACTCAATCAAAAAAGAATGAATCCAATCTTCACAGACAGAATCTCAATCTAGAGGAACAAGAATGTCTTTTACTTTTTTCCCCTTTTCCTTTCCTCTATTCTACCTTACATCGCTATACAAGAGGATCACATCAACTTATTATCAAATTCACCGCCCCCGAACATTTCGCATGAATAGTCCTCTAAATACAATATTACATATTACATCTATCTACCGAGTATCCCCATTCGCATGCGCACTCTCGAAAGGAAAAGGGGAATGGAGAAGAGAAGAAACAGGTCATTCCTTGACACATCAGACGAACAAAAGAAAGTCCCCAGAAGTATATCCTCCTAGCATTAGTCTTAACATGCAATCACCCAACCATCTGCGCGTCTCCTTCGCGTTTTCTCTGGCATAACATACTAGACACCATCCCAAACCTTAACAAAGACCAGCCATAGCCAGTCCAGTCCAACGGTGAGCGAGCCCCCCCAAAAGAAAACATCTGATAGCCTTCTAGCTCGCTCCTCGAACGACACACGCGGGACCCACGAATGAGGGGGAACCTAGACGAAATGCCATTCTCGGATGGGATGATGTGGTTCCATCCATATGCATACTGGGAATGTGAACAAATGGCATAAATATCATCATTCTGAAAACTTTGTTCGTCTTTGCATTGACGTGGCAGGCTCGGATCCTGGAATGGTACTTGGGGACTTACTAGGCTGGTAGGGAGGTAGCTTTTCTTTGGATTGACTTGACCGTCTGTTCGTCTGTGAGTAAGTAGTCTGTTCCGTGTATAAATATTCAGATCGTTATTGGTCCCTTTTCATTTCATCTGTCTGTCAGACTCGCTTGAAATTCTAGGATCCCCCTCGTGCGTAAACTAATACCTCTCTTCATGTACCGGTAAATCCAGATTCTAGTGAGGATCGAATTTGTACACCGTACAGAGTGATACCAATGAAGTCATCATTCATCAATCATCATTATCGGCGAATTTTCCCTTGATTAATCTATCTTCTATCAATTCTAAATATTCTAATCCGAGTATCAACAAGGAAACCCAGCCACAGCATCACCACATATACACATCATATTACTCTCTCTCTCTCTAAAATAAAAAATGATCATCTTCATCTCAACACATCCTCCATCTTTTGGTTCTCCACTACGTATCCATTATTTCATTCATTTATTGATATAAATATAGAGTGGATAGATGAAGTACTCCATAACACACCTACCCACCCACCTACCTACCCTCCAATTCAAAATTCGAAGTCCAGCGACCCATCTTCATCTCCTCCTCCTGACTCTCAACTCTCGACCCAATAAACCACAAACAGTACGGTAATCGATCCTCGACGATACCATATAATCCCTTGATCCATTTATCCATCCATCCCAAGACCTCCATGAAACCCCTCCCGTCTCCTCCCCAAGAATAAACAAACAAAAAATAGACAGTCCATCCTTCATCCCTTCCCATAAATACTATCCCGTCATGGTACACTCCACTACCTAGCACATCAAACAATGACATGCATAAACACCGGAGATGAAGCGCCCATCTTTCGCAACCGATGCAAATAAACGCCCCTCCCTTACCGAGGAGTGAGCGAGCGACCTTACCTGATCTCCTGATATGCAAGTAATATGATTTTCAGAGCTTTGTGTGTAAATTTGTCTGTCTATCCTATCTATTGTAGTAGGGAGATAGGTACTCCGGAGACTTTTGAAATATATATGATGTGATATATAGGTGCTATGTTTATTTGGAGGATGGATTGGTATGCGTATTTATCTGATGGGTTGCTTTAGGTTGTGTGTGTATCAGTGAAGACTATTTAGGATTGAAAATATATGGAGGAAGATAGATAGATAGGTATCGTAGGTAGATACTAGATCAAGTCAAGTCATATCAGATCACATATATCGCAATGCTATATTAAGTATCTATTACCTACCTACTAGATAGACATCTAGGTTTCACTCTCATCTTCTATTTGTTTTCCAGATGAAGCATAGCATTACCTACATATACAAATTCTAAAGCTCTAGAATAGAAATAGAACTACCAATATAAATACCATCCTACAAACACCTTCAAACTTACAATTCCATAGCTATCTATCTATCTTATCTATCTACTTATATAATACCTATTCATCAACACACCAAATCTACAAAGTACCAAATTCCCCCCAAACAACCTCTGAAACAAATTAGATACCGCTCGCTCCACAGAAGACTCGAAGAACCCTTAAATCTTAGTTATTTCATTTCTTATTTCGGGATTGTTTCACTGCATATACAGGTAGGTAGGTAGGTGGATATATAAGCATTATATCAACATTGAAGAAGGATACAAAATAAGGATATTTACATGTACATTATCAACTACATGTTATTGCTATAATACCTGAGAATCATATACTACTGATATATCCACATCTGACGGCATATCCATCTACATCGACCAAACTCGAATTCAAAACCTCACATCCGTATATACCCAGGTATTCATAACCATCCAAGTCCCCCTCGGGAAAAAGAAGCACCCCAATACCAACAAGGAAAGATTCAGGTACCACGCACCCACTCACAATCCACCACCATAATCCATTCCCTAACTACTAGTCAACGTTGTATTACAATTACATGCATGCATGCATGCACCATCCCATTCCCCTCCCTCCCATTCCATCCCATTCATTCACCTCGAAAACACGAATCACACATCGAGATATAAAAGAAAACCCAAAGACCCAAGCAGATGAGAGTCAACCTACATGTGAAAGGTGCAAGGTAGCTTTGTTTCAGCATCCTTCCCGATACGATAAACAAACCTGATGATCCCCCCAGCTATAAAGTCTTCGGACGGGCTGATGAGTGCGGAGTCAATTAAGAATGTGGTTTGGGGGGTTAATATATATTAATGTAGAGTTTTATGCTGGAATTGCTTGATTGATCGATTGATTGATTAGCTGTCACTTGGTTATTCATAAAGTAGATAATAAGGACCGATCTAACCGACCGGATGTATAGTTAGCTCTGATATATGAATCAAGAGCTATATGAATCAAATTATTGCTGAGGTCGAAACTTTTGCATTGTTTGCTTCATTGTCTCATCTACCCGTACGATTGATATATATTCAGGTTCACAGCATCCGAAGCAGGTATCAAGTGTCAAAGTTTGTGCACAAGGTTCATCGATGCTTTCATCAAGCACGGGGAGTTGCAAGGCAAAAGCTGTGCTCAGCGAGATTGCAGATTACTGTGCTGCTTAAACAATCTCCATCCGGGATTACATTTTAATGGAGATGTCATATACATCCAAACCTACTGCGAGTCCTGTCAAGGCAGAGGCATAAAGTAGTAATATCCCCATAGCTTGGAGATTGCTAACAAATAAAGTTGGGATGGTCAGGTTGACGAGTCCTGTGAGTAAATTTGCAGCCAGGAAGATGGCCAGACCGTTTCTGTTATATGCTTCAAGGACTCGACTCGTTAAGAGTTCATAATTCTCCTTTTCCGTCTTCGCATCCGTGCTTTTATGAGCCGCTGGGGAGAATATCGTTTCCACCAAACAAAAAGCAGTCAATTGTGAGCAGTTGAAAGCTGAAACCCATAGAAAATACGGAAGGTTCGCAAGGCGGCGTGATACACTTAATGCCAATCCATATTTGTAATTCGTCGTAAACAAGTAGAGAGCAATCCACACTCCTGACCATGTACCCATTTGCATCAAGAGGCGTTTCCTCTGAGCAACTGGACCTCCAATCTGCATGGAATTGCGTGGTAATACGAACATCCCCGCTGCTTGACCAGCCAGAAATATTGCGAGATAGCCAAAGAAACTAAAGATTCCTTCACGGTTCTTCGAAAATAGATCTGTTCTTGGAGCTGTGAGTATAAAAGCTTTTAGACTGGTATATTCGAGTGCAACTTGATACAGGGAGCCGAGGATTACGGCCAACAAGGCGTATGACGGGATGAGTTGAAACGCGGACTGAAATATCGCTACGAATGGAGGAATGAATGCAAGAGTAAAGAAGAAATTCCAGTGCACTCCGTATTCGGTAACATGCTCCGCATAGTCCAATCCTTTGACACTGTATAAACGTATGGCCCCAAGAGCAATCAATGGTAGTGAATGGCGTATTGAGTTGTATAAGCGTGTGCTGAGCTTCGTTGTTCGGCCAGCATTCTGTTCTTTGAGTATCGACCGGGCGCCTACAAGACCACCTGAAAATACGAAAGATCCTACTCCCATGTCCATTAATGATGTTCCCCAGTTTTCTACCTTAGCAAACCTCCGTGGAAAAATCCTAAAATCGACTGCCAGTATAGCTATACAAGTGATAACCAACATCGCTCCTCTATAGATGGTAAGGAAAGGCTTCTTCGGAAGAGGATTCAATTCGTCTGAAGGTTTTGCTTTTGATTGTGGCACTCTTGATTTCTTTTGCGTAGCCTTCTGTGTCGTCTTCTGCGTTGAAGTTGCATATAGTAATGGAACTGGCGCAAGGAGTAAGAGATTCAATATGAGAGGCATATCCGCGTAGACAGAAATCGCGAGTAGAATAGCTCCGACATTAATGAGGAAGTCGACAGCGAAAGCAATTGGAGTGTATGGGGCGAAAAAGTGCTGGCGGCTCTGTAAAGCCGACCAAAGGATGACTGCAACCTGTTCCAGTAAGTTAGCTCGCTGTGCAATAATAATTGTTTGCATTGCCCAAACATACTGGAGCGACAGCAGTAACCAAATTAATTTCTCCAGTTCCTCCACCTGTCAAATTTGATACGAAATCCTCCTTCAAGCTTTTGTAACTAGCAGCCATAGCTGCTTCGGCTGCCCGCGACATACTGGCAACGCTGGGCTTGTAAAATCAATTGAATGAGAATGTCAAAAACTGTGTTATAATTTTTGATGAGGCCAGACAATTCGACGCAATGTGGCTACGACAGCCCCGCCGCTCGGTTCACCAAATCCATCACCTCACTCTTCCGACTTCACACCTTGTGAGACATATTTTTTTTCTCGTCTCTTCCATCGAAAGCTTTCAACGATATCAGTGCATTTAGTCTCGACCAAGACCATGATTCATGTTTCTGAAGAAGTTAGCATCTTGGGAAAACCGAGAGAAAGTTCTGACCGGTTTAGATCCCTAGCGCACAGCCACCTCAAACATTTACTTCATGATTCTTTCTTTTCCAATGAGATGTCTCGCGGATACTTGAAACAACTTCTTTCTTTCTGCTATTTCATCAATCTTTCTGGTGGCTTCTATTCTTTAGAATCACTCGTGAGTGTACGTTTCAAACCGCATCCGGCCTATCAGGTCATGTGTGGTTGAGACACGCCTGCGATTCGGTTCAACGGAGTTTCTATCAAAAGCCTGCGGCTACCCAGTTTTGAGAAGGTCTCGGGTCCCATGGGAACTTACATCCTTTGGCGATACAGATCTCTCCATAGTTACAAGCGGCTTTGATGTTAATAAGCTGAGTAGGGAGACTCAAGGGATGTTATGAATCAGACATTCTGTAACTCATTTCCTTTCAACGTGAGTAGTTGGCGTCTCATATGAGCAAACGTAGGTATGGACGAGAATGCTACTCCATATCATCTGATTTCTATTAGATCATATAGTATTCGAGTTCTTTGGCCAGCTTGCTCTTGGGATTCTTTTTGAACCCCATCCATCAATAGAACTGATATCTCTTAAAATCACAAAAGCGATCGACCATAAGCACTTGCATTCAAACTTGCTATTCCTTTATTCAATTTATTTAGTCATTTCTAATCAGGTTTCTGCTTTCTTTTCGGGTGTTCCTTCAAGTAATATCCGGATTCTGCCCAGTCTACCATGCCGGAGATCTTTCGCCCGCGGAATAAGAAGCTGCAGTATCCCGAATTGCATGCGCAATCTGCGCGAAATCGTGAGCGTGAGCGTAGCGTTCCATCCCAGGGCGTTGGGTCCATATCCCCGCTCGCACAACTCCCCAGTCCCAGCCTAGTGGCAGCACGAGCTTATGCCTCACAATGCCAAAAACCAATCGGCTGGAAGTTTGATGCCTGGTCGCGACATAATAGCTTAATTCAAGCACATCAAATCCCCAGGAGGCACTCTACAATGGTGACCCCGGCGAAATGCACACGTTCATTGGACAAAGCATCTTCAAGTATGATCTCCCCCAATTCGCCATCATCGCAGATGGTTCCAGGGATTCTACTTGCCAATGAGAAGATAGGAGAATCTAAAACATGCCTCATCATTCAATCAAAAGAATCATCGGATTTCAGCATCTTCGATATTAGGCGGCATTCTGAAGCACCAGCTTCTTCCACTTCAATACATCGTGTCCCGTTCGAGTATACCCATGATCGCTTGCAGACTTGGGGTCACGTTTATTTTGGAAATATTGTCACCGCCGATGCTTTCGTTAATGCAGTCAATCTAAGGCGACCAAGCTTGGGAATGATAAAAGAACAGGATGTGCACGAGTCCTTCGGGATATCGGATCACGCGATTATACGTGCGAGGGTATTGCCTAGAGAAATCGAACGAAAGCCCTTTTGGATTCAAAAAGAAGTTGACGTTCGAGAATTACGAGACGGCATACCAATGCCTCAATCCAAGCAAGACTATTCACGGGATCCAATAATCGTTAGAAGGTCTAGCAGGCTTCGACGGTTGTCTTTGCAGCAAATTTCCATCCAAGATCGACGCGGGACCGCGCACCATATCAGACGTCAGATCAATCCCAATCACGTGGCAGTGCCGATTCGTAAGTGCCTCGTGTACAATGACAATGTATGTCATGACTAACAATTCATTGCAGACATAGAATATGCTTTACATTATCTCCCAGTTTTGGCCGCTCTGATGCTATCGGGGCATATCCGTAAAGGTGATTCCATTGATTTTCCTTTACCAAGCCCAGAAGCATGGGTTGACACAATCGCCTATGTTTACACCGGCCAAGGGGAAATTACACTGGCTATAAGGGAAAACATTTCATTTCTAGCTGGTAGGGTATAAAGAGAAGGCTGATACTCTCACGCGGGTCTTTTGAACCAGGGTAGAACGGGACTACGATCCGATGGGACACAGCCTAGAATTGGAATATCTCAAACGGATCCTTGGGGAATACACGTCGGGATTTCATGCATAGCTGCGTGGGTTTGGTTCAGGCCACGTGGTGTACTGGTGAGGTACTTTTAAGGATATCACGCCGTGCATTTGATGGAGGAAGCTTAGTGACGACACATCCGTTCAGGATCTACAGTTTCTTACCAAAATGCGACAGTAAGCACTTTATTGCGATCTACGACACTCTGTACTTGAAACAGGATAAAGCCCTTTCCTTCAATACTACTCACACCTGATATTTCAAAGCTTCATGGGAAAGTCATTGGTCTTGATCATCGACGGAGGGAGTTTCAATTACTCCGTAACGTGATTGAGCAACTAGGACCGAGACTCCATGCGCGACCATTTTCCTATGTGGCATGGATGAAATACATGACGCTATTGACGGCCAAGGTACATAAATATGAGCAAGGATTATTAAAATCTCAATTTACGACCGTTGACCGAGAAAGGCGCGATAAGGAAGGAATTCAGGATTTTTGACTCGCATTGTCGAGTCATGAAGCCGTGAATCGGTAAACTGACATTTTGTTCGGCGAGGTAATTGTGCTTGATTGACCGAAGAGCCGATGGCTCTCTTAGCAGGTCTTGTCTTTCCAATGACCTAATTCAATCATCAAAGACCTCGTATGTTCTGCTAATTTCCTTGAACAATTCGTATGAAGAGGGTCCAATCGATGTGCATACCATGATATTCAAATCGAACTAGTGGATGATTTGATTTAAAGAGCCTTGCCCTCGGCATTGATCTATTTGAAGTCGGCCCAATTACTTAATCCCCGTCTAGTTCATCATCTATAATACCCTGCCGCGTCTAAAGGCCGTGAAGATTTAATATGCCACAAAAGCCTTGAAATCATGGTGTTACCATCCTTACTAGTATAAGTATGCTTCATTTAACCGCAAATTCTGACAGACAGGTAAATGACTGCCTCGCAGAATGGACCTACACAAACGCCTCAATATCAACAAAGAAACGGTCCTAAAAAACCTTTTCTCCACAACTTTCTTCACTATTCAAGAAGTCTCCCACAAATTCCCTGTATTTACATCTACTAGACAAATATATTAGACGAGATAAACCGTAGTAAAATCTTTCTTTCCATCACCAACAGTTGTGGCATATGCAGACCACGCCAGAAATGATACATCATCTCCACGAACCTTTACGAACCTTTATATACTTCCCAATTTAAAAGACGGCTTCAGCATTCTGTAATCTCTCTGATGACAGGTTTTCGAGTGCTTCCTCAGATCATACGTATTCTCATAGGAAGCACATGTAACACCTAGACGCCATCCATGCAGGTCCATCCGATTCAAGCTTGTTACCTAAGATTTTAACAGTCCTCAGTTATTCTCTTCTTGCTTGTACATCGATTTTCGCGTGCTAATCGTCACCAACACGCCCTCGCTCTTAAGATAATGTATGAAAGCCTCTTGCTTCATGAAACCCACATTTGCCAAAAAAAAAGGCCAAACACGAAGAGTGCCCCCATTTCCCTACCTTCTCCAATCATCTCCATCTTTTCGGATCATATGTTGTGGTTTCGTCATATTGATCCAAGGTTTTTCAATTTCGAACAGATAGAAGCCAAACATGTGAATATGACATTTTCACGTCATGATGTCCCATATCAGTATCAAAGACACAAAAACAACGAAATCTATCCAGAGCTTCTGGAATTTCATGGTGCGTCTCGATTTCCATATTTAGATCCTCTTCACCCATTCTTACGAGGCTTGAACATTACCTATCTACGCCAGCCGAGTTTTGATATAGCCTGAAGCTCGCTTCCTTGCACTCTCTCCCCCAACTCCACCCGCCTAATTCCCGATAATATCACACTTTGGACACAACGTATATGAAATTTCGCTGCATCCTTAACGTCAATGTGCCCAAATGTAATTATTCAAATTGCAACTCGGCTCCACAATCAGAACGGGGCAATTACCTCCCTCATTCATTCATTATCTCATTCAACCTTTTCTTCGGTCCCGGGTCGGATAAATGTCCTTCTTGGCGACCAACATCCGATCTTATGGGAAACATCATCCACGAACGAAAAGGGTATCTAGATGCCGAGTGACATTCGGATGTAATGTATGTAATTGCATGAGAGATTTGCTGAATGCAACGCAAGATCCCTTTTCTCCCCTTTTCTCCGTTTTTCGTATACTCTCGTATGTTCTCGATGTTCGTGAAGTCCCGAGCGAATACCGGTTTGGCTGGCACACTCCGTCTTAGCATGCATATACCGAATGAAATGGAAAATGTAAGAATTGTATAAGTTATCCAACATAGCCCTAAATAATTCCACTCCTGTTTCTCCGTTTGTCGATTGCATTTGCTACATGCAACGCAGAGCAATCGAAAAGTGCTATTACCTACAAAGAAATCCTACAGCATGCACACCGTATGTATGCTTGAAGATACATACCTATCTGGCTCTTCAATCACTTATCCACCTCAGTCCAGAACATAATTCGAGACCACATAAATACCTGGGCAATCACTCAATACCCCAGCGCCATTTCTTCCACACAAATCACAACCCCCTAACCGCACCACCCTTTCCCTGTAATACATTGCATATGCATGCATACTGCATAAACGTTACAACGGCTATGAACGATGAACACCTGTCTGGTCTTCCCATCTTTCCACCTTTTATTGGAATCTTCTCAAAACGTCTTTCCCGTTCCGCACATCGCATCCTCTTTTCCCAGTCCACCATTCTCCCTTTCCATTTCAGTCCGGAATTCAGATCCATCAAAACTCAATGCACCATGGAGCAAATGAAATACCCACCTCCCCACCATCTGGGTATCTTCCGATTAGACACGCCAACGCCAAGGAATATGCCATTGTCATTCAAGCATATGCGGGTAGCTGTACATATATATGCATGTGCGTTACACATCCATAACTCCTCAAACCTGCCTCCTTCATTATCTGACCGTTTCATCCCAACTTGCCTTGCGTTTTTTTTCTCTGGCTTGCCGGATTGGTAGACTCTGGTACCTGGCTTTGCTGATCGGTCAGGCCGAATCTTCTTCCAATAGTTATCCCTTACCAAAGATTGAACGCACAAGGTACTTATGTACATATGAGAAGGTGAAATAGGGTGTCTGTGTCTGAGCGATTTTCTATAGGGTGCGGAATGAGTATGGAACAAAATTGTGCCAAGATGTATGGGCTGTCATTAATAGGCTGGGTTCCACACGCATCTTCAAACGCCAGTCAATGTCAAGTTTGAACAAACAAACGAATGATAATTTGATATTCAAGATCCAAACTATATGCTTGCAGCTTCCGAGTCTCCTATACAGACCATCTCATCTTATCGCATCCATATGCCATTGAGATAATTATCTTTCTATTCTACATGTTTTGATTAGATCAGATCAGATCACTGTCATGATGCCTTTATTTCCGTGACCAAAAATTATTTTCTCATAGATCCTATTCCCATTTTGATTGTGGACCTCTGTATGAGAGTTTTTCCTCCTTCGATTCCACCCCGATAATTAAGAATGAAAAGAAAATGAAAAGAAGATATCGGAAAGGATTTTTTTCTTTTTCGAGACCGTCCTTAAAGCCCATCACCCCGACCACTTTTGTAGACTAGTTGTCCATCCTAGTAAATAAATGGGAAATGAAGAGAAATATCAAATTGAGAATGAATAACATAGAAACAACATATAAATAGAAAGAAAAATAAACACATTCTGAGACGTGGGATGTGCGTGTGTACATCGATATCCTAAAGTAGCTACCAAGTCTTCTTATCTCTTTTCAAAGAAAGGAAACGAAAGATAAACTCCAAAAACAAATGCAAGAATATGTTGTGTGTAGAAACCAATAACCCAGTTAATCTTTTCAATCACCAATATGCTGAATGCACGAGCGCGTACGCCGGCCGGAAATGTGAAGAAACGTTGAAACAATAAGACAACGCATGTAAATGACAAACAGTAGGAAAGCGATCGCCCCCAAGACAATGCTGCACTAGCGTCTCAGGAGGGTTCCTTTCCTACAACTGCCTCATCAGGAAATTAATGAGAAAGAAAGACATCATCATCATGGGAATCATTTGCATCGTAAGAGGCATCGGAGGCGGAGTCGAGATTACTTTCATCAAAGAGAGTCTCGTTGTACCCATCATCCGAACGGGGGTAGGGGTCAGGTTCCAGCGCGCAGCTCGACTTTTCGGATAAGGAGGTGTGTTGAGAGCTCTCGATAGTTTCGGGTGCTTCCATTTGCACTTCGTCTTTATAGCGGATGAGACCGGGGTGGTTGCCCGGTGGAGATGTAATACTTTCGCTGCGGCGTGCTCGAGGACTCATACGATGGCTATCATTGGCGTCTCCATCTGCACGACTACCCCACGAAGTCTGTATAAGGATTATTAGCATCTAAAATTGCATTGGAGCCCAAAAAGAGAAAACACGTGAGAGCGGAGTATTAGCTTACCATCCGAAGTGTCAGCAGTGCATATAATTTGATCCATCCATGAAAGTATCCAAAGAGAATAGAAATTGGAAGAAATCCAATATCTTTTGGTTCTCGAATAAAGAGGCCGATCAACTTCACGACTTTCGTTACAAGCATGAAGACCAATTGGGTAATCACTGCAATCATCTGATTCTGTGGGGACCAAGATGCGGTAGCCTTCAATGAGAGGTAGACGATGAGAGGATCGAAGGCGAAGGACAAGGAGGTAAAGGTGGCAATATGCAGAGCATAGACACACCACGGTTGTTGACTGTACGCAGAGATGATCAGCAAAAAGTTTCACCTCGTGACTTGACAAAAAGGGCTCCGACTTACTGCCAAACATGTCTTTCCGTAACCAAACTAGTATAGTTACTTCTCCAATTGCTGCGAGCCCACCTCGAGCATTGGTACAAGTACTTGAAATTGTTCTCAAGTGTCGTTTCGATTTCACACTCTCGGTTGTATTGAATCCATGTCGACCATTGATTTGCGACAAGCCATCTCGTGACAAAGTTATCATCATCTGCATTGAGTTGATATTGACCCCATCTCTCTGTTTTGAATCCATCCAAGAAAAGAGGACTTTGCAGAATCTCGGACCTGAATGCACAAGTTCGCCCAGACATGCAGGAGGTTCCACCATCAATACCATGGGTTGCCGAAATTTCAAAGTTGCGTCTTTCAATATAAGCAGCTCCAAGCCAATTGAATGCACGCTCGGCAAAGGTGCCGTTGCGCACTCGCTTGACTCGTTGACATGGCCCAACACCACCAATCTTTGCATTCTCGAAGGGTGCAAGTAACCAGGGTAGTATTGTCCTTGGCCACGTGACATCATCGTCTGCCATTACCAAGATGCGCGTCTTCACTTTTGGAATAACCTCGCATACTTGAATACGCTTGTTTGCAATTGGCGCATAGTAAACGCTGACGTTGTTAGCTTCCAAGGATTTGGAAAAGTACTGTAGCTTTTTGTATTTGTCGGCTGTAGTGACGAGGATAAGCTCGGCTGGCTGACATGCGAGGATGCTCTGCAGAGAATCTCTCAATTCGTCGAAATTATTATGGATCGTAGGTATTATGACGCTCACATCTTTCGATGTGAAGGAAGGATTTGATGGTATTGGGACTGTTCTGTAAACCCAATGGCTGATAGTGTTGACAATAAATCTGACATAACGATGGAGCCTGTTTGTTCCCACAATTAGTCCTCGACTTGTGTGGCGCAGGAACAGAAATAGAAGCAGGATAGGCGAGGCTAAGAGATTTTACTAAGCTTACCATAGTATTAAGAAGGCCCATTGCCATATATCGAGACTAGGCAAAGCCATTATTGCTACTTGAAATTGAAGTAATAGAGTATGGAGGGAAAGAGAACGAGGAACTTCTTTAAGACAAGATCCACGGAGGTCAAGTGATGAACGGGTTCAACGTCACAAGGGATCAGTCGAGTGGGTGTAAATTCGTGAGGTATAGGCGGAAAAAGTGGCAACCCGAATTGGGCGTGTAAGACTCGTATATGTTTCAAGCAAGACCACCGGGGAATAGAAGTCTTTTGTGATGTCGAAAAAAGGGCTTATAGAAGCCGGCGATTTTGACCCGGTTTGATATGATATTATGAGGAATTTTGTGGAAGACCCGTAACACATATATGATAGGATTTCGTCAATTTTCAAAATTTCTTCAAAAGGGGGTGGACTGCAACGTATGGAAACAAGATTGGGCCAATGTCTTCGATGTCGGTCAAATGGTGCCGGTATATGTCGTGGAAGGAAAGGACGTGGAATGGAGCTCTCGAGGGCAGTTTGTGGTGGTGGTGATGCGCGAAAACGGAGGAGTCGTAAGAGGAGGACTGAGCTTGGGTTGTTCGAGATGTTTGCCCGTCAGATCAGGTAGAAATAATTCTTCGTATCTCAGAAAAATCAAGGTAGAAAATCTTCTTTCTTTTGGGAGGAATAGTGATTTCACTGGAATCCAGCCATGAAAATCCTCGAATTGTGGTAAGAGAATATGGTATGTATGTATGGTAGTTCTTTATTTTGTTTGCTCCCAAAGACCAAAATACAAAAAAACTCTTCCCAAGAAACCTGCCAATATATATTCAAGCAGCCACCGAAGGACAAAGACGAAGAGATCACCAAACGACTGTCATCCTCGTGTACCTGAGTTCAATTGGATCAAATATACAGTTGCGAGGAGCCAGTTCCCTAAAACAAGAATGACACACTACCACAATAGAAGAGAAAGACGATGAGATGTCATACTGCTTCGAAGGTGGACATCAGGGTCTGGACGAGGTCTATATATGACTGAGCCAACAAGAAGACCACACGGCTGGACCCGAACAGTTATAATTTTTCCCTCTTGTCCTTGTCTTCTACTACATCGAAAATCAAGCGTTAGCAATTATTAGGAAGACTGGGACGGATGCATCAAGGAATCAGGGATCGAGATGGGTAGAGTGGATCAAAATCTGGAGACAAATAGCAGCGCTTGTTCTGCGAGCATTGAGCGAAATGTGCGCCTGGTGTGCCATTTAAGCCGTTTGAGCCATTCGTGAATTTGACGAGAATGATCGATTCGAGCCATGAAAGCTATTTAGTACTAGAACTGGTCTGGGGCTGTTAAGCTCTTGGGATGTACTTGTACAATCTGGGTATTTTACTGGGGGTGGGGTGGGGAGAAGAGTTGTTGGATGATTTGTTTTGGGAAGGCAGGAAAAAGTGTAAGTTACCAGAATTTCACAAACAAATAATGCTCGGAAAAATATGCATTTCGTACAGAGGAATAGTAGTTACTTAGTTACTTAGTTACTTAGTGGTCTAGTCTAGTCCGTCCGGCTATCTAGCTTGCTAGCTTGCTAGTCGATTAATCTTTTTGGTCGACTTTTGTTCCCCTTCATCAGTTGCTGAAGTACACTCGGTTCAGTGACGCTTGCCGGGTGCCACTTTTTGGCAATAACGGAGGGGGAAGGGATAAATTGAAATACAATCGGATGCGCTTTAACTCGATGTGTAAGACTGCAAAAATTGAAAATAATTAAAACTGGACCTCAAGCGCGTGTGGTGGGCATTGTGGACGAGGAAGAATGAATGTTGGTGGTGGAGTAAAGTCCTGTGGGTGGTGTGCGCCAGGTGGATTGTACAGCAAGTAGGATGGTTTAAAATGCTTAGGGTCTGCATAGGTTCAGGATACCTTGAAAGTAGTATGGAAAAACGGAACAAAATATGCATATGGTAGGTACATCAATATCTGATATGGTACGTACTGAGGGAAAGGCAAGTCGAGTGAGTCTGTATGATGAATTCCTCGATGCAGTTTCGCATTTGTTGCAAGCTTGAACGGCCAATGGTCATCTACGCATCTTACCTGAGATGATTGTAACAATTATCATAAGATACGAGTCAAATTGATATGATTTTCAGCCTGAATTCATAGCCAAATCTGGTCGTTCCTATCTTTCCGCTTTCTATGGATCGTTGACTTGAATAGAATCACCTAGGTATAAGGAACCTAGGTACGAATGTACTCACGAAAAGAAGAGGAACGAGATGCCTGTCTATGACCGATAATATGCCTGCTCTTATGCTTGCTAAATCGCCTACACAAAAACATACTAGTTATCTCGTCAGTGTTTGCTGGTTGGTCTATCATTTGCGCAATTGTGGTCTACTAGGGTATGTTTTTAAACGAGAACACATCGGCCGCTGCAGGCGCCTGCTTTCGGAAAACGTAACCCTCTTTAAAAAGACACCTGCGACACTTTCATCAATATTAGCGAATATGATCCGAAGCTTCATATACTTCTCCAGTGTTTCTACAGGGAAGTTTCAACGACGAAGCGTTTCGGATGGTGGAATTTGGTCAACCTCCACGGCTCTAACTATCTCTAAGTTTGTCACCTCGAATGCGACTGCCAAAAGGTGGCCGTAGTTCGATCTCGAGCTATAGAGACCAGGGTATCACGGCATGAAAATGATGAGCATAAATGAACCCTTCCCTCTTCGCGTCCGCAATGAGGGGCAATTCGGTGGAAATGATGGCCATGGAGTTTATAGAGCCGAATGCTACAGATATACAATCGAGACACTCGCAATCATACGTCGAGGGAGAAGCTTGGTGAAAATCTGGAGCCATCACGAGCTAGGGATGACCATCTAATAGATGTCAGCTATCGATAACTTTGACACCATCCGGAAAGGTGCTCGTGGCGAAGCTATCACTACTCAAATCATTCACATCATGTGTTATGGTTACCATTCATCAACTTCAAGGTTATAGCTAGTTGTTCTCCATGTCGTTCCTTTCCCCCCCATTTTCAATGTGATCTCTCCATTACCCATAGCTTACTTTAGGTTAGCCAAGCAAATCCTGAACCTTTCGATATGTGAGGTACTGTACGGATCAATGTCCGAGCCTCCAGTAGATATTAAAGACGATTGTTCCGACGGTTTCGTTGTCTCGGAGTAACAAATATCCTGAACATGCTTGCCAAATGCTTGATCTATGCTTCAACGTCTATTTATCCCTCCTCTGATTGTATGTCATACGATACCCCAGTTATTCAATGTCAAAACCAATACAAAGCTCGAAAGCTATGTTTATTCTTCTTATTTACGCATTTGCCGCCTTCATATCAATTACTTCCGCATCAGTCGTGGATCCCGAGTCTAAATCTGATCTAATACACCATTTTATTAATGGATTAGCTGATTAGGAGAACCCGAGAGATATGGGATAGACTAGATGACTCGTTGAACGTCCGTGGCACACATAACATTATTATTTATTTCCGTTTTGGCAGGCAAGGGCCGTGGATAGGTACATTATTCGGCACAGACAAAGTGAGACAAGACCAATTGATTGAGCGGGGTTGGATACCTTGGTAAGCTTGGTTAACCATGAATTTCTCGAGAGGATTATTCTATATGCTGACTACAAATTTAAAAAATGCTAAGAATAGTGGACACTATGGTCGAGGCCGAGTCCGTGAGTTCAAGCGCGCAAAGAGTGTGGAGAAGTTGAGAGCAAATCTAACAAATAGACTGTGATTCTTTTATTGATGTCGAATTGCCATTGGCGAAAGAATCCTGCCTGTTGTCTTGGATGGATATCGTTAGCAAAAACTACCCAGTTACATACTCTTTGTACGTACTACTATCAACCACGGTACGTACCGTTGTAACTAGTAGTATTAGTCAAGATCTGATCATTTCGCTGGTAGGTCTACATTATTTCGGCATCTAATGAGCATTTATGGCTTGACTTCGTATTCCTTTCCCGTATAGCAATAGGATTAGAAGATATAGCTTCGAGATGGCTAGGTTATCTACTATGCTTTACTACTGCTCCTATACATATGTCTCATGCTAACACAACTGTACCTACCTATGTCTAACCATTCACTCTCATCACATGGCCGATGGACCGAAGTTTAACAGAGTGAGTTTCCAAACCATCATGCAACATCTTGTCTGCCATTCCAGATAACGAGATGACCCGCCACGAGAATTCTAGATGAGCTCTGGCATTCTCTATTTTCTATGTTACCAGAGGTTGTCTGTGAATCTGGGTACGGAAGCATGACCTCTGCCTCCCCGAGTGACATAACATGGGAAGCGACATATTCCCATGTACCTTTAATATTGTTGTCATGTATAATGTACACATACTGCAGAAAGTATCCATGTTTGTAAGTTGGGGATACTACAACGGGACGGCAGTGAACACCTGGTGGCATGTGCTGTTCTCAACTGGCCTATCTAGGATGTATGATCTTGCTTCCTCCACCCCTCCATCATCAATGCATCGTAGCATCATCCACTCCTTGGCTGATGCTTAACTCAGGATGTTTCGATTTTGACACGTTGGGACAGCTGCTCAAATCGACTAGTGTAGTATGTACATGATCTAGAGCTACAAGCTTCATCCATGCATCGTTGATCCTCATCATCATCATTATCTGCATGTCAACGAGCAATGTGCGGAAATACATTTAGAATCCTTTCCAAGTGGGATGGAGCGGAGAGAAATCCGCCAAAGGGACCACAACAAACTAACAGGCGCCAGCAAGGCGACGACGAAGAGATCGAGGTAGGTACACGATACCGGTAATCATGGTTATGATTCTGGCTGACAGCCTTGCTTGCTGTGCGCCATCTTTGAGCATCATCGTCGCATACGCAATGAAAATGGGGCTGAGGTGAAGAATTTTGCACATGTTGCAGGAAGTATCCAGTAGACCAGTACGAATGCGAATGTATGTACATAAGCTTTCTCGAACCCTCAACCCTGAGGTGAGGAATATCCTTGATACTCCAAGATAAGGTAACGGAAGGTCACCTTGATCCATCACAAAATGGCCTCGAGTCCGTGATCTGCACTTGATTAGTTCCCATTTTTATTTCCTCGACCAGCATATTTCGTCAACAATTATACTTTCGAATTGCGTCTTTTTCCCGGGAGGGTTCGTAAAAGAGAAACGGAGGCAAGCTCCAACTTCATGCAAGTGATCGATAGAGAAAACTCTCTGTCCCTAGTACATCTCCTTGAGGCTTGCCGTCATCAAAACAAGGGAGACGAGAGAGATTACAAAAAAGTCCCCAGTGTTTGAACGCTCAAACATGGACAGAATCAGGTGAAGGACCCGGGCACGGCCATTGAGTTCATGCAACTTATCCTAGGTACATTGCATTCTTTCCCGTGCAAATACACATATATGTCGTAGTTTTCCGAGAGTATATAGATGTCCGATGTCAAGACTCACGGCTCACCCTTTTCATATGTGATTGTACCACCTTGAGAAGTTGAGAACGTTTTGTACCGTTGCACTCTCGGGGAAACTACAAAGATTGGATCTACATTGGGCAGGTGACTGGATATTAGATGGTGGGGAGTGGCACTATTGTGTGATAGTGGCTTCGACAGACGTTGGACATTGCATGGAAAGGAATAAATTCCCCGACTCAGTGATACACTTGTTGTGTTGAACGGCCGACCGAATTATACGTGAAAATATGCAAAACTGCGAGGTCGGGGAGCATGAAGAATTTTTTGCATGCATTATTATTAAGGTAGCATCTGCAATCAGCGGCCCTCTCACCCAATAACACGCCCAAGGTCGAACGAATATGACCTGAGCGATCAATGTTGAAATAAGGTAGAAATTAGAAATTATCATGAGACAGCTTGCGTCGTCTGGAGCCTTTGCTAGGGATATAAAATGAGATGTACATGTGTACTTCCGTTCAGAGGTTCAAATGTCCCAGTTTAGGCAATTCATGGCTGGTAGATTTCGATCGTCCAGTCGCTTTTCGGCTCTTACGGACCTGGGGGTAGGTGTAGATGACTGGGTTTGAACTTTGAATGATACATACGAGCATACCTACCTCGCTAGATGTATCACATATGTATTGCAGATACTTTACCTACTCCAGACTTCCGCATAAATCTGTGACGAAGTACTCCATATCTGCCGGCATCACGCCTCCTGTCTATGATTTACCACACTAACTTAAGTCTTACGATAACTCTTCTCGCTGCTTGTTCCTACTGATCAAGTTCCATATCCAAACACGCCCCTTTCATCACGCAGTCCAGACAAACGAAGGGATAGGATTAGAAGCGGATATTTGACCACGACAGAGCATGCGGCCGACATGAATGGGTGACTTGGCCGTTTGAGAATGGTCCGTTGCAGTCCTTCCCCGTATCGGAGAGAATGGGAAAACGGGCGGTCCTTATCCACCATCGACCATCCACCATCTCTCCATCCACCAACGCACTTCCGAGGTGAATCGCCACGACTACGACGGCCACCATCATTTGAAATAAAGGGGTCAGTATCAGCCTCATTTTCACGTGTACGGTATATCCATTTCTACTTGTGTACGTAGCCACATGTGTGACCACTGGTGGACCAATTGAAGTGATGAGTAATAATAGAACTGTGTTGTCAACTTGAAGGGAGATGGATGAGTCGATGATTTGATGAGTTGGATGAATCGAATGAATCTTCCTTCAATTGACTCAATCCAGTTCTTCTCCATATCGTAAAGTTTGCACGCTTCCATTCTCTTCTCCTCCTACCTGTACGAAGTGTACTTTGTACATAACACATAGCGTAGTCATCAACCATGTCGAGATCTTCACCACTGGTACCCACTTGCGACTTTTTTTTTCTTCTTCTTCTTCTTCTTCTTCTTCTTCATATCCTCCAGAATTTCTTCTCACAGTGCGCACACAGACATAGCCGGTCATAAGTAGGTTCAACCTAATATAAAGCACCAATGATCTCAGCCTTTTATAATCGTCACATTTCACACTTATTAACCACTTGTCCTACCCTAACCTATGAGTTTTGAGCATGAGCATGGCCATGACCTTGGTTTTTTGTCTTTAAAGAACTAAACTCCCACTTTCTCAAAGCGATTGAAGCCATCATCTTGTCGTGTATCGTTTCCAATTACATTTTCCACCATTTATTATTCATGCTGCCATGAAACCAAGCAGCCAACCAGCCAGCCAGCCAGCCAGCCAACCTTTTCAAAGCACAGTACGCATTCGGCAAAGCCGGACACAACATGAATGAGTAAGTGATGAGTGAGCAATAAAACATCGGAGTCTCGGCCGATTTAGACTCTGGAGTCTGGGCAAAAGCTGGGTATGAAGAATGCTTGTGAGGCTTGGTACCGTGCAGTACCGGTACGCAGAAGTACTTTGTACAGATAATTAACGCAGTTACTCTTACTCTCATTAGTCTACCAGACCGAGACCGAGATCTCTTACTCTACCATACCTACCATAGAAGTACACAATAACTACACAGGACACGACGGACAGACAGTACCAGACGGGACAGGATAAACGAACGCGTCCACATTGCTCTAGAGTGGGCGGAAGATGTTGATGGCTTGGAGCGGGGCTTGGAGGGATTTGGCTTAGATGATGAATTAGAACGATGGATGGCTTTGAGGTTTGCAGAAAAGAAAGAGAGAAAGAGAGAAAGAGAGAAAGAAAGAAAGAAAGCGTCGTATGAAAGCCCTCGAAATTCCCTTTTAACACGATACTGCGCCGCTTCAGGTATGGATGCTGAAAATGCAAATGATTGATTGATAGATGGAAGGAGGCTGATTCATTGTCTGATCCATTCTCTGTCTGATTCGATTCCGAATTTCAATACGGCTTATTTATCATTATTATGTTGTCAAACGGATGGAATACTTTCACACCCTTTCTTATCATTACTCAGTTCATTATCACTACCTAGGTACACACACACACACACTACTCTCTCTATCTCATCCTAAACCCAAAACCCCAAACCCAATCCAACAAATCCAACATGAGAGTACTTCACTCAAAACACACTGCATCATACAAACAAACCAAACAATCAATATTCTTCTTTCTTCACCTCCTCTCTACCTAACCATCTTGACACCAATACTACAAGCATCCACAGCGACACCAACATCAATACCAACCGTTCAACTGAAACTCCAACACATTTATAGGTATTAGTGACATTTTATTATCTTTATACATATCTTTATACATATATTTATACATATATCTATACATACACTTATACATACACTTATACATACATTCACATACACTCACACACACACACCCACACACCCACATTCATCCATCCATCCATCCATCCACACACACATATTGGTACAACCAAAAATCAAAGGGGTTATCGTTATCGGAAATCCCGCAATCCTGCAACCGATTGACCGACTACATTCCCAATATTCTTTAACCCCATACCGGATTTTCGCAAAGGGGCGGTCGGCGGTCTGGCTCTGGCTCTGGCTCTGACTCTGACTCTGGCTCTGGCTCTGCTTTTCGTTCTCCTTCTGGTTTGGTATCGTGCATCAATCAATCAATCAATCTTTATTCCCTTGATTTGTATTGTACAACATTTATTCTGCAGAGCAGTAATGCAAAGTAGATGATATATAGTGTCTCTGTAAAGGGACTCGAGAGTTGTGTCTCTTTGGTTTTGAATTTGTGTTCGTTGTTGCTATCACCTGCTCTTTGTCGTGGTTTTTTGTTATTGCTTTTGTGCTCTCACCGTACCCAATCGAAACAATGTCCAGTTACCATGGAGATCATGGATCTAAATCTAGGTCTAAGGTCAAACCCGTTTTTAAGAAACTGATACAGAGCGAAAAGAATTCACTAGACTTGGATCGGCCAGCGGCGGAACAACAAGATGGCCTCGGAATATTTGATTATGGCGCTGCCTACAGTTCCCGTTCCTCTCACGACATTGCATACAACAGTCGAGAAGGAGGCAGGAGAGGTTTCCATGCGCGTTCAACCAGCGGCACATCTCAATTTTCAATAGCAACAACAGGCAGTGCTCAGCGTTCCGGCTCCTTCGTACATCCTTTCCAACAAACCCCGCGACCCTACACTCCTCCTTTAGGTGCTTCCTATCAAAACTCAATTCGCGAAAGTGAAGCAACAAACAGTAGCATTGCACTTACCGAAGATGAGGATCAGTTACGACATACTTTCCGTAGTACAGCCAATTTGTCAAATCAGGCAAACTCAATGACTGGTTCAACAAATCCTATGCTTCAGCAAACCCTACGAATTCAAACCAAGCTACCTCCGACTTCATCAAGACTTGCTCTTGCAGCATCACATACAAGTCCTGTTTTGTCTCCTGAGGTAACCTCACCACTGGACACCATGTCACCCACTTCCCCATCTATCCGACAATCGATGGAAGGTTTTCGTCTTCGAAGTCGCAGTGAGGTTGATAATCGTCTGCGCTCGGAAACAATACAAGAGGCACGTCGCAAGTTTCAAGAAAAGGAGAGGGCGAAAGAAGAAAAGGCAGCAAGGGAAGAAATTCGAGCAATGGAAAAGAAGCAACAAAAAGAAGCACGGCAGATTGAAAGAGGTCATCGTCGTTCTTCTGCCAGCGACAATCTACCTACTCAATCAAAGCGATCTAAGTCTGATCTTACCATACATGAGAAAAGTGAAGGGATTTTTGGACAAAATTATAATACTGCAACAATTGCTGCCCCTCCCTTTCTCTCCGAGGAACATAGTCGGGGTTCGCCGAACAGAAGTCATACTGCAATGTCAAACACCAAAAAGAAAACACATAATGCTTGGACAAAACTCATGATGTGGTTAAAGACTCGGTTCATGCGACTGGGTAAAAAGTCTAGCAAAAAATAACATATCTTCTGTTGTTACTTTAGGGAATAAAGATTCAAATGTGAAGAAGTCACCAAGCTCTTTGTTGATGATCTACAAGTCTGATACGGGGTTCTTCTTCACATCTCCACTCCCCATTTGTCCTCCATGTATTTATTGGATGACCATCTTCTTACTATCCTTAAATATGATTTTACGATTTATTTTGTCCTCTGGACAGGCGTTAGGGCAGGTACACTTTATGATTTATACCAGAGGACCAGCATCGACAAACTCGATAGCTTACATTTTTTCCCATCACATGCGACACATCAGCGAGGCGTTTTTGGATCATTCATTTTTTTTACAGTACATCAAAGTACTTGCTTCTGGGAACAGGGCCTCTGGTTAGGGAGACTTTTACATATGGGTGTTTTGATGGGATTGGATTTTTTGCTCTTCGTTTTTCTTTTTCATTGCGAGGCCGGAATTGCCTTGCTTTGCTTGTTTCTTCGCGTGCATGGAGATGGAGATATTGTTTGGAAGTGAGGTGACTTGTTATCTGAAGGGGAGGCTGCGCTTTATGGAAAGAGAATGCTGTGCTTAGATGGTGGGATTATGGGGGATTAAAAGATTTGATTTGTGATTTTATGCTCGTTGGGGAGGGGAGAGTTTGCGCATGCCAGTCTGTTACTACAATGCTTTCTTGAAGCTACCTACCTAGCTTTGGATGCGCATTCGATGGATGGGATGGGATACGGTGGTTTATTGAGCACAGATAGATTACTAAGAGCAATGGAGAAAATATACTTAAAATTTAAATTCAATCTTATGCTCTGCCTGTTTGGGTAATTGTGTGTTTGAGTGTTTCAGTAAGAGAGGAGGCTAGATCATGCTAGAGAGGTGGCCGTGGTATTATCTTGATTTTGATTTTGGCTAGGTACTTTAGAGCTTGGTGGGTGTTTGCAGAATGAAGGTTGGGATATGCGAATAGGGAATGGGGAAGAGCAGAGAGGAGAGAGGAGAGAAAGAAGTTTTTGGGATATCTAGATGTACTTGATAGGAAGGCGGGTGAATTGGTTGATGAATAGATAGGTAGATGGGTAGATAGATAAATGAATAGATAGATAGATGAATAGATGGGTAGATGGGTAGATGGGTAGATGGGTAGATGGGTAGATGGGTAGATGGGTAGATATAATGAAGGGGTTTTTTTTTTTGATGGGGGGAGTGGAATGGTAGTTTGATTAATGGAGATTGATATAGGATTTTCATGTTGGTGATGGTGATTGTGATTGTGAGTGAAATGTAAGTGGATAGATAATGGAGATAGGAGGTGTGAGGAGGTATAATTATGATGGAGGTATGAGGGGGATTGAGGAGGTATAGATAGATTGACAGATTGAAATAAATGAGTATGATTGAGATTGTATGAAGTAACACAGTGAAAGTATCTTTCTTGTTGTATTCATTTATTAGGAAGGAGTATAGTAGATAGAGTCAGGAATCCAGGAATTCCGCGTCCAGTATTCAAGAAGGGAAATTCGTTTTTCTTTCTCTCTCCCTCAAGATAGTATATCTATATATTTGCAAGAATATATAAACACCTGCCATCCATACGTACATATCCTACACAACATCTCCTCTTCCCCAACCCTCACATCCTCACCGTAGCATTCCAAGCCGAATACCGCACCACCTGTCGAAAATGTCCATACAGCCCAATGCAACTCCCTAGTATCAGATAGAACGGATAGAGAAGCGTAAATTTCAGCATCATGCGTTTACTGACGAATTCGGAGAGGAGGAAGTAGGTTATTAGGAGGCTGGTGAGGAGGCAGAGGGTTCTAGGTGTGGGAGGGTGGAGAGGTTAGTTTGGGGATTGGGGTGATTGGGGGGAGAGAAAAGATCACATACCCAATAATAAACAACCATTCCGAAGCCGGAAACTCAAAGAAAATCAGATTTTTCAACTGTGTTCTTGTGCGCGGAAACCCAGTGATCAGAAAACTAATCATCAAACACGTATATTGCGACACGAGATAATAGCTCAATTCGCGAATCAGCAGCAAAGAAAAAAGTCCAAACCGCGTAAGCAGATTGCGTTTCGTGTGGTGAGCAGATTTCCGATATGCGAGGACACAGTGGCGGGCGCTGGCTTGCGTCCAGCCTTGGGCCCAGCGCAGACGTTGTTTGAGAAAAGACGGGAAGGTGGTAGGGGCGAGTTCGTAGGAGATGACGTTCGGTTCGTGGATGCAGAGGGCGCCTTGGGAGAGGGCCCGGAGGGCGGAGTCGATGTCTTCGGTTAGCATGGTGGCGTCCATCTTGAGATCACGGAGTAGAGGGGCTCGCCAGTAGCCGTTGGAGCCTGGAGGGGGGGGAGGGTTAGAGATATTGAGGATGGGGATGGATGGGTATGGATGGGTATGGGTTGGAATGGAAAGAGAGAGAAAATAGGTTTACCGGTGAAGAGACCATAACCGAATAAGGCAGCGCGCCCGGGATGGGATGAAGCATAGATCTTGTCGAATTCTACTGCTATCATACCAGTTAAGAATGTTGCCTTGGAATTCTGAATCACACATCGTCCTTGCACGCAATCGATTTCATCGTCGGCGAGAAATCTCTCGACTGCCCATCGTGGTCCATACGGGTGAGTATAGTGATCACAGTCGAACAAGGCAATAATTTGTGCTCCAGTATATAAGGTGAAGAAGTAATTAAGATTATGTGCTTTGGAAGTGGAGTCTGGTACTTTAATGATTCTCAACCGGGGGATTTTTGCAGCGAGATCATTCATTTGGGATTCGAGCGGCTCGATAGGTTTGGGTGTATTGTATAACACGTTGATCCGGATCTTATCCTGGGGGTACGCAATGTGATCTAAAGCGTAATGAATCCTATCCATGATAATATCTTGCTCGTTTGGGAGATATGCGACGATAACGAGATCCAATATTAAGAGTTGGTCATCGGGAGTGGGAAATTTCCAGCCATTCTGCTCCACGTTGTAAAGTGTTTTTCTTGCGATTCTGTTCGGCTTGAGACTGCAGATGGCTTCCATAACATTCATGGCTGCTGTGTAGGAATTTGTGGAAAGATAGATGAGCCAGAAAATTTCTATCAACTTTGGTGTGCAAAACATGTAAAGACATGTTGAGAATATGAAATAGGAGATGATTAGGAGGCATGGTGTCCAATCTAGTAAGAAAGCTGATGCTCTGGACACATGAGTGCGTAGAGCAATAGGCTTTGATGGATTAGATAGCTCTGACATTCTGTGAGGAAGGACAAGAAATGAAAGTATAGAATTCTTCCTAAAGGAACGACTACGGAAGAGGGAGTTGTGAAGGAGTAGAATAATAACAACAACAGACAGATAACGCTCTCTGCCTCGTCGCGGTTGGTATGAGATTCCAAACTCTGATTGAGATCCATTTCAATCTACTCTTGGTATTTTCCATGAATAGCATCATACCCAAGCTGATCAAACTATTGAAAGCAGGTGGCTCCGTTGGCAATATCAATTAGCACATCTGGCAACGAAATGTTCGAGATGAGAAGATGAAAAATGTGATATGTTAATTTTATATGGAAACTTGTGTCTTGAAATACAGCATTGCGGCTTGTAGATGTTCTAGATTCTTGAATAATTTTCCCTCTCTTGGAGGTGCATTCTGTTACCAAGTCCCGTTTTTGGGTTGCATAAAGCAACGAGCAGCCTAAGAGGCGTTTATGCCGAATGTTTCAAGCCATTCGGTGAAAATATAACAGAAATTTTCTTGACGGATGAATTTCAATGTCGTTTTGTAGATCAATAACAAATAATTTGTGTTGTTGTTGAATAACTGAAGCTTAAGAAAAAAAAAAGAACTCATGAATCTAAATATCGCTGGAAGAACCCGTCGGGAGCTCAAAAGCCACTGAATGAGCCACTGAAGCCACCATAAACCTTTGGGCACGTGCGGGGCTGTAATTTTCTGATGAAATCTTCCTCAACTACTTGTGAAGCATGCGCAACTCACAACATATGCGTACACTGGTTGAGATGTCCGTTATTTACATTTGGTTTGAGACTCAACTGTCTCGAAAAGTAAATTTTGATAAGACACCGTGAATTATGGTCGCCGACCTCAACCTGGAGGAGGATCTAGGCACTTGAATTTGATATTCATGGCAGTTCATGGATATGTAATTTAAGATTTATGTCGTGGCATCGTTTTGACAATATGAAGTCATGATGAATGTCAACTCAAAGAATACCTCTCCTCTCATTGCTTACTGTTCTTGTTATTGATGATGTATACCCTTTCTATACTGTCTTTGCTCTCTGCGGCTGCTTTTTCTGTGCATGCCCAATCTTCTTCCCCCACGATCGCCTCCAATGATGATTGCTCTTGTGGTTATTATGATATTGTGACTGGAGTTCTCTTCACAGAATCACTGATCACTTATTTCAATGAGACTAATACTCTTTCGGACGATTTTATACTTCAATCCTACGAAAACAAGTACGAGAAGGATTACAACAGCATATTCCGACAAGGTTCTAATCCTGTAAATATCAACATTCTCAACAGTTCATCAGTTGCATCCAACAACGATGATTCTACATCTCAACTTTCGTCGAGATCACGCTCTTCACGAAACACTTCATCAAATTCTACTTATGGAGACCGTCCCACTACAGTCAGTGGAAAGGAAGGCAACTCTTCAATCGCCAATGACCCAGTCTCATTGTTCTCTCCATCTAATCGACCCTTTACTTCATCCTTAAAACTGTCTGTTGACCCACCAAATAGCGATCACTTGGTCACAGGTGGTGGTATCAAGACTGTGAGACAGGATATCCAATATGGTTCAGCACGGGCTTATCTTCGGCCCTCAAGCCAGGGAGTTGGAGGAACTTCGCTTTCGATGATGTTCAGATACAACGAATCAGAATCTATGGAAATGAATATCATGAATACCAACCAAAATTCAACTGCTTGGGTTACGAGTTTGATTCATTCGGAATTTCCAAATCCATCGTTGGGCACAAACTTCCGTTTTTTTTTCTGAGAAGAATATCTCTCTGTATGATTACAACGAATTTCGACTGGATTGGACGAAGAACGAAGTTCATTGGTATATCGGAAACGTTCTTGTCCGATCAATTTCCAAGGAGAATGGCTCTGTGCCATCTACCCCTTCACCCTTTTTGATCAAGCATTGGTCTACAGGAAACCCATATTCTATGCAAGGTCCACCCATCTCCATCTCCGACGCAAATGTCGGGTGGGTTCGACTGTTTTTCAATTCGTCATTGATGAATTCTACACATCATACAAATTTCGATGCGCGATGTAATCTCAAAGACGCATGTTCAATGGATAACACTACTTTACGTGGGTCCTCGCCTTTCTCATCAGCCGCTTTAAGTCCTTGGGAACACCGTGTTGCTCATGGTACACTTCGATGGGTAGCGATTTGGTTCAGCGTTGGCTGTTTGGTCGTAACTTTGACGGCTTTAGCAAATGCTTTCCTAAGGCTCAAAGTCTTCAAGAAAACACCAGAAATGCCTCAAAATCCTACGGAAGATAATATCAGTGTTATAAGCCCAGCTTCCCCGCCCTACGCCTATTCCAGAAATGCAAGCTTGACACCAGCCTTGACACCAGCCCCATCATATCGGACAAGAATCGAATCCTACAATTCAGGAACATCGACTTTGGTGTCTTCATTCAATTTCTCGACTGCAAATCATTCAGGTGAGCGAGGCGTAAGTGGTATTGGGTCTATCGATCAAATATACAGCAAAGTCGATCACGAGTGGAATATTCGCAGGAGTAGTTCAGGCGACAATAGTGAAAATACAATGTCTATCAACGAGTTACCTCCTAGCCTATCTCCCTCGTTACTAAACTCACCAAATTTCATTCGATTTGATGATAAAGGTATTAAAGACAAGTCTAAACGAGTCTCGGGGCTTAACAACACTACCGCTACGGGTACACTGGATCATATAACTCTCGATATCAAATCCAACGCTATGGATCAGCGGAATCAGACAGATAGCCAATCTCGCCTAGATGGGAAGGATATCACAAACAAATTTCCCACATCGGCATTCTCAACACATGAAAGCGCATCCCCGATGGAAACAAGCCAGAGAGTTGATCACTTAGCAGGACTAATCACCATCGCAGCGATAAATGTAACTGTCCTTCATTTTTGCCTGACTTTTGTACCGGCCGTTATTGCCCCTGGTGCTTTTGCCCACTATTCCGCCGAAATATGGATCAACAAAACCATTGTACCTTTCTTTCTCAATCAAGGAGCCCTTGGTATTTTCTTTACCACTTCCGCTCGATTTCTCATTGATCCTTTTCTGCGCGATGGAGACCTCTCTTCTATATCTTCGAAGATAGTTGGCCGGGTCTTCCAAATCATGTTACCGGTCTTTATATTCGTCCTGCTAGAATACTTTCTCATTCTATCAGGAGCAACTTACTATCTTCCTTTCTTGCCATCGATTACCTGGAGTACCTGGCCTTATGTGACTCCCTTTCCTCATCTCGGATATCTTCTCAATGAAGCTATCGCGCTCGCTTACACAATTCCAAACGCAGTTCCTCTCATAACTTTCAACTACTGTACTGGCGTTCTTTGGACAATTCCTGTGATCATCCAGGGATCATGGACAACACTTCTTGCTATCCTTCTCATAACCTCTATTTCGAACCCGAAGAAACGTTTCCCCTTCTATATGTTCTCGCTATTGATCAATTGGTACTCGCTCTCTTGGTCTTCGTTCTTTTGGGTCGGCATTTTACTCACCGATCTCGAAATTACATACCACATGCCAAGATATCTACACAAACATCCTCTCATCTATTACCCTTTAATTTTGACCCTCACGATCCTCGCTCTTCTGGCTCTTAGCGCAGATACCTTCAATCAATGGCTTAACTACAGTATCATAGCTAAAGAAACACTCATTCATCCCGATCCAAGCACAGGCCTTCCAGCTACTATCACTCACAACTCCGGATACCCTGGCTATCCGGGTTACTGGGTTCCTCATTTCAATGGTCTTATATTCTGTACCGCAATCCAATTCCTTGCATCGATATCTCCCTTAGTCCAGTCATTTCTATCCGCAAAACACCTCATGCTATTATTCCCACATGTTTTCAGCATGTATCTATTCCATGGTATGATCTTCTGGTCTCTTGGTGCTTGGCTCTGTCTTGCTCTCAACAACATCCTACCATACTGGGCAGTGTTAATTGTAACTGCCGTCGTGTGTTACACAGTCTTATTTTTATCATTGCCTATGTTATCGTTGATAGCGGGATTGTTTGGAAAAGGGTTAGCGGGTGATATCAAGAGAGACTCTCGAGAAGAGCCATTGAAAGGACGGCCAACATTAACACCGTTTGGAAGAGATTGGTTGAATCGTAATGGGATGATTGATGGAATTCCTGTAGTTAGTGGCGAAGCATTGAATGAAGAGAACAAGGTTGAAAGCATCGATACCGGGAGGAAGAAAACGACTGGAGTGGAGATAAGGGTGATCGAATGCGGCGAAGCAGTTGTTAGAGATTCTATTGTTAGTTCTGCCAGCAAGGTGAACAAGCTTGGATCTGCCAACGGCCAAGCGGGTGATCAGATCAATAAGGTTTGAGGTGTAAATATAAGGTTAGCAGTTTTTTATATACAATGGGTATTGATTTTAGAAGGCGCCGTTTTTACGTAAACTACATAATATTTCCATTCTAAGCAAAAATAAATTTCTTCTCAATATTATCAATGCTGCCCGTTCAATATCTCTTATTTAGATTCATTGAGCATGATGCTACTGTCCAATGCATGACTTGCTCCCAATGATAATAAAATTTAAATTGATCACTGTCTCGATTTTGAAAATCTCGATATTGTGGAAATCTGGATTCCATGAACCTACGGAGCTCTGACATATTCTCTAAAATTCACCGCTGCTGCAATTATTGACCCCTATTTACTACCCGAGACAAATTGCTTGTGAAGTCTGAGAAACATCTTTATTTACATGAGACATTCCAGCTGAACTCGAAGGTGGAAGATATCCAAGCAGAGGTTTCAATAGTATGTATGGCAGGGTAAATCTAGGATACTGGCTGTGAGTAAGCATCCCGCCTTAGTCCAAGTAGAATATTTGAAGTGTCATTGACAAAACTTCCTTTCTAACTGGCAAATCGCACACGTCTCCAAAAGAAAATTGAGTCGTCGTTTATAGCTAATAAAATTTAAGAAGTTGGCGATTACATCGACCACCATGAAGCCATTTGCTCAACCTCCACCTCAAAGTACTGCAAAGTCTACCTATCTTCTAGGTCTACGTGGCTTTTTCGTTTTGCAATCTTTCCTATGGATATTCTTACAAACATTCGTTCCGGCTACAGTTAAAAGTAATATCGTTACTTTTCCTACAGACACCCCCGACTTATCAGAACCTCATTCGCAAGATTCTATCACCGATATTCTGGAATGAATCGCTTATTTATTCATCTTTTGTTTTCTTGTCCGCAAGAGTTCTATGCATCTCTTTTATCAGCTCGCCAAGTAAACAAACAATTACATCTTCTATGTTCCGAAGATCCTTCCGTCTCATCATTCCAACAATTTTCTCCCTTTCCCTCGTTACCCTGCTTTCGCAGACCACCTTCACTAACCATCTCGCCTCGCTTTTCGTAAACGAAACTGCAAACCCCAGCATCCAAGCTCCCTACACTCTTCGCTCACCTATCCCTCTCACCCTCTTCAACTCCCTCTTCGCCCTCTTCCTCTCTACTTCCCACACGCCATTACACAACCTATCCGCCGTCCTCGCTTTTCCATCCGGCACCCTATCAATTCTCCCCATTCTCTACTCCCAATCCTACACCCTCTACATCATCACTCTCATAATCCCCTACACACGACCCCTTTGGCGCCTCAAATACTCACCTCTCTTTCTCTTCACCGCCTACTGGGTATCCTCCTACTCCTTCATATCTACCAGCGGCCTCCTCCTAGCCGATTTTCTCCTCCTGCCCAATTCTCCCCTCCTCACTATTTCCGCCGCCGGATTCCCATTACCGAAACGGATTACCAAAAAAAGAATTCCATCTTGGATTCCTTATACATTCATCCTTTTGGTTGGTATCGGACTGCAATATTTCTACACCACTTCGAACGCAGCACTAGAAGCAGCAAATGCGGAGTTGAAAGCTCATACGGATATTTATGGGTCTTCGGGTGGATTAAATACCACTCCGGATTTGAAGGAACAAACGCCTAGGATTGCGGATTGGTTGGTTTTGTGCGGAGGATTTTTGTTGTTGGAGACGAGAACCTCGGTGCAGAATTTGTGTAAAAATGCGGTGCTGGCTTCGCTGGGGAGGAGAAGTTTGAGTAAGTTATTGTTGTGTCTTATTGATATTCGAGAGTGGTAAACTGATATGTGTTACTTAGGTTACTTCTTGACGCAATCGATTTTCATATACTCGGCAGCTATTCCTCTATATCTTCATCTTGTTGTGGATAAGAATGTTTCGGGAATAGCGGCGACTTGTATTTCTTTTGTGGTTTCGATTTTGGGGACGTTGGTGTGTGGTGAGATCTTTTACAGGATGGTAGAGATTCCGAGTTTATGGGCGGGTGTGTGGAGTTGGGATTGGATTAGGAGGTGAGGAGATTGGGTGGTAGATTGGTGGAAGTAGTAATGTGCTGATGGATGATTGGTTTTGTATGTAATGTAGAAATAGATGGAGTTGATTTCTTTTACTTCGATTGATTGTATGGAGATGAAATTTATGAGTCCAACAAATATTGAATGTGTATTTTGATGGGCATAATTTTGACCTCTTACACCCTCACCTTAATGAGTTCAGTATGCAAGATAAATGCAATTTTAGATTCGAACTACAGGAAGTGGTATCGCGGATTATATTTCCATGTTAAAAAAAATAGAAAGGAATTGAGAATAGAGGCAAATGAGGAGATGACTTCACGAACGTTAGATATATATTACGAGGTATCGATGACGCATGAGTTTGATTGACGAAGTGTGTTTCCGTATAAACTAGGATGTAGGTAAATAAGAAGAAAATGAGGACATTCGCAAATGAACTAAGTTCATATAAGATCAAATTTCTAGATTATTAGATAATTGACTAATATACTAATACATACACCAATTTGACCTTCCATCTCGCTGTCGCTGTCGCTGTCGCTTATATCTATGATAAGCGAAAGAGCTTAAATATTGGCATTTCTCCTATTTTCTGGAACCCAGCGAAGAGTTATTCAACTGAGAGTCTTGCGGAGAAGTTGGGGTATAACAATGCGACTAGGGGAAATAAGTTTAATTGGGTCTATAAGATTTTATAAAATTTGAAATTCCCTTTAATTTTTTCAAATTTTTCAAATTTGAAGTTTTTTGATTGAGTGGTAATTAGCAGTATCAAGTTACTGTTTTGTATGGTTTTTAAAGAAAAGTATAGATTCGATAATTTTTTTTTCTAGTTGTATTATAAGTATAAGGGGGATACGTTTTCTAAGTTAGATCGAATCATCAATTACATGCATAATAATCTAAAGGAATGAGATTGACTGTATGATAGATACCAGGATATTAACTTAAAATGACAAAATCATATGGATTGGTACAATCATAGGGTCTGATAGATTTTAAAATGATAGCAGTAACGAGTATGAACTAGTTTATTGGTTGATGCTCTAGATTTTATCTCCAAATTCTATTGCGATTAGCTTCAATTTTCTGATAAGCTGGGCGGTAATTTGATGATACTACTCCCTAGGTACTATTTTTCACTATGACTTGAAACTTCATGGAAATAGATTTCACTTATGAGCATGGTAGTTTGTATGTATATCAATGTGTTAATTACTTGGATATAAAATGTACAGATATCATAATCTCGCTAAGTTATGATGTTGTACATTTTGATTAAGATTATCCAGAAAGAAAAAACAAACCACCCTCAGGCAAACCGGAACTCCCCCCAAAACTCTGCCATGTGACTCCGTGCAGTCACAGACAAGCTTTCACCCCGAAGGAAAACTATGCGCTACAAAATGTATGATTAACAGTAATCATACATGTCGTCATCGTAGTCGTATTGTGCTCTGGGTGGAAACCTCAGAGTCTTGGAGGTATTGATCACCATCTCTGTTCCAGATTCCGAGATGGTGAGGATGTCCGGCAGCTTCTTTGCCATGACCCAAAGTGTCCATGCGGCATCGTTGCCGGCATTGTGCTGCCAGCCTGTTTCCGCAGAGCTATTGTAGCCCAAGACCAAATTGATCAGGCTTCTACCCTGCTTGCTTCCCGGTGGAAGGTGCATAGCCTGAGTATCTAATGCCTCTGGAAAGAGGGCATCGAAGGCGTTAATCCCCCCCATACCCAAGATCTTTTGGTCATTCTGGATGGCGTGACCAACCAATACCACCTTTCCGTGCTTGCTCTCATCATCAATGAGCTTTTTGATGAGGTTGTTTGCCCCACCGAGTGGAATGACTTCAGTACGGCCGTAAAGGAAGTCGACCTTTTCACCTGCCTTTAGCTTTCCGATTCTGGTTCTATACTTCGCAAACTCCTTGAACTTGATGTGGCGATAACTGGTGCCAGCTGGGGAGTCGGGATCGTTTGCGAAAAGGGTTGCATTGTTTCCATTTGCTCTGAGGATGGAAATGCCGATCTGGGTGGGCGTACCGCGGGTGTAGGTTTTGTTGTTAGCGAAGCACGTATAATCGTGCGTGTTCGCCTCGAGATCAATGGCGACGAAGACATAGGGCTTAGCTGGCAATGTCTTTGTCCCATTAATGGAGGTGGATGCCAAATTCTTTGATAGCTCACC
Organism: Botrytis porri; assembly: GCF_014898465.1. Taxonomy (NCBI): domain Eukaryota; kingdom Fungi; phylum Ascomycota; class Leotiomycetes; order Helotiales; family Sclerotiniaceae; genus Botrytis; species Botrytis porri. The sequence goes on from NW_024066077.1 coordinate 2,669,019, forward strand.
AACATCGTCTGATGAGCTTGCCGGAAGCGATGAGATAGAAGGAGGGGAGCCCAAAGAAAGGGGAGAGCCCACGGAAAGAGGAGAGCCCAGAGGAGATGGGGCGATAGGAGAAGAGTCAAAGATTGACTCGGTGGGAGAAGTGGAGACGGAGGCTGCGGCAGCAGCCTCTGCCGCACGACGACGACGTTGACCAGCACCCATCTTGTCTTGTAGAGTGTAAGAAGTTAAGACTCTAAAGTATCAGAGATAATTAGTCGGTACAATGACAAGATACTGGATTCAGATTTGTGACCTCGGTAGAATGCTTTAGATGAGGTATATGCGGTGGATCTGGTAAATATGTAGGAGTTGTAGATGATAGAAGATCAACTGTTAAGCTGGAGGAAGAAAGAAAAAAGGGAGAGCTTGGGAAAGATGAACTTTTTTATTACAATGGGAATTAGAATTTGGGCCAGCGTACGGTATGTACTGTTAAGCGACAATGAAGACTTTTCTACTGTATGATGCCGTTTCTGACAAGCAACCGTTCTAGAAAGACGCTAGAATAAACCAAGATCTATAGAAGGCGAGCTCATAGGTAAAAACTTGGTACTAGATAAGATGGTACGGACTAGTCACGGTAGTCGTTGCGGGATGTGGGCATTCATTGACATCGAAGGTATTGTATTAGAATTTACGGCTATCATTGTATAAAACTCGCTCCAACTTTGATCTCTGAATGCAACTGAACAATCATTGGGCCAATTAACCTATCACAATCACCGTATAGAACAGAGTTTCACTAAATAGTATTGAGTTACATTCAAAGATTCACATTTTTAGTCTTTGTGCGTCAAATTTGAGTTGCAGTACAGACCGTCACATACTAGCGCCACACGGGGTAAAGCTTGAATCATTAGGTTGATCGTGGCTTAATCCTAACATTGAAATTTGCTATTCAAACTCTTGGCTTCATCACTACTACGAGATTGAATTTTGTTGAGCCAATCTATTATACTCCAGCTGGACAGCTTCTTCTATCTGGTATGTCTGGTATGTCTGGTTTGATTTCTGAAGACTAGAGGAGAATCCTAGAAACATGACTTCCCGCAGATTCTTGAAAACGTATAACTGTATAAGTAGCAGGCTGTCGATACTTGGGAATTCGTCATCATTCTGCTACTTGATTGGCAAATATGTTAGATCCGAGCTAGCTAGGACGATGCAGAAAAGCTTTTTCTCCTAATTTAGCGATTTGTGGCTCTAGTGTAAAATTTTAGCTAGACCAATCACTAGTCACCTCGCTTCTGGTTCAGAACGTCACGAGTGTATCCATCCAAACTAAGATCCTCACTGTGAGAAGAAAGCACTTTTCATTAATTTCAAATCATCCGGCGATCAAGTTTGCAGTAGACCGACCTTTCAACTATCGGAAAGCTTAATCTGCACTATTGATCACCTGGAGATGAAAATAACCACGCCTGTATATGATAAGTGGCTAACGAATTGGAAATCTATAGAGAGCCGAATGGGTTCTATTTGATCATGAACCGGGAAGCAGAAACAACTTCGGACGTTGCAGCTATATTATATAACCTCTCGGGAATCTAACTTGAGTTTTTAAGTTCACCACAAAAATCATGACCGAAACAGTCTGAACGCATTCTCGAGCAGGTATACCCCAAGAATGAACGAAGTCTTGTTCCTTCTCTAATTTCAGCCTTGGAATTATGTATTTTGATGGGAAAGTCTTTGTAATGAAGAAAAGAAGAGCATCTGAACAGCATGAAGCTTGGTAAGCTAGCCTAGACCATTGAGGATTTGGAAGTCATGGAAAGGCACCAAACTTAGAGAACCACCATGCTATATGGAATACTTGTGTAGAAATATCCGTATTGAATAGAAGGTAATAAGATTAATTAGATAGGAATATGTCTATAAATCTCTTTCGGTTTGAGATGATATCATCCGAGCGACTCCATGCGATCGGACTCTCCCGTGTTAGTATGCCCTATCCTAGAAACTCAATCCCAAAACTTCCTAATGACCATCAAGGGTGATACATCCATTCCCTTTCATTAAATACGATTTCAAACTCGACATTATCGAATGTTCCTACAGCGGCATATAGATCATGCATACCTTCCAATCCTGTGACGGGGAGATCTTCTACAGCATCACCCTCTTCATGAAGATTCCATCCGCCATCCTTTTTACCGTCTCTGGTAAAGAAAATCTCAACATCAATAGGAGTCTGGGCCGTGGTCTGCGCTGGCCCAGAATCGTAAGCAGGAGGATTGTTAACATTCCGTGGAGTGAAAGTCATTCCGATTCCAAGTGTCTGACCAGCTTGGAATTTACTTGTAAAGTCCTTACCGCCCCAGAGGTCATTGATATACTTATGTCCATCATCCCCGTGAACCCCTAATGCTCCTCGGTGCCATCCAGGCAATCTGAAGGTTGGGTATGGTTGCGCAACAAATCCCAAGCCCAAAGTAATCTCTCCGCGATATCTATTTGATATCTTGACCTCAAAGTATATTGTCTTGCCTGTTTCGGTTCGCAAAGGTGAATGCGCGTATACGGAGTATAGCGGAAGTGTAGAAATAATGCATGAATCCTTGCTGTTGGACTTTGTCTTTCCCGCCCAAACACCCTGTCGTAGACGCGAAAGATCACCATTGTAAGATCTTGGCTTAATGACACCAATGTTTGCAGCATCAAGTGCTTCTAGAGCAGCCTGCGGGAACTCTACAGGCGGTGCCAAAGGATTCTGTTCACACCATGCTTTCCCTTGTAATGCTTCTTCTTCGGTAGCGTTGTTTGCATCGCTTCGCTGATAACCCATAGATGGGGGAGGGGGTAGAAGAGATGTGTCGGGAACTGCAGTCTGCCAGTCATGATATGGTGCTTGAACTTGCGATGGTGGTGGGCCCGAAGGAGGGGTATATTCGTGCGAAGGTGGGGGACCAGGTGGGGGCGCATATTGATCATTATAAGGCGCATGTTGTTGCGAAGCAGGGGGTCCCGCTGGGGGAGAATAAGATTCATTCTGCGGCATTTTTATTGAAACTTTACTTTGAGGTATCGCGTTTACTGGTCGTGAATTGAGGTTCTCGTTGTCATATCCCGGCGGTGCTTCACCCTTCAATTTGCTTCCGAAACACATATTCAAAAGGTTTGTGCAGATTGAAGAACCGAATAGTGATTATAAGCAAGAAAATGCTGATTCATGATTCAAATCATGGCTGTGTTGAAATGGGCTGTGCAAGTAAGCATGACCTCGAGTCATAGGAATGCCTAGCTGCGCGTCTCCAGCGCGTCTAGTAAGCGCGACCACGTCTTCCACAACTTCATCGCCGCGGACAAAAATTATCAAAACCTTCAAAATGAGCCAGCATATTAATTTTCTAGTATTTATTAGCTACCATTGTCGCAAAGACCCGCATTTCATTCGGAATATTCCTCTTTCGAGGGAAATTGGAAATCGGTATGTCCCGAACATTTTTGCGTCAAAGGAGATAGACAAAATTCTTTGACCACTCAAATCCATGAGCTCACAAGCTTTGGTATCTTAGTTGACAGTTACCTATCTATGGATTTGATAAACCAATGAAATTGCTGATTTTAGGAGGTAAATTGCTTTATTGCTGGGCAACTTCCGCTGAAAGAGACTTTTCTGTAGACGCAATGCCTTTTACTATCACACATTTTACTTATATACACAAACTACAGCTCCCATCAGAAAGTTCTATGGCCGTTGAGACATGAGTTATGTCGTCACATCGCTCTACTTCGTTCAGAATATCAGTTCATGTTAGTATACATCAATACAATATGTATAATAGCAAGGCTTACGATACGTACTTTAGTATCCGGACTGTGATGATTCGGAATACCCCACGTTTCAACAACTTTTGCATAACCAAGATGCTGCTGTAGACCTTATAGCTAAAAAGGCCGCGTCTTTGCCATGGATTGGTACGCCGAAGGGGGGCTTCGTCATCAATGAGAACGGATATTCTCGACCCTATACAAATGCCACAATTTTTGCCCAAGCAGATGCATTTGGGAAAGCTACCATTGCTTATGAGGTACACGGAGATATTCTCAAGAAGTATATCGTCTTGGGTGGGGATCGGAGTAAGCTGGGATGTCCAGTTACAGACGAGTCATGGACTTCGGATCGTGGTTGCCGTTTCAATAACTTCACTTCCGGTGCTATTTATTGCAATTCTAAGATTGGCACTTGTGTAGTGAAAGACGAGATTTATAAGAAATGGCTGAGTATAGATGGGGCTGAAGGGGTAATGGGATATCCAGTTTCTGACATGAGTATTAAAGATGCCTTGGCTTGACGCTTTTCGACAACAGCTTCTGATATTATGTACAATTTGTCGCCTTTCTTTCACTATTCGATGTTGAATAGGCACTGATTTTTTATATGTGAAGGAAACTTTGACGCCCGGCGGAGTGACTCGATTCAATATGTTCTCACACGATGGAGCTATCTATTATACTGTAACTCGCGGGGCTTTCTGGATCTATGGAGATGTCTACAAGAAGTGGATGGCTACAGGTGGCGAGTTGGGGAACCTGGGCTATCCTGTATCAGACGAGAAGTTGGCTCCCGATGGATTGTGTCGCTTCAACAAGTTCTCGGGCGGTGGCGCGATATACTCAACTCCAGAAGTAAGCAAGTTTGATACTTTGGTTTTGCAATTCCCAATTTCGGCTCTCAAACTATAATTATGTCCCACTTGTCGATATACGTGATTCAAACTCTCTATCTTATTATCTAATGAGCGATTACTGATCCCGGAACTTCTAGCATGGTGCGGTAAAGGTAGCTGGAGAAATTTACAAAAGGTGGATAGCCCTTGGCGGAGGAAGTGGGTATTTGGGCTCCCCCATCACCGATGAGATTGTCGGCAAATACGATACTCGTTATAATGACTTCTCTGGTGGTTCGATATGGTGGCATCCCTCTATTGGCACCCGAGAGTTTTCTGGAAAAGAAACAAATTATAACATCAACATTACTGAAATTTTGATCGACGAGCTTCGCTCTGCGCGTGGACACTCTTTATATTACAGCTTCCATCGCTACAGTATCTGGAGGGGTGCAATCTCTTGCTCTCCCCCTTGGCGAGCACTCAGTTGGTTTCGTATATCCCGGCTTAACATTCCAGAATTGTTCAATCGGTGATGAGGAGACAGTCACATTTACCTACCTCGTCGTCCACAACCATTCTAATAAACGAGAGGATGTTCTCAAAAAACTCGACGTCGCCATACATAAGCTTGGAGCAGCTGCTATAGAGGAGAATGTGATTTCCCTCAATTCAATGCGCAAGCTATCAATTGGCGACGCTATCGGTACAGCTATAGGCAGAGCGCCTGTGCCTCTAAGTGAGCCAGCTGTTCGCCCATTTGAGGGATGGGCCGATAGTGGTGGTCTAGGGATGCCATTTCTGAATTGTGACGGTATTGTTGCTGCGGAGGTCACAACGCTGAAAGGTAGCGATATCAAGGCACATCTAATCGTGGGGAACACATGGAAAGTTAACGATAAGCATGTGGGCACAAAAGCGCCTGATAGGTGTGGCTCAATTTCACGATACCATGTGCTATAGAATGTGGAATTCTCATGAATCCATTGCTGTATAACGTTGATTCCATCCTGCAAGTTGCCTAGTAGTACATAACTTTGATTATCTTAGGGATTTGATCTGGATCTGGCTTTCTTCCAACAAGGTAACAAACTATGAGATGGATTTAATAATGAGTTATTGACCCTTTGGATAAACGTTAGCAAGGTTTGAAATTTTGAGATTGAATAAAAAGTCATGTTAGCACGATGATTGATAAGTTCCAATGATAAAATGGCATCAAAATGCTTGCTATTATCGGGTGATGACGATGAATGTGTTCGAATGAATGCAACATAACCACGATAGCATGAGATTGAATATCAATTGTGTGCAAGTTATTGACTAGGTACTTATGGCTATTCAACTGATACATACTAGGTGTAAGCGTATGCAAGGTTGAAAATCCGATATCTTATAAATCAATCAATCGAAATCGTCTGATGTCTGATGTCTTCTGCTTCAAGTCATTAGGCGAGGGCAGTCTATTCGTAGGAGAAAAAAAGGCCAGAATCAATCACTTTATTAAATTCTATTCTGAATCAATCGAAAGAAAATTAATAAAAAATAACAATATTGAATAAATCCTTGAATGATTTTCAATCATAAAAATAATTTAAATGTTAAATTCTCTAAATTGGAATGAAATATTTGGACCATTGAAGGGCTTGACCCGTGGTCAATTCCGGCCTGTTTTTTTTCCACATATAGGCAGTGAAGAGTCAAAGTCTGGGGCGCTTGGATCGACTAACCTTAGTTTCAGGTATCCTTTAACTTCATTGTTACAAACTTCAACTCTCATGGATTGAGATGACAACACAAAAGATATATACCTATATTGGCGTCACTTGTAATAGAATCCAAAAGGAAGACGAGTCTGCGAAAGACCAATGAATTCTCAAGTATTGTTCCCACTTCCTTTTTCCAGCTTCATTATACTGCCACGCCATCGCGATCTGAATATTACTGGGACTAAATGGAATGAAGAGATGCACTTGGTCAAATCATGCAAGGTTGTGAGCTCTCCATGTCGACAGGAAGATATGAGACGCAATCTCAAGGCTCAAGCTATATTGGATAAAACGTACGGAGGTACCTTGACATCAGCTGTATGAAGACATGACATTACCGTTGTGGGGCGTGGAGCTAATGATGCTCTAAATCTTCTTCGGCAATCACAATCTGCCGTTAGAATCTTGACAATGATGGAATGTTCGGCTTCATAATTCAAAGAAGGGACGGAAATATATATGGGCTCATATATCGCCATTTCGGGTTTCTTGAGTTTGGCGTCACTGGAAGATGTTATCGAACTTTAAATTTGAGATCTGACGGGTGGGTCGTTGCAGTACAAATCTTGTTCTATGTATTATTTTTTTCAATTTTCGTTTGATCTGATCTTTGATTATGCTCTCTCCACATCTGATCATATCGTATAATCGTCCAAAGTCCTGTTACTGGAACATTCTTTTAAGACGAGGAACTTAATTTTCATTCAATTGTATCAAGTTTGATAAAATGTTTTACCTTTAGCTAGGTACCCAGCACTTAAGTTATCCTGAGTGTAAAAAAAACCCCCGAGTCCAAATGTACCAGTTGGCGTTAGCGGGCAAGTTAAAAAAATCCCTTGATCTGCGGGATATTCTAAGGAACAAAGCAGGCAATTCTTCATGCGTCTTACAAAAGCTACGAGGTTGTGAGAAATCTGGAGTTTCGATATCAAATTTGAGACAGAGAATCACTTCAGACGTGGGGTCTATCAATGCAAAACACCAGATGTGTTTTAGATTGCTCCACAGAAAACCGCTTTCGGGATCGAGACGCGAGTGAACAAGATGTCTGTGCTCGGTGATATAGATTAATCGCAGTATAGTATAGGGAGTTTATGCAATATCTGGCTATTGTACAATAGATACCATGGTTCACAGCTTTTCTCAAGGTCCTTCAACAGTGCCCCTGATTGAGCCGAGTTTACCAAGTCATAATATGGGAACATCCAGAACTCCTTGTCGTAGAATCTTTGAAAATTCTCTCGTATCTTTTTGTTATCACCGCCGGTCGTGTTAGATATCGAGATTAAGCTTTAATTGTCTTTTCCTCTTTTTGGGCCTATAAGCTGGTAACTTACAGCCCATGTTACCGCGACACTTACACTCATGCATTTTTAGTAATTAATACATCGACGCCTTTTAACGAATTCCTACTTCATCGCAGCTGCGGATTGGAATTTTTTGTTTTGATGGAGTTGTTGAATGACACGTATAATGCGAGCTGTACAGACGGAAAGGTTTCGGTGCGATCAGCTCCCACATCAGGACTAAGAGAGGAGATTGAGAATAGGGGTGATAATGATCAGTCGGCGGAGGTCTCGTCACTCGAACGGGAAGCAGGACATAAAATCATGGAAGTCACTGTAATCACATCGATTCCCTCCACATACACGCAAACTTCGACCAGCTCATCGATAACAGCGCCCCCTTCATTCTTCAACCGAGCTGCTCTTGCAGAACCTCAGGCCGGGATTGACTGCAATTCTCAGATCGATCAATTCAAATCTCAAGCTTCACAACAAAATTCTCAACAGCTATCCCAAGCAACACAACAGTTTTCACAACAGGTTTCACAAATATCACAGAAAGCTTCGCAATCTGTTAGCCAAGCTCTCGCTGTCCAAACCTCTGCCCAGATTGCTCAGTCTTCAGCACAGGCTGGGCAATCATCGGCCCAAGCTGCTGCCGACGTAGCCAATTCTTCTTTATCTTCAATTAAAATATCGGCATCATCGGCAGTGGCTGCGGCATCAGCGAGTGCTTCTGGTGCGGCTATGAGTGAGTGGACTTCCACTGGCTATTCATGTCCGAGCAAAATCAGGCCTACTGGTTTTGATTCCAACCAGTAGACGCAAGTGTACTTGCAAAGAACGTTTATTAACTATTCATAGGCGCTTCTGCAATTGTATCTTCGGCTCTTCTATCGGCTAGCTCTTCTGTTTCCAAGGCAATTTCTTCCGCGGATTCTTCTGCTAGTGCTGCTAGAGGTATGTTTCTGGAATTCTGTCCTAGAACTCATGCTAAAATTCCATGGCTAATTTCTTGGATTAGCTACTGCCACATTTGCAATTGCACAGGCCCAAGCTACAATCTCGGTAACTAACGTACAGATCCCCTATGGTAATAGCATACGTACTATAAATAATTAACAATAAAATTAGTCACAAGCTTCCGCATCAGTACGATCATCACAAGTCCAAGCCATCACAGCAACACAAGCAGCAATCGCAATTGTGGGCTCCATAATCGGTTCCTCACTTCTATCCATCCTCTTATATTTCCTCCTATCCAGATACAGAAAACGCAAACAGAATGAAATCGAAAACAACGATTTTCCTGTTAAGAATTACAAACAACCATTGACTCTCCCAATCTCAGAACCAAAACCCATAAGAATATCATACATAATACCCACTCCTCCTCCTGATGCCCAATTCCCGGATAGAGGTCCTTTCAGTCAGGATAAATTCTGGTCAATGCGAATGTCGAAAACGTTGAGAAATGTGGATGAGAGATCGATGGATGTTCCGTTGGCTTTTGCAGGTGAATTGGAACAATCGGTTTCGGAACAGACCCCGAGACCGAGTCTGGGGGGTGCGAAGAGGACGTTGGTTTATGATGCGGATTTTCCGAGTCAGCCTCCGAAGTTTGATGACGGAGAAGAATTGGGTGATTTTGGGGACGGGGAAAAAAGAGGAGGATTGGTAGGGTTGGGTGAAGTGGGTAAGAAGGCTTCGATTGGGAAGGCTATTTGAGGGATGTTGATGGAAGGGAATCCTGGATATGGATGGATCATTGGAGTTAGGAAAGTAGGATAGAGTGGTGGGCGGGACTTACACTCGTACTTATGCTACAAGCCTATAATAATGATGGATAAATGAGGGTATATACTTTTTATTAATACTAGATACACTGGAGGCTTTTCATTGCTTTCAGATTTCTTTCGAGAATTCTGGTAGCTTTGTATTCATTGATTTACACAAAACTTTGTTGCACATCTGATATGAACCAGACTTGGTACATACCTAAGTGTCTCCCTCTCCAATTCACCTAAGTGCTGTTTGCTTTTGTTGCATATCTCTGAAGGGAGAATCTAAAGTTAGTACACACATGAAACCACGCCTTCCAAAGTCGACCGCATGGCCTTTTGAATAAGGCCTGTGAGAGGATAGTTATTTATACACGGCTGAATAACTAGGTACCTCTTCGACTGTTTTTTCCCTCTTGTAGCTTGTCTGGAAAGTTGGTAGGTTATATAATGAAGGTTAGTATGTACCACAATTTCACCAAAGCTACTCTCAAGAGTGTTCTGTTGCATGTCTACAAAGTTGGTAGACCAGGATTCTGTAGACCCTCAAAATCGGTCTACAAACTATCAGGAATGAGTACACACCAAAAGTCAGTACACCCTCAAGAGTCACAATACTCCCAAAATCCTGTTGCACATCTCATAAAATCAGTACACACGCAAGCCATCTATCTTTTAGTACATAATATACTGACATGTACGTACGTAAGTAGGGTTAATACATAACCGTGATTTCTCTCAACTTATTTGCTTATCTGGACTATATGTACAGCTCAGCTTTGGGGAGGAACAAGTTGATGGCAGAGATTGCCACGAGAGGAAAGACATCTTGTGATTGCCTGGAAATGAAGCGCCAAAAGAAGGCGAGATAAATATGTTAGGATAGGGATATGCGTAATAAATATTTTGGGCTATGGAGAGGTGACAGGATACCTACCCGGATGTTAGTAGCGAGCTAGAATCACTGTTATATCACACAATTTGGCAGCTCGCATGCTGGACCCAGGAAAATAGATGAAAACTCAATAGATAGACCTAGAAGCAAACCATACTAAAGCGCTCAAACATGATACCAAAAATTACAAATACAACTCCTCATTCTCGTGTTTCTTTCCATCTCTTGTCATTCCAGATTCTAATCTTCACCTCTCATCGCTTCAACCGAGAGCATTTATTTCCCATACGCTATATTGATATTCTTCTCGTATCTCTCGAAAATTGCTTTTCGATTGAGTTTCATGGTCGCTGTTACTAATTTCTGTTTTCGTTGTTCAATAGTTAGCATTGTCTACTTTATACTCTCCCCCCTTCACTCCAGACAGCCATCCCGTCATATTGTATTCTGATTATAATGTTTGAAATCCTTCCCTCCATCACATACGACCATAGACTGAAGAGAATTGGGCATCCCGTCCGCTCTGCCATACACAAGCTTCAGATCGGTGGATTAGTAGTTGGGTGGGTGACCACCAGCGAATCCCCACTGTTGTACGTCCTGTTTTTATCTTTTTGCTCTTGCCTCACTCAGATCACCAAGCAATAAAATCAAACTCACATTAACTGTCGTCCATTCCTCATCAGCCAAAACAACACCCTTGATAATTTCCAGACCAGCTAGCCCTGCTCTTTTGCCTACTGTTTGCATTTGCTTCAATACTTCGTGATTAATCGATTCTTTGTGCACTAAATCACCGATGCCATGACCTTCTATACCGATTGACTCGGCGAGCTTTTTGAGTGCTGGCTCGGCAGGAACGACAATTGCGATAGGGTGAGTTTCAGAGATCGAGGCGTAGATGCATATATTCGCTACTACAGTCGCAGATCGATAGACTGATTCTAACTGTTGTGAAATTAGCATACCAAATACATATGCGTGAAGGGTGTGCACCGTATATAACTTCTCCAAAGCAATGTACTCTCCGTTCATCGTTTTGACTAAGTTCTTTTTGCGGTCAATGATCTTCAGATGTCCATTCTTATCCCACTCCCCGATATCCCCAGTTTTGAACCATCCATCCCAGGTAAGCGCTTCGGCTGTCTCGACAACATTATTATAGTATTCGGACATGACGCTAGGCCCTCGAATCCAGATTTCTCCTTGCGGAGGAGTGTTAGTAGCGAAGTATCCCGCGTCGGGAAAGTCAACGAGTTTAATCTCGATACAGGCGGGAATGTCACCGGCTTGAAGGTTGAAGGACAGGGGGTCGCATATTGCGCCCATCCTGATGAGTTGTTAGTATACTTCATTTTGAAATATAGTTAGATGGGAGTCACTAACGCGGTAGTCTCTGTGGATCCATATCCCGATATCATGGGTGTGATGGTGTGAGAGATAAATTCTTGGGTTTGTTGAGATATGGGACCAGCACCATTCATACAAAATCTCAACCGTCCACCAGTCGCTTGTTTGACTTTATTGAATACGACGGTATCCAAAATACTGGCACCGGGTAGGCCGCTTGAGGAGAGCAATCGTTTCGAGTAGAAAGCACTCCAGAACAAGCTACGGACAACTGGGCCACCTTTGTTCACATTGGCAATTACACCTTTTTTGACGGTCTCCCAAACGGATGGTACACCCACTAGAAGCGTAGGTTTTAGTTCGAGAATATCACCTTTGCAGTTTTTCATGGAGGTTTCGGATAGAGTTCGGGGATGGCCATAACCCATTAGGACACCCCAGTAGAGACATGCGTTTTCAAATACGAATTCGAAGATGTGGGCGAGGGGAAGGTATGCTAGCAACGTATCTGAGGGTCCTAGATAGTCGCCGACAATACTATTTGCTCCAGCGACTGTAGGGATGTTAGTTTAGAAGGTGACAGAAAATTAGGATACTAACTGGCAGCCACAACGTTCTTATGCTTCAGCGAGACCCCTTTTGGTGTACCACTTGATCCGGATGTGTACATAATGCAACACAGATCTTCTGCCCTGGGTGGCACAGCTTTGACGGGATGTAAATGTCCCAAATCTATGAGTTCATCATAGCTCAAAAGTGTCAGGTGACTGTGGCTTTTCTTCATTTCTTTGATACTTGATAATGAGAGCTCTGTATCACCGTCTGTGTTATATATCACGTATTTAATATGCTTTAAGTCTTCAAGAGAATCAAGTAGAGTTTTCAGAAGTTGTGGTTCTAAGAAAATGGCCTTGGCTTTCGTTTGAATGAGAGAATGACGGAGTCCTTCGACACCAAGAGTATCGTATGCAGTGACGATTGGCATGGATTGGGACATGGAACCATGAGCGATTGACAGCCAGTGGGCACTAGATTACATGTAAGCTTGGATGTTCGACACTCTGCAATATAAATTCTTACCTCGTTTTTGCAAAAAGATGAACTCGATCATCCTTAACCAATCCAAGTTTCCTCAACCCCGCTCCCACGCTCAATACCGCTGCTTCATACTCCTTGAAACTTAGATATTCATACCCACTCATCTCAAAATAAGTCCAGACTTTATCTACCTCCTGTGTTTGCCCATTGATGATCTTCTTTATCTTTTTCGTCTCCTCATGTTTCTTGATAAGTTTTCTAGTTCCCAGCGCTCGTGCATCGCCAAAGCGACGAGAACTCCGTTGTATGATATCGAATACTGTCTCGATACCTGATTCTGGTTGGGAAAGAAGATCAGGATATCGGATATTACGACGAGGGATAGTCTCACCCGACACCTGTGGAACTCCTTGTACTTCTGCTGTGAAGGGAGGTTTTCTCGACATTCGGGGGGAGAAAATCGTAGCTCTAGTCTTGGTCTCGGCTTGCGAAGACATAGTGAGATTTGGTGGCATATAGAAATCAAGGTTTGACGATTGAGTTTTTGAAATGAAAGAAAGAACTTCGAGCAGGAAGATAGCACTGATGAAGGGAACAGTTTGACATTCAATAATATTACATTCCCAGATCCCAACACACACTCAACCAATTTTAAGTCACCCAAACCCCTTCAATCAGTAAGAATGTGACTGATATCCTCGTAGCTTTGGTGATAAGCCGAGGCTGTTCCTTGCACCTCATACCTTTGTTCATTGACATAAAATTACGGAAGGAGGTGTTAGGCCGCCTCCGACTTGAAGGCCTTGTCATCTTTCTTGAGACCTAATAGTTATCGATTGATTAATGTCAGACAGATCGATTGAGACGATTCCTGATCGTCGGTGACGGTTTATAATGAGAATAAAAGTGTGAATGGTATCATCATTTGAGGTTGAGATTGAGATGGAATATTGTTTAGACAAGTTTGATTGAGAGAGGAGAGAAACATCCTATTGCGATGGGACGAAAGCGTGCCAGGCCTCCTTCGGTGATTACATAGTTTAGGCCTTGATTTCGAGGCACAAGCCTCCTGAGGGTCACCGAAGGGACTGAAACAATTAATAAATATAACACCTAATAAGATTAAGAATTTAATATATAGTTTCTTAAATTAAAAACATTTTATTAACGAAGAGAGTCTGAATATTGAGATAAAGCGAAACGATATACAACAAAATTCAACATGCTGGCTAAGGTCACATTACAATCACGTGTACGTGTACCCGTGTGATTAATTGGCAGAGCTGTCACTTTCGTAATAGATGCTCACCGGGAGTTACGAAAACTCGCACTTTTTTATTTTTACAGTGGGCACCTATCCTCGCAGCTCCGCATTCAAAGTACCATCGGATTGCAAAACGAATCAAATGAAAAGTCGATGCAACATTAGCAGATTTATGATATCTGCAAGCCCTACCATCGAAGCCGGCAAAAACACAAGGCAAAAGTGTATCGACGTCGGCATGATTCGAACATGCGCCCCCGAAAGGAATTGATTTCTAGTCAATCACGTTAACCACTCCGTTACGACGCCTGCTGATAATATAAAAGGTTAATCCCAAAAAGGTATAAGATGGTTTATCAGTACATACACCATATCAGTATATACACCACTTTAGAATACATCAAAATTAAGTTTTTATTAATATTTTATTTAAATCATTAATCATTATTTTTTCTCTAAAAAAGTTTCCTTATAAATAATAAAAATGAAATATTTATAAAATTTGATCTTTTTATAGATATCTTAATTATAGTTTAAGAATATTATACTTTGTATTACAAAAATCTATTTCTTTAAATAACTTTTTTATTATTATAAGATTTTACTATTTTAATTCATTTTTATATTATTTATATAAATAAATATAATATATATAAAAAAAATTAAATTATATCAATAAATAAAGAAAGTATATGATTATATATGACCGTTTTTTATATATAAAAATAATAATGCATGTATTGATATAGTAACGTGGTTTAACAGTGGCTCGGTCATATTAGTGGATCGGCCACTTCAAAATACATATAAAACCAGCCTTTTTCAATATTCATATTTTAATTATTAATCGTTATTTTTGAAAAAGAAAAGAATATTAAATAATAATAAAAATTTAATTTTTTTAAAAATCTAGTTTTTATATAAATATTTTTATTATATTATAAAAAAAGTGGAAATTGTCACAATTCTTGTTACAAAAAAGTTATTCCTTTAATAAGTACTTTAATAATTCGAATTTCTAATAAAAAATTAGACTTTTATAATATTTATATAATTAAATATTTAATATTAGATTTTTAGAAAATTATATCAATAAATAAAGAAAGTGCACGGTTATGCACAGACGTATTTTGTATATAAAAATGGTGGCCGACTCACTGATATGGCCGAGCCACTGTTAAACCACGTTATATGTACTAATAAACCATGTTATACTATAACAAAACTACTATAGTGAATTCATCAGATGGATCTCCATCGGCCAATGTGCAATGGAATTTGCATCGCATTTAGCAATTTTCGCATCTTTCAATTTCGAATGGCTCATTTTTTTCGATTATCTGGGCTTTACACACGACATCGAGCGAACAATCTTTCTCACTATTAACGGAGCTGTTGGCTGCGCAAGATACAACTCTGTCCTTGTGAATGTTTTGCTGTGGGAGATTTGCATACTGATTGAATTAACCAGAATTAACCAGAATTAGAAGGGCCCTTAAAACTTGGAAACAATGGACCGGAAAGAAGAGGCGACTTAGTTGTCTTGGTATTTTAGTATCGGTACTAACATTGCCCCAAGTTACTAGAGTCTCGAGCTTGACATCCATCAACTTCTCAACATTTACAACTGAAGTGAGAGCATTTACCTTCAAACTCAATACATGAATCCCATGTCTGTTACTGGCTACTGGTGAGGCTACACAGTTGCGCGGTGAATATCGCCACGCGCATACATAATCCCGATGCTTGAGCATTCGAACCCACGCCAACCCCGCGCCAACGTTCATGCTCTCTTACCGTTCTCGATGGCATGATGCATCGGGATGGCGAAATCGGCCGGTAAGCCTTGAGAAGACGGCTGAACATGCAAGACGATATCCGGTATTCTCGGGACATTGCATGGAGCGTACCACAGAGCAGGGGCTGAGTAAGTGCTACAACAGTATTAGATTCTATAAACTCAAAATTGACTGTAATATATAATGTGCAGCTACTTCAAATCCCTCCTATTCATTCGATAATAGCTCTTTGGTAGGCAATACAAAACTGCGGAACACGTTTCCTTGGAAGATGGCATCCTCCTTCTTGCTGTCTTTTCCCCTCCCCCCTCCGCATGAATGGGAAGCTTGTTGGCTGTCCTTTAATACCCGAGACACCGGGTGATGATCTAGACATCTTCCGGCTGAACCGGTTGGTACATATTTTACCGGCCGGCCTGCCTTCTATTATCCAAATCAAATCACCTGTAAAGAAAAGTTATTGAAATTAATTCAAGGTGTGTTTGTGCGTGTGCATATCATCACAACCCCCTTTTACTGATACAGTTAAGAAATGACTCGCCCGGGTCCATCATCATTACCTATCTTATCGGATAGACAGAATTTATAGTTCTGAACTCATCTATCCTATCCATCTATCCATCCATCCATCCATTCATCCCACCTCAATCCATCTTTTCCGCCCCTTCGCCCCCTCTCATATCTCGCTGGGCCAGGATATTCGCGTCTCGGTATTTGTTGTCTACCGTAGAATTCTTAGTGTCTTCTCCACCTTCACTTCCGACAAAAATAACATAATACGACCAAATCGGCGACGACAAACCTTTACTCGATATGTCAAGCCGGAAGAGAATATCACAAGCTTGTAAACCATGTGGCGTTAAGAAAATAAAGGTAAATCCCTACCGTCTACCGTACAGTGTACATGCGAGAATGAATCTAGCCATTGACCAGTCAATTCACAGTGTGATGGCGGGGCTCCCGTGTGCGGCCCTTGTCTAAAGAGAAACGGAGAATGTTCGTATGGTATATCAAAACGTGGGCATTTTCCACGAAAGTTCAATGATGATAGAAGGTGCGTAGTTGATTGAATGTTTTATAGACCCTTGATACTTATTGAAACATATCAGCCCAAACACTGCCGGTCGTGAAAACTCATCTAATTCATCACCTGTTCAACAACCTTTAGGAGGTAATCGCCTTCCTATTACGTTCTCTGACACACCACCTATTCTCCAAGGCTCTCTTAGGCCATCTTCAGGCTATACCCATAGCTCATCATCGCAAAGAAAAGATGCCGGACCAAGGAAATACCCTTTCAATGCTGAGGTAACGAGGCGTTTGTTTCAAACTTACTTCGATTGTATTCATCCACTATGGCCGATTTTGTACAAACCAATGTACACTTCATTCGATTACACGTATCCTTCACCAAGCATCCCAAATGTCTTAGCATGTGCAATGTTCGCCATCGCGGCCTGTGTAGAAAAGCTTCAACCTTCTCCACAGCCATTAGATGATCCGCACGTCATGGAATCGGAAGAGCCTCGCTTTTATTTCGAGGAATCCCTGAGCTTGCTACAAAGAAGTAGTGATACCAGTGATAAATCATTGAAGAATGCTTTCACTCCTTCAATCGCAAATTGCCAAACATTGATAATCCTTTCGCTGCAGCAACATGGTGTAGCTGAATATTCCCGAGCGGCGATTTTCTGTGGACTTGCGTCATCAATGGCTGTCGAGTTACGCTTGCATAGGCCTCACGAAGCGCATGGTCCACAGCGTGAAATTCGCTATCGTCTCTGGTGGAATCTATACATTCTCGAGAAGATGATTTCTTGTGAGATGGGGAGACCAGTGATGTTAAGAGTCGAGGAAACTGACACTCCATATCCATCTACCTCCGAGGCGGATGAATTTGAACTACTTCCCAGTAGAATGAAGCGACAGAATACAACTAACATGCATATTCTTGGCAAGATGCATACACTGTCAGTCCTTGTGACGACTATTCAACTTTCAGTCATAATGGAAAGACTTTCGAGGGAAGTGTATGGATTGGTGAGCCGGAGATCAATTCGGGATGATCCAAGTTTTGGTGAAGGAAAACGCATGGAATTATGGTCTTCTTTTCAAAAGTGGGAGAGTGATACTGAAGCTTCTCCCTTACGCTTAGATTTGAGCAGCCATTTAACATCAGTCCCTGGTATAGTTACTAACTATGTTGTAAGTGTGCAATCTATTGATGCCTATTCTTTGCTCATTGAATCTAGGTTATGCACTCAGGGGTGATTCTTTTACATCGCCCTTTCATTGCTCGATGGATATCAAATCCTGCAAATAACAATGCTTCGGCGCACCCACTAAAGATTTGCCTGAATAGTGCGAATGCAATTTGTACTATCTTAGAGAAGTACTTCGATGATTTCTATGGCCTGCCATGTGACATGGTATTTAGTATTTTTACAGCTGCAAGCACGCTTTTATATCAATCAAAGCAACCAGACGGAGGTGATAATGCAGAATCACAACGCCGCCTTAAGATGTGTATTCACTGGCTTTCTGTTCTCGGGAGAAGTTGGAATAGTGCTGGAGCCCGTCAACAGATTTTGGTAGATTGTAAGTCCTTGATTGAGCAATTCACAAGTTTGTGGCTAATTTTTGAAGTATCAGCAATGCCACGAGATGTTAACATGACGACCCTAGTAAATGCAGCCGCAGCTGTCGATGCCCAAGAATCAACATCTTCACAGCTTCTATCTGAGCAGGAATCAATGTATGCTCGACACTCGACAGCAGAAACTACTCCTGGCACAGCGAAACCTGGAGCAGTAGAGGACTGGGAGTTTTTGAGAGGATTTGGAGATTCTTCCGATGAATTTTATATTCTAGATGAAGAACTTCGAGTTTTACTTGAGAGTGATCAGCAGTGGAATCTCTAAGTTCCATGGCTCAATTCACGAAAACGACGTCATTACGCTCATCAATCTCGGTTCTATAATACTACCACCTCTACATTTCAATAATCCCAACGGGTCCATTATAATCCCGTCTTCCTAAGCAGAAATAGAATATCGCACCGAAAAACAACCATCCACCCATGACAACCACGCTGTAGTTCATATTCTGTGCGGTGACAGGCTGCACACTGGGAAAAGTGCAAAATAATATCGCCACGAGGAGCCAAACAACAGCAATAACATTGACTAGCAATCCCAATGTATCACCTAACCTAAATGGTCCGTATTGGCTTCTCTTAATACTCTTCCTACCACAGATTATCATGTAGATAATTGGCACAAGATAGGAAGCATACATTCCCAGAACGGACATTGATACGATGGCATTGAATGCAGTACTATTCCCGAGGTATATCAGACCAAGCAACATTTCCACTATAGTCAGTGCTACAATAGCACGAACAGGTACTTGTGTGGTCGGGCTGATGTGAGCGAAATACTTCGAGTATGGAGTTGCGGAATCCCGAGCAAATGCCCAATATGTCCTTGAGGTTGAGGTACAACCAGCCGCATTGGCAGCTATGGCAATAAAACAGACAACTAGGACCATGATTGTTGCTCCAGCGGTATTATTCGTGACGTTCTGATATAGCTGCATGAACGGGAAGCCAGTCGGAGATGCAAGTACTAGAATTACAACTATCAGCAATCTTCCTCATGCTAGGTCTTCCGAAGGTCGAATCTTGTTTTATCGGGGCGTTCATGGGTGGAAAGTAGGAGAAAAATAATTGCTTACGTTCGTTCAAGTCGCCAAGGGAATACAATAGCATGATGCAATACCCAAGTCCCAAGATTCCATTCACAGCAACACTCCCGACCATAGCAATTGGAACATCTCGTGCAGGGCGTGGCATCTCTTCTGCTAAATGACAAGCCGCATCATAACTTTGTGGATCAATCAGTACAAAGTAATATGGGGGCTATGCTACAACTTACCCAAGGAATGGATATACAGCACTCAAGAGACCCACAAGCCATGATACCCCGTCACTTTCCCAGCCACTGGTATTCGTTACTTCGGTAAAAACAAAATGAGCATCGTGCTTGGGTGCCATTGCTCCAAGTACTGCCATGATTGCTACGAGACCGGTTAAATGTAGAATACCTAAGACTATCAGCTCTGTTGGACTATCTTGTGCTTTGGAGAAAGTTACCTGATGCTAAGTTTGTGTGTGGAAGTATCTTCGATCCCCATATGTTCACAGCAGCAGAGTATAGAAGGACCAACCAGTAGAATAGCATACCCTGCCATCTTGTTGGCACATAGCTATCTGGATTATTGAGTGTTACGAGGCCTTGGAATTGCAGTCCTGCGGAAAATGCCGCTGATGCTGTAAGAACGATTTGCCCACCAATGGAGATCCAGCCTGTGAACCAGGATGCAATCTTCATTTGACTTTTTGGAGCGAGAGCGGCGACGAAATGATATTGTCCTACGTTATGTCAGCGTTAGGCAATATATTTGTTTGTTGGGTTATTCCTTACCGCCAGCAGTCGGCCAGATGGACGCAATTTCAGCTAGTGATGATGATATCGCCAAACTCCCGATCAACGAAATACAGCTGCACAAATGTTAATGAGATTCGTCTCGTTTGTATGTCTGATATAACTTACTAGTTATAGAAAAGACATGGGGCTCCGCCGTTTGCCAATGCTGCTGCTACAACGCTAGATAACGCTTCCCAAGTTGCCATCAAGCAAAGACATAATGAGCCAAGTGACCAGACCGAAAATTCTTTGCGTAGTTCCTCTACATGCCCTGTCACTAGAGCTTCCCCCTTTTCTTCTTCCGTTCCAATTAATGACGGCCGGGACGCTTTTAGCATGTCCTCCTTCTTGTACTCGCTTTCGAAATCCATGTTGAAAGAAAACTTTACAATATATGTCCAAATCAATATGGTTGAAGTTGATTGTACAACACCAGAATCAAAACAAACATTTCAAATCAAGATAGGCGAGAAAACGAGGAGGTGTAGGACACTCCAGGCCTATCTCTATCTCAATCTCAATCTCATATCAAACCCCCAAGCAACAGAAAGCGGACCTTTTCCGTTATCAAGCCCATACAAGGACTGTAATTTTGAACTTGTCATCTTGAGCTAGTCCGAAAAAGCTTAATAAGACTGAATGCCGACGTTGAGACGAGAATGAAACGTCTGCCATGTACAATCCTCACAGCATAACAGCGCTAGTGGATCCTAGTATTTGGGACAATCGGTCATGAGATTGTTGATAGGTATTACCTAACTAACGATACCGGGTATTCAGAGATACCCGGACCCGTGTTTCGACGACAACCGAGATACCCGAGATAAACCGATGGAGTTTTTTTATCTACCAATCATGTGCGAGATGGAATGGAGCGTGCAATCGGATGAGTTGCATTTATGTAATGTGTATCATTTCCAAGCCGGGTAAGTGAGCGCGATGTTGGCACATAACCGATAGTATGAAACGTTTACCACTGACTTCGTACCACGCTTTGTGACTATAACAGTTTGTTTATTTCCTCTTAGCTGCTTTACATTCTGCATCTTTCTTCATATTCTTTATTCGAGTTGCACAGTGAGATTGTACTCTTCAGTTCATTCATTGGATCTTTTTATTTTATTTTTTTGTCAACTAGAATCCAATATCATTCCCACCACAGCACAAACCACACCAATAACCCCGCACCATGGCTCCCTTACCCTCAAAACCTCACCCCCTCACCCAAATCTCCCTCCCCGAATCCAAGATCGCCCGCGACACCATCTTAGCCGCCCACAAACCAGCCCTCATCTCCTTCCGCACCATCGCGCTCGAAGAACCGCTCAAAGCCGAGCTCCAAAAATTTCTAGAAATAGAACATGCCGGCGCTTTAGATGCTTCGACTCCTTACCCCAAGAGACTCGCACGAGTAACGTATGATGTTATTGGAAGTAGTAAGATCCCCCAATATCACGAGAGTCTCGTGGATGTGGAAGAGAGCATCGAGGTGCATAGAGAGGTGATTAGTGAAAATCATCATGCGATGTTGACTTTGTATGTTGTAATCCCCATTCCCATCTCCCATCTCCATCTATTTGCAACATACACAATGAGCTAACCCAACTCCCAGAGGCGAATTCGACGAGCTAGTCAAAGCCGTCTGGGCATCTCCCGTTTTCAAGAAAGAACTCGCGCAGCTGAGTATCCCCGCAGGATTCGAAGTTGTTGTCGAGCCGTGGCCGTACGGAGGAAGTAACGCGGAGGAAAATCCTCGATACTTCCAAGGATTGTGTTTTGCCCAAGACACGCGGCATCAAAACCCGAATTCAAATTTCTATGGGTATCCGCTTCCTTTGATTCCAGTCATGGATTATTATACCAAGGAGATTGTCAGGGTTGATAAACTCGCTACGGGGGGTATCGAAGATGGGTTTGAAGTGGGCACGCACGACAAGGAGATTTTGAAACATTGCAAGCCGGCGGAATATGTACCGGAGTTATTGGAGAATGGGACGAGAAAGGATATGAAACCTATTAATGTGGTGCAACCCGAAGGCGCGAGCTTTACGGTGGGAGAAGATGATAGTTTGGTGGAGTGGCAGAAGTGGAGATTCAGAGTGGGATTTAATCACAGGGAGGGAGCTACTATTCATGATGTGCATTATGATGGTAGAAGTGTTTTGTATCGATTGAGTATTTCCGAGATGGTAAGTTCGATTGATTCTTGGATTAGGTTAGGATGTGGTGTTAATGAACCTATAAATAGACTGTTCCATACGCAGATGCTCGATCTCCCTATTTCCGCAAGCAAGCTTTCGATTTCGGAGATGGTGGCGCAGGAAACTGTGCCAACAACCTCGAGCTAGGATGCGATTGTCTAGGTGTAATCAAGGTTCGTATCTCCCCAGTCCCGCCGCATCTGATAAATCTCACAATATCTAACATTCACAGTACTTCGACGGCACCAGAACCGAAAGTAACGGCACCGTCTCCACAAGCCCCAACGTCATCTGTCTCCACGAACAAGATGCCGGCATCGGCTGGAAGCACACAAACTGGCGTACCAACCGTGCAGTGGTGACTCGTCACCGCGAACTAGTCGTTCAATTCATCATCACCCTGGCCAATTACGAATACATCTTTGCATACAAATTTGATCTCGCGGGTGGTATCACTGTCGAGACACGTGCTACGGGTATCGTTTCCGTTGTCTCAATTGATGCCGGTAAGAAGAGTGAATACGGAAATGTTGTGGCTCCTGGTGTTTTGGCACAGAATCATCAACATATTTTCTGTGTGCGTATTGATCCTGCTATCGATGGACCAGCCAATTCAGTCTTGATTGAGGAATCCCATGCCGTGGCTGATAAGAAGAGAAATCCCTATGGCAATTTCTATGAAGTGGTTTCCAAGCAAGTAGAAAGGGCATCATGGTTAGATGCTAAGCCAATGAACAACATGGTTGTGAAGATGGTCAACCCAGGGAAGCAAAATCCAATCAGCGGAAAGAACGTAGGATATAAATTCATGCCCGCTGCGACACAGATGTTGCTTGCGCAGGATGAGAGTATCCAAGCTCAACGGGCGAGATTCGCTCAACATCATGTATGGGTTACGAAATACAAGGATGGCGAATTATTTGCTGGTGGAAAATACACGCTTCAGAGTCGCAAGGAAATTGACGGAGTTGGCGATGCAGTCGCGAGAGGAGACACCTTAGCAAAGGAGGGAGAGGATGTGGTTGTTTGGAATTGTTTTGGATTAACACATAACCCAAGAGTGGAAGATTGGCCGGTCATGCCGGTGGAGATCCATGAGTTGAAGATCAAACCGGCAGATTTCTTTGAGGCGAACCCATCGATCGATGTTCCTAGCTCGAGAAACATGTCGTCGAAACTGGTGGGAGAGGGAAGTACGAAGGAAAAGGAAGAAAGTTGTTGTAAAACGAATGGATCCAAGTTGTGACTAGGGGAAAGCTTTCATTGAATAGATAAATGGCGTTTGTACAAATAGCATTGGGAATTAGAATCTCTGCATCTCTGCATCTCTAAAAGAATATGATATATCCAAACATGTACGTGAAATCTTGCAGATACCCCACAATACACGAAGGTTCGTGGTCACCTCGTGCATCCTCGGAGAGCCGGATACTGATATGAGCACGAAAATGACCAAAATTGTGGCTACACTACATAACACTTCACAAGGCTTTTAGCTTTTACAAAAGTCGATAAAAAAATGCTGTGTCTGGCACACTTTAACAACTGCCCAAAGCCTGGAAAGCGGAGACGAGGCGTAGCAAGGATGTGAAATCATATTCGAAGCTTGAAGCATGTTGAGCGCAGAAAACAGCCGCACTTCACTTAAAGGAGCAGAGTAGTTCAATAGATATTCACAGAGCTGGAGAATGATAGATCTAAGACTTGATTCCATAGTTTGCGATGTTATGTAGCCGGAACCTTTCCTCTTTTATAACGGCTCGCCCCTGGCGCTGTTCATGATGTGTACTTACGGTCTGGCTATTGGCCGTCTATCCGTTATTCTCGGCCAAGTCAAAAGCAAAGCCTTTGAACTTTGCCAACAGCGTTGTGAGAGAATTAAACGCAGAATTGCCTTCGTGTTAATGCGCAGATATTTTCCATGGCTTTCTTGTTGAAGACAAAGACGAGATTACTTCGAAGTCTAGGAAAACTACACGGATGTGTATCAAAAGACATCATCAACTCACGCTCAACCAATAGAAACAGTAAACGACTTTGGCCATCCACTAACAAAACCAGACTGATCAGTCTCCATACCGGATGAAACATCATCATATGGAAAAGCATATCCCCGACCATGGTGATTTGCTTCGTGAACAAGTCGAGCATAGTGATTAGAGATCTTGTGTCGATAAAACTCTGATACTCTTTCCTTGTGTGGCTGATGATTGTTGCTTAACAATGTCGATCGATTGAATGCCGCACTGATACGAGCCGTGAGAGGTCCTGCCGGCCCAGCATTGTTGGAGAATGGACCAGAACTACAGCTAAAGATATCTGCAGTAGATGGCTTCGAGAATGTCGCCAGACCAGGAAATGTTAATTGCCCGTTGCCCACACGGCCCTCTACCTTTCCCCATTCAGCTTGGGTGTCGACAATCAATGATGTGTGTGTATATTTGTCCCACACTTCATTGACGTAAGATTCATAGTAGCCATCAAAACCCGGTTCGTGATTGGGGCTTAATACTCGAAGTTTTTGACCACCACTTTCTACAACCAATTTGTCCCACCCTGCGCCGTCAATTCGACTTTGTGTTCTCAGGCCTTCACAGATAGTCTCTAGACCATCTGCTTTTAGACCATGAATTTCTTGTGGCCTGCCATTTTCAGGTATAAGTTTCATAGAAATTGGCAAGCTGACAAAGTCGACATAACTGTTGCATATTAGCGATCTTGCAGGGCATCGGGCGATGGGCAGAACTACCTTATATTGGCATAAATTTGAGTTTGATTGAATGTAAACTCACAAAATGCCCAGTTGGTATTGATGTTATGATCAGAAGGATTGGTGACAGATGGCTCAACCAATGCTGGTCCTGGATTGACGAAAAACTCCAATTTCTTCCCTATTGAGAACCAGATCCTTCCCCCAGCAAGAAGAGGGATTGTGGCAATAGTGGTACTACCTTGTTTCCCCAATCTAACAGCACAATCTGCTGAAAGTGGATGCACAGTGTGGGGTGGAGAGTCAGGGTAATATGGTGTCTTTCCATCGGCTTTCAGGAGAAAGACACGATTGTTGTTGTTTAATGCCAGCCCCGTGATATAAGCATAAACTTGATCCGAAGGGTAACGATTTTGTAGTTGAATATCTAAAGTTTGAGGCATGATGGTATATATGATGATGAAGTAATAGTCGACGTGTGGCAGAAATTTCGTGTTGACGGGTTAGTGAAGTCTGTATATGATGTGTAGAAAGAAATAAAGAGTGTAATCTGAGAACTGTGGGGTAGTGAAATCGAGCATTTAGCATGAAAATGCCCAATGACGTACGTAACAGCCGACTTTCATTGAATTGAATGTCTTTTGAACCATCAAAATGTAAGAGATAGGAAAGATACTAGACTCAGCCTCGTATTGGTGGCGCCTTATGAGTTATCGAAGCTTGGTCCGATTTTGCCATGGCACAAGTTGTAGGAGAGGTGCCGATGTGTAGACGAAACCACGAGGTAATTATTCATGCCACGATCATTTGTTAAGTCGTTCATAGTGATTGGTTTCGCGACTTGGTGTGATGAGAGGGAGTTGAATGAAGTGAAGGAAGAAGGGAGGTCTAAGGAAGGTTTGGAGAGGGGAGTCTTAATAGATGTTCACCAGGTCCAGAGAGATATCTAGAATGCAATTCTAGTTGAGGTGAGAAGATTGGTTAATGACGCTCCGCTGGGCCACTGCCGTGGAGGCTTCTTCGCTTCGCTCTAGGTGGTTTATCTGAATACCTTGGTAGTTGAATGAATCGACAATGGATAGAGAAAGGGGAGTTCCAAGGTTAAGATGTGTTTAGATATGTCCCAAACAGATACATACAGTATACCGTAGACTCGTTGAAATGTCAAGTGAATAAAAATGTGAATGGATAACTAAAGTGGTATCATGTGACCTTAGCTCGCCACTATCTCTAGACGAGCGATGATGACTAATAGCTACACACTAGCCGTGCACACAAAACCCACCCATAACCTCTATACTCTGTAGTTTTCCACCTTTTTGTTCCCCGAAAAACGGCAACCATAGATAAACCCCTCGAGTATCAAAACCTTGTCACCTTGTCATCTATTTTTATATAGGTGACGGTCTGGGGAACAACCGCCAAAATGGTATACGATTGGGATAACAAACAGGAATTATGCTATAGTATGTACATTGAAGAGAAAAAGTCATTGGAGGAGATTATGGAATACTTGAAAGAAAATATGTCTTTTAATCCCTCGTAAGTTTATATCTTATCGAGCTTCCCATGGCACTGCGCTACGAGCTATAATCATAGCTGTAGTAAATTATGGCATCCATAACATCATGCATCACGGATCGATATACCCACCCGTACCGCTCGCTTTGACAATCATCGCGATTGACCGTCACTGACATTTGATAAGTAAACGCGCATTCCAAACTCAATTCAAAAAATGGGGTTTCCCTTCGAAACAGAATCCGGCACACAAGAACGAACCCCTCGTTCAACGCATCAAAGAACTATGGGACATCAATACATCACAGCGCGATATGGTTACCATTCTCGAACAAGAGGGTTGGGATATCAAGGAACGTGAACTTATGCGCGTCAGAAACAAGAATCGCTGGCTTTTACGAGTACCTAATGGGAATAAATCAAAGAAACAAACGGATCAGGATGTGGAAAGTCAACTACAACAGGCATTTTACAATAATGGAGCAATGCTAGAGGGAGAACAACAGATGGAAGGCTCGATAGAAGGACAAATGGAAGGGTTACCACCAGCTTCATCCATGTCCAAGGAAAATTCCAGAGCTGAGTCCCCGCCACTTAGTCCTGAAGTCATGCAAAAGAGAAAGGAGCGCCTATCCAAGTTAGCGGCCGAATCCGATGAAAAATGGAACTCTCGCAAGCGTCGTCGTCGAACTCGTGGCTGGGCTGGTCTCCCAGCTGATCCTCCAGGACCCCCCCGATTCCCTTCCGAAACCACCATCGATGAAAGCAAAAATTTCTTAAGACTTGATAATCTTTTGTATCGTGATATAAGGGCTCGATTTCAACGCATATGTGAAGAAGCAGGTATCATAAAGAAGACACTCGCTGGACCCGAGCGTTGGGAAGCTGCAAAGGATAGCCTCATACAAGAGAGTGAACATTTACAATCAATTTTCTGGAATACACAAGAAAATTTGGATGCAAGAAAGCTAGCTCTCGATGTTGTTTGCGGCGACGTGACAAAAAGAATGCGAACTTTGGAGCGTCGTATGACGATTGCCGAAGCCAAGAATGCATTGGGAGTAAATCCAGAACAGTCCAGGGAACTCCGTAATTCTTTCTATCAGATATTGAAAGCTGATCATTTCACCAGTAAGCTTGAAGCTGGAGAGGAACACTGGCAGGAGCTCAAGACATCCTGGATCAATGGCTCAGAGCTACTACTAAATCTACTTGCTGGGGGAGACGCTGATCCTCAGCATGCGCAAAGAGTTAAGGCAATGGAGGTTTTATGTCGAGATGTCATGAAGCGTCTTCGAGATGACCAGACTAAACGTGATCCAACCAGGAAGAAGAGAAAGTTCGAGAATGCTTTCCAACCGGATCAATCTATGGACCAATTCCACCACAACCAAGAGGAAACTCCAGATTTCCAACAAGACCCACAGGAAGCTCTCATTCAAACAGCAGCGCATGCTCATGCCCACTCGCAGAACCAAGTTCAGTCACATATGCAAATACCAGAATCCCACATGCATACACAAGCCCGTCAGGCCCACGCTCAAGCTCAAGCCCATGCTCAGGCTCATGCTCAAGCCCAAGCTCACCAACAAGCTCAGGCTCAGGCTCAGGCTCAGGCTCAAGCCCAGGTTCATCAACAAGTCCAGGCTCACGCCCAATCTCAACCTCAAGCTCATACGCCTGTTATGGTCAGCCATGGTAATATGCAAAATCACACTGACATGCATATTGATCCATCTCAGATCGATCCATCTTTACTCAACGCAGCTTCCAATGATCCAAATTTAATGGTTCGTGGGATGCAAACCCAATTTGCGGACCCCCAATATACAGATCAACAATTTGTCAATCAAGCTGCACAAGCGTTCCCATCTGTAACTCCTCCATCTATGCCAGTTTACATTCGGTTGCACCCAGAATCAGATATAACCGCCCCCAATCCATTGTGGATTGCGATGCTGAACGGTACCTCTCTGGAAGAATTACATCGGGTAGCTACAAGCAAATTCCCAAATACATTGGTGGGTCGTGTCGCTGGATCTATGGGGGGGTCATCTGAACAAGAAGTGACTATACCCATTGACAATGACAGTGAAATGGAGGCTTATTTGAGTACTTGTGTGAAGCCACACTTTATTGTTGAGTTGGTAACGGCATGGAAGAATGCCTAGACAATTAGTGGGGGGGTAGTTTATTGATTGAGATTACAGCGGTGTTCGGGCGGAATGGGAATGGTGGAGTTTACGGTGACCTGCTTACTCTCCTATAGGAAAAGAGCCGGGGCGTTTCAAACTGGGGATGAAAGCATGCTATGTTGTATGAAATTTTCCAGTTTCATCTCTTTAAATGAAGGATTGAGGGTGGAATGTCGATGGCTTGATGACCTAGATCTAGGCATGCACTCTTTGCTCCATAGTTGATATTGTACCTTTTCCCTTCAACTGTTTACATTCTCAAATCAAACCAAGCGCTTTAATAAAGATAATTATTATAAATCATAATACAGGATTTTTCTCAAGATAATAATCAACCCGCATTATTCCCCGTCAGTGTCCAATCAATAGATAATAAAGCACCATGACTGGACCGACAGACTGAGCAATTGATGCAATGTATTACGTGCTGAAAATGTGTGGGGAAGCGAAGCCTTCCGTTAAAGCTCAGATGCCTTTTGGATCCTCAGATAGATAAATTATTTCCGAGCCTTGCGAGAGAAGAAGTATTTACACTATCACGGCCGCGCAAATCCAGAACCCAAACAGACCTTGTTTCTACCGATCTGCGAATCCAATGCTAAGTCCCTGGACTTCAATTGATATTTGATTTATGTCGTTCCCCAGAAGGGTCCCTTCGTCGGCCCTGCTGTCAAGCTTGCGCACATCCTCATCTCGATCCCAATTTTGTCTCCGATACCCCTCAAGCAAATTAAGATATGCATCCACGGAGCAAAACTTAGGGGAGGGTCGTTCCTTCAAAGGGCAACTTTACGAAAGCACTCAAGCGCGGTTGATTAAAGAACGCGCAGAAAGGCAGCAGTACTCTAAGAATCGAAATGAAAGTGCTGGAGGAAAGAATTCGGCTTTGACATTTGGTGCGCAGATATATTTTAGGAGTTGATAGCATATTGGACACTGCTGACGAATCGACTGTACAGTTATCATATCGGTGGCCATAGGGGGATATTACTTTGGCTCCTACAGAAATCCCGGTGCACCTACGTCTTCCACTACCCCTCTTTCAACCACAAAACCTCTTCGACATAATACAGGCCGTTCAAATCTCGAATCTGCGTGGGCGGATTTTGTAGAGATAGTAGGCAAGGAAAATGTTTCTACCATTGATTCAGATCTGGAGAGCCATTCGGGCAGTGAATGGTCGTCTCATTTGAGAAAACCTAGTGAAGTACCATTTATGGTGGTTTCCCCTTCATCAACAGAACAAGTTAGCGAGATTATGAAGATTTGCCATCGAAGGAGGATACCCGTTACTGCATATAGCGGAGGCACAAGCTTGGAAGGCCATTATGCTCCTACACGAGGTGGCATTTGCATAGATTTTGGAAGGATGAACAAGATTCTAAAGCTACATAAAGATGACATGGATGTGATTGTTCAACCAGCTGTTGGCTGGGAACTCCTTAATGAAGAACTAGCGAAGGATAATCTATTCTTCCCTCCGGACCCAGGTCCAGGCGCCATGATAGGAGGAATGGTAGGAACTGGATGCAGTGGGACAAATGCATATAGATACGGTACCATGAGGGAATGGGTCATGAACTTGACTGTCGTCTTGGCTGACGGAACAATCATCAAAACAAGACAGAGACCTAGAAAAAGTAGTGCTGGATATGATTTGACCAAGATGTTTATCGGGAGCGAAGGAACCCTAGGATTAGTTACTGAGGCTACATTGAAGGTCACTACGAAGCCAAATACTACCAGCGTGGCAGTATGCAGTTTTGAAAGTATCAAACAAGCAGCAGATTGTGTTGGAAAGGTTGTCACCGAAGGCGTACCGATTGCCGCCATCGAAATCTTAGATGACAATCAAATGCTGAGCATTAACAAATCCGGCATGACAACCAAAGCATGGCTCGAAGCACCCACACTTTTCTTCAAATTTGCTGGGACGCCTAATGCTGTCAAAGAGCAGATTAGTATTGTTCAAAGGTTAGCAAAGGCAACGGGAAGCAAAACTTTTGAATTTGCGAAGAATGCAGAAGAACAAGTCGAGTTGTGGAGTGCAAGAAAAGAAGCTTTATGGTCTGTCATGGCGATGCGGGAAAACGATGGTGATCATGTGTGGACTTCAGATGTTGCTGTACCAATGAGTCGATTGCCGGACATTATTGGAGAGACGAAAGCGGATTTGGCTAAGAGTGGGTTGTTTGCTTCCATCGTGGGACACGTTGGAGATGGTAACTTTCACAGTGAGTATTTTTAGGAGTTCACTACGTCACAAAATATACTAACATGTACAGCTATTGTCCTTTACAATGATACCCAAAGGCAAATCGTAGAAGAAGTAATGCATAGAATGGTCAAGAGGGCCGTGGAAATGGAGGGTACTGTGACTGGTGAGCATGGAGTTGGATTGATTAAAAGAGATCATCTGAACCATGAATTGGGCGAGAACACGGTTGATGCTATGAGAAGGGTATGTGCCAAACTTTCTTGTCATTCGGTTTTATTACATTTACTAACACTTTATAGCTGAAATTTGCATTCGATCCCTTGTGCTTATTGAATCCAGATAAGGTTGTGAGAGTCGAGAAGCCTAAGCCAGGAGAAGTTTCAGAATGGTAGTTTAAACAGAAGATACCAATAAAATAGTTTGAAGAATGTACAAACTTGGATACCACGGTTATGGCGAAGAAACCACCTGGTGAAGATATGTATGGAAATTTAATAGTTGAGTCAACTAGATAAGATAAATCATTGTAATTGTGAGACATTGAATAACAATCCGCAAACATAGACCCATACATTCCAATCCAATGCTATCCAAAATTGGATATATTCACGTGACGCCGTACCCATGCTCCTCCTCACCATCCACTTTCCCCTCATTTTGGTTTACCTTTCCTTCCACCACGACAAATTATTTGCAATGGTCGAAACAAATCATCAAGAGGTCCGCAAATGGGTTGGATACCCTTCTCCAAAAGAAGGCCCTAGTATACCATTTATAAGAACGGATGACAAGAATCCTGCATTCCGAGGGTGGCTTTTGGTGGTAGTTGGATGGATGTATGTATTCTTCCCAACCCAATCAGAGCTGTATCCCACTGACGTCCCAAAGTGTTTCCAAGATTGGATTCATTCAAGGTCCCTTATGGAACAATGCCAAAATGAATGCCTTGAGAGATATCAAGGGTTTGGATGAGTACTTTGAAAGATGGGATGTAAGTTGAAGTGTTTCATCCGATACGGTCGATAAAGATTAACAATGCACAAATAGCCTACAGTAATTCCACTCGCGATTGATTCACCATCTGATGCAGCATTGGATGATTCCGACATCAAGTCCGTTCCTGTTATCCCAGGAGACTCGGCTGAACGATATCGTTCGGTGGCTGAATACCACACGCTTTATCGCACGGGAAAATTAACCCCACTAGCCGTCGCAGAATCACTTCTTCCCCTGATCAGGAGAGACATTAATCCTCCAGGAGCTTATTCCGTTGCTTTTACTGAGAGCAACGTTGAAGAAATTCTAGAAGCCGCAAAAGCATCAACTCTGCGATATCAGCAAGGCAATCCTTTGAGTATTCTCGATGGCGTTCCCACAGGTATTAAAGATGACAGTGATGTTGCAGGATATAGAAGTCATGGGGGAAGAAAAAAGA
The DNA here is from genome assembly GCF_014898465.1 of Botrytis porri. Taxonomy (NCBI): domain Eukaryota; kingdom Fungi; phylum Ascomycota; class Leotiomycetes; order Helotiales; family Sclerotiniaceae; genus Botrytis; species Botrytis porri. The sequence goes on from NW_024066077.1 coordinate 2,701,620, forward strand.
ATGATTCCTTGTTTATTGCTGCGAAAGAGTCTACTTGGATCGTTCAACAATGGCAAAATTCTGGTGCTCTTATCATGGGCAAACTAAATATGCATGAGCTTGGTTCCGATACTACTAACAACAACCCAAATTGGGGCACTCCAAAGAATCCGCACAATTACCATTATTACCCCGGTGGTTCTTCCGGGGGTCCTGCTTATGCAGTCTCTTCTGGGCTAATTCCCTTTGCTCTTGGTTCAGATGGTGGCGGAAGTATCCGCATTCCATCATCATTTTGTGGTCTGTATGGATTGAAGCCTTCGCATTCACGAGTTGAGAACACTGGAAGCACGGTTACTGTTAATGGTCCTCTTGCATCAACTATGGCTGATCTCGAAGTGGCATATCGAATTATGGCAAAGCCTAATCCATCTGATCCGGTTGCTGCGCTATTTAGTCCTCCAGAATCTCGTCGAACTGCACGTCCAAAAGTCATCGGAATTTATAAAGATTGGTTCGACCGAGCTGAGCCATCTGTTCATGATCTATGTACCAAATTTGTGGATCACTGTGAAAAGTCTCTTGGCTATACTGTTGTCCCAATCACAATTCCGTACTGTCCTGAGGGTCAACTTGCCCACGCCATGACTATTCTCACGAATATGGCCTTACGTGCAAAGAAATTTCCATTCTCTGCCTCAAATTGGCTCAAGGATGCCACTCCCTCAAACAAGATCCTTCTCACAATGGGTGCATATACTCCAGCTCGGGACTATCTCCTCGCCCAACAACTTCGCAACCTGCTCATGCAGCATTTGTCTTTCCTTTTCAAGAAATACCCCGGTCTTATCATCGTTACTCCTACTACACCAGTTCCAGGCTGGGAAATCGAGCATGAGGGAGATTTGCAACATGGAGCATTCGATCCAAATAAGAGTCTTAGGAATATGGAATACGTATGGTTGGCTAATTTCACCGGCGTTCCGGGCATCAATTGTCCAGTTGGCTATGTGGATCCGAAAAAAGGAGAAGGTAAAATTCCAGTGGGGATAATGGGGAGTGCGGAGTGGGGAGGAGAAGAAGTTTTGATTGAGTTTGGGAAGGAGGCTGAAGCTTGGCTGGGTAAGGAAAATGAAGGGGGTGGGAGGAAATTGCCGAGGGGCTGGGTGGATGTTGTGAAGGCGGCAAAGGAGAAATTGGATGGAAAATTGGTCGAGGGAAATTGATCATCGGAGGCTAGAAACCAATGGTAGATATAATGACGCAAAGCTTCTTGTCTAAAGATTAGGTTCAGATGTAGCTATTGCCTCGACTTTTTGAACCGAAAGCTGGTGCTTAACGTTCATCCAAGCATCTGAGCATATGTACCCGATCATCAAAAGCATGACATCTCAAACCCAGCACTCGGCTGAGATCTTTATCAATACCGAGTATTAGCTTGTTCTATTTAATCACGCATATTCGTATTCGTTTCAAGTGAAATTGAGTAAGATGGAGTGAAGTTGAGTGGAATTGAGCTTCTCCTATGGCAAGATACACGATGTAGGCAGACTCGCATTGCTTAGGCTAATTCCACTAATTATGATAGCCAGGCAGCTCCTGAAATGCTACCACAGCACGCAATTTAACGCACTAGGTGTACGAGCATTTTGGATAGTTAGTGTCCTGTTCCAACTTCACAGCAGTTATCGAAGTTCTACTTGGGATTCAAATAATACTGTCCTCGCGATCTATCCGCTGCTATCACCTTGGCAAAGGTATCTGATTGTCGTGTTGAAGTATCAGCTTGTTGAGTAGGATGTCAACCCGCAACTTATCAATAGTCGCTTGTGGGTATTCTGTTAGTAGAGGAAAAGCGGATGTATTGATTACTTGCAGTGGTTTTATTTCTATAACTCTTGTGTTAAAAATACCACTGCGTTTGGATTATTCGATTTTCATATCTTGCTTGCGTTGTTTAGTACTAAAAATGAGAGAGGAATAGAAAGTGTGTGAGAATTTGCAAGTGTAAGAATTATGATAAGTCGGACTCAAAGTCTCTTTTGGAGTCTCCGAACTCTCATCATTATTCTGTACCCTTAAGACGGGCGCAATCTATAAAATAATTCTCGTCGCAAACTTGCTCGAGCCGCATTCTATGAGCCACCGAATGTTCAAGATGGTATCTGATTGTCAATTTCAACAATCACTCACATTTTTGGAAAATTGCCATACACCATGAAAACCCTAGCTGAACGGCTACCTGGCTTCCTCCCTCTGGCCTAATGATAAGACTTATTTTATTATTCGCCCCGTCAAATTCTCAGTCATAACCCTCCGTTCGATTTCAGGAGTGCCTAATGCGGTTGATGGGTCAGTATTTGCTCCATAACTTGCAAATCCGGGAACAGAACTCTTGTTCCCAACATCTTGTTCGTAGAAGCCCCTGGCTTCCATTACGCGAATTTCTAGATGGTCAGGCTCCGCTATTCAAGTCGCTGTTGCTAGACCTGTGTTTTTGGAATTAGTCTGGGGTATATGTGGAGACGGGACGAAGAATGATGTACCAGTTTTACCGCCTTATACTACCACATAATCTCATTCTTGGGTAGATGATCTTGCGTGATGATTGGGGGATGCAGCTCCAACAAGATTGTTCCGCACAAAAATTCGAATGGTAATCAATTTGTTAATCAATTGTGCAGAATTGAAATGCCGGAATGGAAAAAATCTCAAATGCTAAGGAAAAAACTACATTTCTTGTAGTTGTAAACGATTCGGCTAAAGGTCATTCAAATACACTCAATTTCATAACTAGCTTCTAAAACACAACTTTTCTATACCTTATCAAAAACATTTATGTCACGGGTTCAATACGTAGTTATATGGATGCCTAAGGCATCCAACCTCGATATAGTCGGCACCTCTCCGCCTCCTTCTTTACTCCTTGTAGAATATCATACATCTTACCTAGTACCTATCTCTTGCACCGTGATAATTTAGATGTTATACTTTTATTATTTATTTTATAATAACTTTATTAATTTAATATTGATTTTAATAATATTGTAGGTTATGCGCTTAGTAGGGGATTGACTAGGCTGGATTGGGAATAGTACTATAATAGTACTATATGAGAAGCTTAGGCTTATAGAATTTATAAATAGAATTACTATTATTATTGAAGCTTGAATTGTTATTGTATTATATAATCTTGAATACATATAAAAGTGGGTACTAGAAAAAGATCTGAATACAGGGACCTAAGCCACTTATTTATGCTTTTTTCCTACCCTCTATACAGCCTATTGTTACGGAGGTACCCGCACCGCAACATGGATTATAAGATAAACCTAAGGCCTTGGTGTTGGAACCTACGAAAACAGCACTGTAGGGACAGTTGAATTGAAGGGTAACGAAAGATAGCGGTAACCAGATAAGTAATCAGTGATTAAAAGATAGGTACCTATCTTTTGTTGTTACCTACCCTACAGTGGGCACAGGGTAAGCAGCAGTCACAGGTCGGCTAGAGAGCACAGGTTAGATAAGCGGTGGCATCATTACCAGTCACGGGATGGACATCACGTGATCAGGAAACCGACTTGTCGAAATCGGCTTTACGGTAATCGACTTGTCGATTCATAAGGTACGAAAATCTATATAAGGGAATGGGTTTCATTATAATGTAGAGCTTCGTGCTCAAGAACAATCATTAGTTTCATTACTATAGTTACGAGAATTGCAACCAGTTACAACCTTATTGAATTCCTACTTGAAGTCTAGTCTAAACCACCTCGAGAGATCTCTAGACACTTCCACGTGACCCTAGAGGCAGCTCCCGTAACACCTATAATATGTAGATGGCGTACATGAAAATTCTGATTTCAAATCAATTTTATAATAAAGAAAAATTAATATTGCATCTGTCATTCCGCATTTGGACTAGCTTCCACGTGATATTTCAAATTTTTCAAAATAATGAATTATTATTTTGAATAAAGAGCTAATAAAGAATTTCTTTTTGAATAAAGAATTCTTTATTTTATTTTATAATAATATTCTTCCTTATATAAAGAAAATAAAGAATATAAGAAATTTTTCTTATAATATTGAATTTTTATTATTTTATTATAATAATAGAATTTTATTATTATAATTAGTTCCCTTAATATTATAATAATATTAAGTGATTTAATTAATATTTATTAAAAACAACAAATAAAAATGATATTTTATAATAAATAATAATTAAATCTATTATATGTTTAATTTTCAATTATTCTAGAATTATATTAATTGAAATAGAAATTGAAAATTGAAAATCTAAAGATTAAAGACTTTTTTTTCAAAAGTTAATTATAAAAACCTTTAAAATATTATATCATTTTAAAATCGTTATTATTTTAATTATATTATTCTAAATGAATTCAAATTTAAAAGATTAATTTAATAAAATAATAGCTTTTGTTCTATATAGAAATTTTTGATTTTGAAATTATATTAATAAAGTTAGGATTTAATAATTCTTTGATTTCAGCTAAAAGGTTATGAGATTATGAAATCACATTTTGAAAGCTAGTTATGAAATCGGGTGTACTAATCTGATACACTGAAGCGAAGATGTTTACTGATCAATCGAAAATGAGCTAGTTAGCCAGGAAGATGTCGAGTACGGAATTCCTTATTTGGTTCATTTGGCTTTAATGAGATGCCTCTTCCGAAGGACAAGGAGAGGTCTTTTGAGAAGCATTAGGAGAGCTTTTGAGGGGAGATGGAATATACACCCTATTTTTCACTCGAAAATTCTGGGTATTTTTTTGATCAAATTTTATCAATGATTCAAAAAATCTCAAAAATTGATGAAATTCATTTTTTGACTTTGGAAGAGACTTGTATTGTGTCACCACAACGCACCTGCTTGATTGGTGGGCTAGTATCTAGATTGGGAAGCTGCGTTTTGAGGCTGATTTCTCCACTCCGATTTTTTGGACCGCCTAATCGTTCTTTCTTTTCTTTTTGAACTTGCCACGTTGTGCGTTACTGCGTTTGAGAAAGTTTTCAGATGTTTCTGGGATCTCAGAAGTCGTATGGCTTGTGGAAATAATACACTAGTACTAAACGAAAGGACGATCATAAACATCAAAGAGTGTCTATGAGCAAAAATAGTGAGTTTTATTATGCCCAATCGAAGCTGCACATGTCATTTGAGCAACTAAAGACAATAATCTGATTCAAAATTCTCAGGACGGCTCATCAACCTCTCGGTCATCCGGCAAATCAAACATGATTCCGTGCCAGCAGATATCCATTTTCTGCCTGATACCGAGCCTTGGAGTACGTATATTGAAAATCATGTGTCATAGCAACTGCTGAAGGCATACTTCTGGCGGAATGGCAGTGTATGCTGTACCTTTAGGTGTCTCTCCTATACGAACGCATTGTAAGGCTTATGTGGCCTCAAGGCGTCCAGGGATCATTCGAGTGGATGAGATTGGCGCATAAAAACGCTGAATCAGGCTTTTTGAAGCTTAGATATGTTGTGTATGCCTTTGGTACAATTCTCTTGCAGCTCTGTGGCTGTTGTATTGGCTTCGCCCTCTGTTATAACATCTAGTGACCATTTCGCCCGTTTGAATAACCGCCTATGTTGAGCCTTCTCATAACACATTCCCTCGCAGCTTCAGTGCCTATTACAAAACAGGATTTTGCACACTGAGCCAGAAATTCAAAATTTAGATTTGGATTCTATTCACATGATGGACCCGCTATCAGTGAGCGCCAGCATCTCTAGTTTGATATCTATTCTCAATATTATAGCTGGGAAGAGCTACAAATATGTTAAAGAAGTTAAGGGATCTGCCTAGGAAGTCATAAAACTTGTCAACAGAATGACTGATCTATATGGTATTCTTGACCAATTGCGCCTGGTCATCTCACGTTTTGACGACGAGTCAATCTCTTCCGCCATTCAATTCCAACACATAGTTGCTTGCCGAACACTACTTGACAGGATTAAAGAGAGATTATATAAAGCTGACCGCGACAATATATGTAGTCAAAAGTCGGCGATTGGCCGGAAAATTTCAAATTTAGGACGAGCTCTTATCTGGCCTTTCAGCGTCGATGAAACCAGAGCACTCATCGATGATGTGACGACACAGAAGTCTACTTTGATGTTTGCACTTCAAGTGGATGGAATGAATGCGCTATTTGATGCACTCGGTGACCGGAAGATACAAGGACTAAATATAGAAGCGATACGGGCGAATTTGCTTGGCCTCAGGAAGGAGAAAGCGGTATCTGTATTGAGTAGGTGCTTCGTGGCACTTATTTTCCCTTACGTTCAACCTAACGTGGTCACGTTCCAGACCAAAAGCAAAAGGAGATTATTGAATGAATAGCTCCATATGATCACCAGTGGGTGTACAGACTGACGGGACACTCCAAAAATGGACTTGTAGATATCTCTTGATATATCCAATTTTATATTTTAAGAATTATTGTAATTGTTCATTCAAGGTGAAATAATCAAATCATAAATTCTAATATCAAATAATTGAAGAATAAATTTTTCGAAATTTTTGAAAGTTGGGAAGTGTCCCGTCAATCTATGCACCCACTAGTGGATCCTAGTCAAAGACATCAAGAAATGGCGACGAGACTTCGACGACCAGGTACTGGTCAGGTAAGGAGAGTTCATTCCTGCATAATGTTCTGGAAGTTTCAGCTAAGAGTCACAGTGGTTCACCAAGGGAGATCATTTCAAGTCCTGGCTTGATGAAAAGGAATCGAAGTTGTGGTTGTATGGTATTCGTAAGCATCCACTCCATTCTCTCAACAAACTTACCCCAACTCGGATAGTTATTCTGATGCTTGTCGTAGCTGGAGCTGGAAAAACTATATTAATGTAATTCATCAAGTAATAAATTTCTGGGCTATTTTGCTGACTCGAAATAGCAGCTCTGCCATCAGCTGTATTTTTGACCAGCTTGAAGATGGTGATTGTATACGATTTCCAACTCCACCTGAAATTTTAGTTTAAAATTGATGAAAAACTTCTTGCTTTCTAGGTTTAGCATTCTTTTATTGCGATTGCAAGGATACAGAGACATAGAATCCTCTAAATATCTTGGGTTCTCTGGTTAAGCAACTTGTGTTAGCCGACCGCCGTGGATTTGCGGAGCTAGAAGCATGTTGGGTCAATTATTGCCTAGATGAGGATATTGGAATTTCGAATTTAATATCGGTAGAGCATCTCTATGAACTACTTCGGGATATATCACGTTACTTCGACAACGTTTCTCTTGTTGTTGATGCTCTAGATGAATGCGGAGATGGTCGTTTGGATATTGTACGTCTTCTAACTAAACTCAACGCTACCAAAGACAGCAACATCAAAATGATCTTGGCCTCACGGTCCGGACCAGAAATCGAGAGGTACTTGGTAGATTTTACAAAACTTTCAATTGCAGTACACAGAAACGACTTGGAACTCTACGTACATTCGAAAATAGAGTGTCGTCTGCGTGATAACTCTAGGCTCACCTAGAGCCAAGAGCTGAAAGAAGAAATCATTTCGCGCAACGTTTAGTGGATGAGGCACAGGTTATGTGTAAGTTGTATCAACCCAATCGGTTAACCAATGCCAATTGCTGACTTTTAGTTCGCTGGGTAACATGCCAACTAGATCGGCTATGCGACCTCGATCCCCCCAGAGACATTAGTTGAGCCTTGCATTCACTCCCTCCGACATTATTCAAAACTTATGAGAGAATTCTAGACCGTATCAACCTCAGCAGTGACGAGACAAAAGAGCTTGTTCGTCGAGTCTTGATATGGACAGTCTGTGCCGTTACACCACTCTCTTTAGCCCAATTACTCGAAGCCGTATCCATAGACCTGTCTGATAAGCATTTGGACCGAGACAGAATTCTGAATGAGCAGAGTATCTTGAAGAGATGTAGTAGTCTCGTCAGGAAGACTAAGGGACCGTGGGACATTCGAATTGAAATAGCACATTTCAGCGTCAAGGAATTTTTACTACTTGAAGTTCAGGATGACCGCTATTCCATGTACCGCACTTCACATGATTTTCGAAATGCTTATATGGCTAAGGTCTGTTTGACCTATCTATTGTTCGAAGAATTTCGAGATATAAGTCTCTACACTATGCACGCAGACAAAAATGTTGTGATTGAGAAATACGCTTCGTTGAATTTTGTTCGTCATTCGTGTGATAAGAGCGATTATGAAGGTATTTCAATATTACTGAAACGACTCTTTAATCCTCTGAAGACAGAGAATTTCGTTCCTTGGGCCCAGGAACTTTTGCACCCCTCGTACTTTAACGGTGACCACCGTACTATTGTTAAAATTATTGCGAGCACTAGTTCACTACATTTTGCAATCTTGCTGTCACTTCATCATGTCGTCGAATGGTTAATTTCAGACGCTAGCAAATACTCTCAAATAAATGGGACCGTGATATAGACACATTGTTGGCTTACGCAGTGGCCCCCGAGAAAGTCCTACACGTTGTGCAGCGCGTGAGATGTATAGAAAATACTCATATCACCGCCATGGAGAGAATATTTGAGGTCGTTCTACAGTTAGAAGTGGATCGTTCTCATCCACTTATGGGAAAATGGGGAGATCTTCCACATTCAACTCCCTTAGAGCTCGCCATCAAAGTCCATTTTGGATGGGAAACACTACTTCAGCATGGTGCTTTGGTTATTGAATCATCTATTGAAGCTCTTGAAGCAGATCGTCCATCATATTTTGCCTTGTCTGATGACAGCTTTGCTGTAAGTTTTGTGCAAAAATCGCAGTCTAAGAATGACATATCAAACCAATGTCAGTTCTTCCAATACAACCTTCCTAAATGTATTTGCTTGAGGCTAGGGGTTTTTACATACTAATGCTCTGTGTCTATCTCTTTAGTTTAATGTGATTTGTGCAACAACTCAAAAAGATAGACACGACTCTTTCAAATTCGTTCCTCGACTCCGTTGTCTAAATTGACTCTATTGATGAGAATCCTGCATTACAAACAGCATTCATATTCGGCCAAACACACGCCGTGCTCAAAATCCCGAAGAAAAAGAATTTATAAATAGATTCATGTTCCAAAACAGACGGATTAGGCACACTACACCGCGCTTCGAAAGGTGGACGTTCAGAAATTGCCAGGATCGTTCTTGATCACGGCGCCTCGGTAGATCTTCCCACTTCGACTTCTGAAATATAGACTGTTCATGGGATTTATGATATCAAGTATGGTGATTCCAGTTTGAAGTTTCCAACCTCTTTTCATTTGGCGGTTGAGAACGGACAGTTAGATACTGCCAAGTTTTTACAACGCCAGGGAGCAGATATCAATCAGTCTGACATATTAGGCGTCACACCACTTCATTTCGCCACTAGCAAAGACCTCAACATGATGGAATATCTACTTCAGTCTCCTAAACAACGCCATTCATTTTTCACCAAGACCAGTAAGGGATGGGCCACACTGATGGCAGCAGCAAGGCTTGGGTCAAGTGACGTGTTCAGATTTGTTTTGCGGAACTCAGATCTATCTATCATACTATGTCAGGACAAAGCTGGTTTCAATTGTCTTCATGAAGCGGTACAATCTACTATTGAACCGGGATTGAAAATTGCAATTCTTGAAGAATCATGTGTAGATTTATGCACACCAACAAAGGATGGATTCACACCTTTGCATTTTGCAGCTAAGACTGACTCTTATAAATTCGAAAAGGTCCTCAAACTTACTCTGCAATCATCTTTATGGAAATCTCAAGGTCTTACTTCTTTCGGCATCAGGACAGAGAACACGTACTTACAGGGCTCAGATTCTCGGTGGGATGTTCCCAACGACACACAAGACATAATCAATTTTGTATCTAACTCTGGACTATTTGTCTTACATATGTTGATATGCAGAGGATATACTTCTCCCAGTCATGGAATGATAATGCTTAGACTACTACTCTCATCTAGCCGGAACGTAAATCTGGAACTTAAGGACAACGAAAGAAGATCAGCATTATTAATACTTTGCAATTTGGTACTCCAAGATGTTCAGAGAAGTGAATATGCCGATGGTTTTGTGACTAATTCCATGAAATTATTATTACAACATGGAGCTATGATTACTCAACAAGACCGGGAAGGAAAGACAGCACTTCATTATCTTTGTAAAAGCCGGGGGTTCACAAATCTTGAGTATCGATCAATTTCGATTCTATTGGCGGCAGAACGCTGGAGAATTGCTGACACGAGCGAAAACGATAGCATATACATCCGTAAATGTATGAGTGCAGACGATGGTTATGGCCGAAACGATGGCAAAGACAGGGGTGATTACGGTGCGGATGATGACTATTGGAATAATGGCAACGAAGATAATGACGATAATGATTTCGTGACAAAATGGAACACACAAAGGTCCACCTGAGGATCAACTATTGCAATTTGTTGGAACTACCCAATAGATCTAATAGTACCGCTCTACACATATTATTCGCGCAATTTGAAAGGATTTGCCACCAACCATTTGCAATCAAAATTGCACTCATGTTAGTGTCTGCAGCTTCCGTAGACCAACTGAATAGTACCTTGGTTAATCGTCGCAGCCTTCTTGATATTGCTCTTCATCATGGTCAAGACCAGCTCAGCAAAATGCTTCTTGATCTTGGGGTAGATGCTTTGCATTCCGATGAGGGAATGCCTCCAAGAACAGCACTTGAACTACTCTGTATACACGGGTCGCAAGACAAATCGCTCATTGAAAGGATAATTGCGAGCCATCTGGACAGAAATTATTTGAATTTTGATGGCTACACTATGCTTGATCTGGCATGTCTTCATTTTCATCCAGCAGTCGTAGAGGAATTGCTTCGGGTGGGATGGAACGCAGAAATTCGAATCGACCGGGATTGCCGCCGATTGTAGCAGCTATTCAATCTGGAAATACAAAAGCTGTTGGTTCCCTATCAAGATATGGAGCCGTCATTCGTAACATATACCAAACATACGGATCCCAGTTCTCTCTATCTCTAGCTCCAAACTCAGGAATGTGTAAACTTCTTGACGAAAAAGGAATCAATGATTGGAATTGCAGAACCAGGGGGTATTTCTGGGGGCGATTCATACCTGGATTAAGCACAGCACAAACAATCAATGTCAGCACTATGGCGGAAAATAAATGGTTTGTCAAGATAGATAGGGTGTCACCCTTGCATCAGAAATCAATATATGGCACCAAAGAGACTATACAGTATGCTCTGGAACTTGGGAGTGATGTGGAAGTCGATGTTACTGCAAGTTTTGGTATCACTCCATTGTTCTTTGCGATATATGGCAAAAGGCCTGACATCACTGAACTGCTTCTATCAAAAGGTGCCGCAACTAACGTTATCTACGGTCCTCGGAGATTGACACCGCTACATCTTGCTGTTGCAGGAGGCAGTGAGCTAATCGTTGAGACTCTTCTTCAATACGGGGCAGATGTTCAAGCTCGTGATGATGCAGGGCTTATTTTCGCTACGCTTGCTTTGGATCTTAAGCATGAAAGTATAGCGGAAATTTTGAATCAAACTTTAGCCAAACTTTGTAAGTCTGTCGTATACTTTTTCCGAGTCTTTACTATCTCTTCCAGCTGTATATAGTTCCAAACAACGACTAAGGTTTCAAGATCATTCTAATTACTGATATTTTTCATATGCAGTAATATTTGAGCCCATTTCTCCGAATAGCAATAGATCAGCCACAGAGACTGATATAGTGGACAGTAATAGATCTGTATCTGTCTCAATTGAAGATGCTCTCATCTGTCGGGACCTTGCGACTCTGAAACATCTACTTCAAAATGGCGACTGCATTCAGAGGGCTTGTTTCTGCGGGTGCAGTCCATTGCTCAGAGCTTTCGTGAGAAGCTCTTCCAGAGAGATAATTCATTTTCTATTGGATAATGGAGCTTCTCTAGATGGAGTAGTGAGGTGTACAGAACAACTACCTACTGCTGGGTTTACACCTCTTCACTGTACCGCAATGTTGGGAGACGAACAGATTATGGAAAAGATTCCCACACTAGGAAAGTCGACGCCTCAACAGAAGGTCCACCATTTACATGTTGCAGCATATAACGGTCATTTAGGCCGTGCTCGGCTGCTCTTGAACTATAAATAGGATATAAATGTGAAGTTGATATGAAAAGCAGCTTTACTAATCCTCGATGCTTCGAGGAGGCGCAGATTGTGAGCAATGAAAATCATGTTGCCAAGGATATCGGCGGGACAGCTTTGCATTATGCTTCTTTTCAAGGCCATTTGAATACTATGAAAGAACTCTTGAAAGCAGGAGCAGACCTTCATGCTCAAAACAGGTGGGGAGAAACACCTCTACATGTTGCCGCAGAGGACGGTCAATATCAAGCATGCCAACTCCTAATCTCTGCCGGAGCTAATGTGCTATCTCGGGATTTTGAGAAACTCTGCCCAATTCACAACGCGATATGGGGAGAGTATCCACAAATAGTGGAGGTTATGGTCAAAGAATTGGTTAGGTCCGATATTCTTTGTGAAGATGGGAGTGATCTACTGGCTTATGCTTGCCGCTTTGGCAATGCAGAGACAGTAGAAATACTCGTTACCGCTGGGATGAACATTAATCCAACCTACAATGATGAGTTGCCGACACCCTTCTCAGCTATGTTCAACCAGACTTTGACTGAAGAATTCCGAATAAAGTTAATAGCGGATGTCGATAATCCTTACCAAACCCTTGGGTCGGGAATTTTACTCACGATTCTTTGCAAGAAATTCCTGCTTTTGGTAGCCAGAGAGTGGGTTGATCTTCTTATTGCTTTTGCAGCTGTGATATAGTATTACAAAGCTGTGATATTTACTGATAGTTGTCGCCATTACCTCTGTAAATACTACTAGAACGCTGACTTGGCATAGATTACTGAGAAGAGTGCCTAAAGATATAATATACCAGTATGTCAACTACGTCAGTATATATGAAACAGCTCTCTACTGTACAGCAGCAAAGTCTCGAGAGCAAAATTTACAAATAGCGAAGCTGCTCACAGACCATGGAGCTGAGCTTGAAGTCATTAAACCTTCACACGGCGCACCTCTGATGGGTGCGTGCTACTATGGTTATTATGATATGGTTGTGCTCCTTCTTGAAAAAGGGGCAAGAAACACATGCAATAAACATTATGGGACACATATGACTGCAGTTGAAGAAGCTAGACATCATCCTGACAAAGTAGCCTTGCTGAAGAACTTTGAGGAGAAAGATATTGAAGCCTTAAATGAGCCCAGGACAGCACTATTTGCCAAAATGGTGAAGGTTGAGGAGTGTTTGAATAGGATTTCGAAAGAGAATGAACAAGAAAAAGACCAGGAGAAGGAGGAGAAGAGAAACGAAGAAGGGAAGGAGATGGAGGAATGCGAGAAAAGTGGTGAAGATGAAGGACGTGAGAATAATATATTTGAGAAAGACAAGGAGCAAAGGTTGTTGGTTTGACAATAGATTAACGGCCTACTATGCTACGTTCAAGTATTTTGAAGTCACTTGTTGATTCAATCATACAATCCTGTTTTAGCACTACATTCTTGAAGCCCTGGCATGTCACTCAATGACAGTTGTGGAAAGACAACCCGAATGCTGATAATGTTGCCAATACGACTATAGATTCGGCAACAATCTACTGCTCAAGATGAGGATCTCATCTCGTCCATCAAAATTCAAAATGCAATCTAGTGTTGTGTTCTTGATTCATTTAGTCCTACTGAACATTTCACAGACCACTCAAGAATTCACTATACACATCTCTATGAGATCTATCTAAACTTCGCAAATTCTTCATTTGATATCTTTGGTTGGTGACATCCAGTTGTGGACAGCTGAGAAAAGAAAACGCCACAATATAATTTTAAAACGCCACCATCGACTCAAGCATAATCATGTCCAATCAGCATCATCCCTTCCGTTTCTGGCTTCACACATATACCGTATCGAACGATATTGGTGGCTGTCTGTAGTTCTGTGTCTTTCGTTATATGAACCGGTAATGAACCCCCTCTCGTTGGGTCGTGGTTTCGTTCTTCTCGACCGCAGCGAATTTGACAAGCTTATTTTATATAAAAAATTAATACGACAATGAATATTAGCTAGCTTTGGTTTAATTTCAAAATTTTTCTTAAATTTTCTCCCCTCGTTGATTTCAAAACTCGAAAATATATATCACCAAGCTGTTGCACTTTGCGAAACTTCCCCAGTCGTGGTTGACAACTTCGACAGCATGGCTTTCTCTCTAATCTGGATTCTCGTATCCATTCTCGTGCTTTGGGTCTCCAGTGCGTACCTTTCGCTGAAACGAAATATTGCCATCGCAAAGACTACGGGACTTCCTTACATTGTATCTCGTTAGTTAACTGTGAACCCTCCGTACCGTTGTGAACTTAATACTAAACTTTGGTGTAGCAATCAGCGGAATAGCTGGATTTCTCTGGACCGGTATCCATGATATCGTTTTTAGTATTCTGAAATGTCTACCATATTCTCAAAATTGGCTATATCCAATGATTATGTAAGGTCGCACTGCATTAACATATATGCTATCATCTAACTCATAGCAGGTATCTTGACCCCCATCGAGGGTGGCACTATAGTCAGGAACTTCGTGAACTACATGGCGAAGCATACTTCATCATTAGTCCTGGTCAAATTTATCTCAGCATGGGTAATGCAGACACCATATACCAAATGTCTATTCGGCGAAATCACTTCCAGAAACCCATTGAGGTATATGGAATTGTCGATTTGTATGGAAAGAATATTCTCACCACGGAGAAGGAGGAATGGAAAAGTCATAAGAAAGTTGTCGCGCCTGCGTTTTCGGAAAAGAGTTATGCTGTAGTGTGGAAGGAGACTATGAACCAGGCGTATGGAATGCTAAGACATTGGTCAGGAGCGGGAGGTTCGGATGAAGAGAATCTGGAAGTCAAGGATACTGCGCCGGATACTGCAGTTTTAGGTCTACATGTTATTAGTGGGGCTGCGTATGGCATTAGCCAGAGCTGGGAAGGAGACGATGAGGAGTTGGGCGACAATATAGTTCCTGGTTTCAATACTACCAAGCTTGAGGGTACTCATCGATTGATGTTTAAGGAAGCTCTGGGTACATTAATTCATGATATCATTTGGGCAGCGCTTGCTCCGATGTGGGTATACAGTAAGTGGAATCTCTTTCTTGGTAGATCTGGACTAGAGGTGACATCTAACGTGAGTTCAGGTATCTCGCCTTTCCACAAAAATTGGTATCAGTCCTTTGTCGAATGTGGCGATTATTTCAATGAGCTATTTGATCACAACCTAAAAGTTATTGAGAGTGGTCAGAATAAGGATTCTGGAGCCATGGGCATTATAGGTGCATATACTTTTTGACCTCACGAAACAGATACTAACCAAGCATCAGGTTCCTTGGTAGAAGCGACTCGACTCGAATCATCGGAAGATTCAAAGAAAATGCTCACCAAGCAAGAAGCGATAGCCGATTCCTTTATATTCCTCTTTGCCGGTCACGAAACCACATCTAACGCAATACACTACATAATTCTCTTCCTATCGTTTTCCCTTACGGCACAAGATCAACTTCAATCAACACTTGATACAGTCCTCGCAGACAGGTCACCAGAATCCTGGAATTATGAAGCAGATTTCCCAGCCTTACACGACAGTTTTGTTGGAGCCGTCATGAACGAGTCTTTAAGAGTTATGTCCCCTGTTATTGCCATTCCGAAGGTAAGCTGGGAATTGCGACAAATGAATGTTGACGGGAACACTGTCACGATCCCTGCAAATACGTTTCTGCATTTTGATGTTATAGGTGTGCATCGAAACCCGCGTTATTGGCAATGCCTAAAGAGCCGGATTAGTGATAAATCTCACGATTTAGATGACTTTGTACCTGAGAGATGGCTACCCGGTTATGAGAGCAATTCAAAAGACAAAGCCTCCCCCGACGCTTCAAATGACAGTCTACTCTTTGTACCACGTAGAGGAGCATTCATACCCTGGTCAGAAGGCGCTCACGCATGTATGGGCAAAAGATTCTCGCAAGTTGAGATGATGGCTGCATTAGCTGTGATATTCAAAGTTTGGAGCGTTGAGCTGGATGTCAGAAAATGGGCGAGTGATGAGGAGATTGAGAAGATGAATGTTGGAGATAGGAGAGTGGTTTATGAGAAAGCAATGAAGAGAGCGAGAAAACTCGTAAAGGAAAGTGAGACTCTTATTACGCTCAAGATGTTTGGGGAGGCTGTTCCTTTGAGATTTGTCAAGAGAGGAAAGGAGAGATTCAGGGAATGCTTTCTCTAAAGCGGACTACTAGACATTGTAATGGAAGTATCTCGGTTGTGGATGAAGAGGCACAGAGATTAACTTTCCAGTCTCTGTCATTTGCTAGGGATGGGTAAGCACTTGAGCTACCGAAGTTCGGGTACCACGAAACTGTCAATTTCAGACACAATAATGAAAATTAATTTTTCATGGGGGCTTTTAAGAATACTATTGAAGGTAAGTTCTAGAATATAATAATAATATTAATATTAATATTTTAATAATAGTGGAAGACTTAATCATTTTAGCTTGAGAGATGAATTAAATATAATATAAGAATTAAATTGAAAATAAATTATAAAAGAAAGCTTGATTGAACTGAATTTGCTTACTTTTTCCTAGGTTTTCTTTAAAGAATATCCTAGATTTATATAATTTATAATGAAATTCTAATAGTTTTTATATTTATAAATAAGATTAATTTAAATTGAATCTTATAGAATCATTTTATATTATAAAAGAAAAATACAATTAATCAATTTAATTAATTTATTAACAATCTTCTATATAATTCTATCTTATTCTATTTCATTATAAATCAATTTAATAAAAGATATAGCTATATTATAATATAATAATATAATTTTATAATATAAAATCATATTATACTTATATTATTAATATATATATAGCTTGATTAGTAAGATATTAATAAGTGATTTAGTATACTTATTATAGAATCTCACAAACACAAATGAAAGATGCTACATTTTGTGAGGCTAATGACACATGACATCCTAGATTTAACGAACAAAACTTCAATTATCATCTCGAACAAGTGATAGGCACTCATTTCAATCCATATCATTTCATCCCATCCTCGTCCCAATTCTGCTCCTGTATCCGGGAATTCAATAGAAAAGCGTATGTATAAAATTGATAAAGTGTGAAGGGAAGATTCAACAATTGGTACTCTTGAGTCCACATACTGATTTTGCAACTTACAATCACCAGATATACTCAAACTAAGATTCCAGACCAAAGAAGATGAGCAATAAATTATTGAGTTCAACAAGAACTCATATAGCACAAACACCATTGAATTAATAATAAATTATAATTTGCAATCGTACACTAAAGGGATATATTCCCATTGTGTTAATTCACTCAAGAAGGCAGTCTCAGGCTACAGATAATAAGACACCTAACTCCTCCTTTTATTCGCCTGCCATTCATCGCCATCTCCTTTCAAAAACTCCCCAAGCTGTAACTGCTTAAAATACTCTAATGGACCATCGTCTTTCCAATCTCACTTTTCCATCCCTTGGCTCTTTCAAACCCATTAGAATGGGTTTGGAAGTCCATCATCGCCTGATATACCTCCTCTTCTGAATTGAGAACAAAGGGTCCATATTGGACTACCTTTTGGTCGAGAGGTTGACCTGCTATTAGAACTATAGCACTCATTAGTATATATTATCTCTTATGTTGTGAGAGATAATAATGGATTATCGGAGATAAATGAAAGATTGGACAAATGTGACTAGAATGAGCAGTTATGGATACATTTGATGACAACACTAACTCATCCCTATCAACAGCCACGAATTTTAGACATTACAGAGTAGTATTTGCTTGAGTAGTTGCAAATATATCAGGAATGTATGACTTAAACATCAAAGCAACTTGCTTTGGAATTGACCCCACCAACAAATGCCCCTGTCTATCTCGGCTGCAGTCTGACCCCACTCGGGTAACATTCGGCCCCTTCTTGCATATACTGACCCGCTCTTGCAAACTCTGCAACCAACCCCGCAGCAAAGCAGTCTGGATGGTGGTGTTCTCGCGTTGTATTATTGGCAAACAAGCATCTCTCTTCCATCAACCAAGCAATAACCAGCGTTTGTGGTTTAGTGGTAAAATCCATCGTTGCCATCAATCTCTTCTCTCATAGGACGAGTACGATACAATTTCGATGGGCCCCGGGTTCGATTCCCGGCGAACGCACTATCCTTTTGCTTTTTTGATTGACTTCAATCTGAAAGATGACGGTCTTGTTATAGATTTTTTGAAGTTGTAGTGGAGGGGATTAGAGCAGTTTAACCTCTCTTTTGCTCCTGCCAATTTTGGCCGTGGGGTTTGGTAGGTTGTAATTCAAAATAAAGCGAGAACCAATCAAATAAATGAACTTACTAAAATGTCCATTTTCTTTAGCAGACTCTTCGACTTCTGCATTCACCACATCTCCCTCCTGACGGAATACCACATTGTGGAATTGTGCAATCTTGGTCTTCTCATCTCCACTTCCAAAGACTGTCTCCCCACTCAAAGTATAGGCAAAAGCATTCCACCCAGCCGGTAATGATTGCTCAATCTTTCCACCCGGTTTGATTTCTACGTCGAAAATCCAAACTGGTGTATAAGCTAATTCTTGTACACTATCAACACCATGACTTTGGCCTGAAATAATCTTCACATGTACTTTTCCATCATCGATGTCGATTTGTGGGATTTCCTTGGCTCGTAAATCACGATATCGTGGCTCGCATTTCTTAAGTTTTTCGGGTAAGTCTACCCAGAGTTGCATTCCAACATTTGCGCTGCCATCGAGATTTTGTCGTGGCATTTCCGCGTGCATTATTCCTTTTCCTGCAGTCATGAATTGGAGATCTCCTGCTTCAATAGTTCCTGCATTTCCTGCGAAATCTTCATGGTCGACGGCACCTTCGAGGAGGTAGGTTATCCTGATGAGGGGTTGTGTCAGTGACAGTTTGATACGGAGAAACGAAATAGTCAACTTACGTTTCTTGTCCTCTGTGTGGGTGATCTGGAAATCCAGCTCCGGGCTTAATGGTAAAATGATCAAGCATAAGGAATGGTGAGAAGTTCTTCAGTTGAGGTGTGCCAATTGAACGACGAACTCTTGCTCCCGCACCCTCTGCTTGCTCGCGTGCCAAAAAGGCTTTTTGAATTCCTCTTGGTGTTGTCATGTTGACTGTTTTAGATGTGCTAAAGTATGAAGCGGATGGAAACTGAGAAAGTTGTGATTGTGAAGGAGCTGTGGTTGTACTATTTCTAACCAAGTAACTAATGGTTTCGATATATTCAATAATTGGATCTCTGAATATAATTGAGAAAACTGCAATGATAACTGATAAAAAGAGGAGAAGCAACTTCATCTGGATATCACGAGAGTTATATAGGATGTTTGAGAACGAATGAGAAACAAAAAGAATGTTCTTTGATGGGATACTTATAAGCATTTGAACAATATTTGACCCTATTGAGCTATTGATGATGAAATGCTTATCGGATTGCTTATGAGTTGCTGATTAAGAGCCTTACACTTGCTAGACTGAGTGTAGGGCTGACCAATGGATGAAGGAGAAAATTTGAATTGTGGCTGGGGTTATTTGTAATGAATATATGCTATTGGTCAGTCTCGATTACTCAGCATTTCAATTTACTGAATCAGCTTTTACAATCACAACCTTGCCCCGCTTTTTATAATATCGATGATAGGATAAGTATCACGTGAATATGTCACAATTACCAATGTATACGGTTTTAGTCTATTACAAATGGATTATTGACCTTGGTTCTTGTTGCATAACAGGAATTTCGAACCTTGTTCTCTTAAACCCATTAGATGCGGTGGTCTAGGCTTGCGATTGCAGGCGGAACGGCTGGACTTAGATGTGCTATAGACGATGCGCTCAGGATGCAACGTCAACATAATTTATTTACAAAGCAGAAATATTCTTCAACCAAAAGCTATGTTTCAGTAATTTCTAGTGTGCAGCATAGGAAGAGTCGGCATTTGCTGCCGAGAGCAGAGTGGAAGCCCCTCAGGAGAGAACCTCGCTAGCGAAATTGCCGAGGTGTGCAAACAACCAAAGGGCTTGAACTTTCATATTCGGCGAATTTTGGCCCCTCCCAACAATATTCTACAGTCGAATAGATGGTAGAAATGATCTAAGAAGCCTCTAGGATAATCACTCATACTCCGTACTGGATTATTCTCACGATCTAATAATTGTTTGACATTAGCCCTAGTGTAGCTTTCTCCAGTACACTGAGTCCATGGCAGAGTGACTGTTTGCTGTAAATCCCAACACTGTCTGGAATTGTGGCTGTCAAGTATTTCCTTGGAGTGTACTGGATGCATCGTATTCTGGGATTGTTTCAGTAGATGGGATACAGATTACTGCGGAAATGGCCACTGCACTGGTTATAAGGGGATGAAAAAGGTACTGAGTCACAATGTCTACTGAGGATCTCGCCTTGAAGTGCCTTCAAAAGAGAGATACTCCAGACTAGCCACACATAAGTTGGAAAATTGATTTTCCTATCCAAAAAATTCATGCGAATTGATACTCAACACTAGTATCGTAAATTCAGTCCAGCAACTGATAAATAAACTAGCTTGACCATTCCTGTGATCTTCTGGTGAAAAGCAACACACGATTAAAACACATTTTTGGCCCATTCATACCAGATGACAGCGCCATTTTTCCATCAAAGAAGTTGCTCACTCCTTATCGTCCTTTGCGGTCGAGTCTCCATATGAAACGAGTGAAGGATCCACTCTAAAGCCTTTCTCCGCCAGCCCTTTCAAAATCTCGCACAAGCTTTCGAGGACTTCCTCATCGAGAACAACCAAATGCTTCTGTTCATAGACTTCCTGGTCGATATCATACTTGGGTGTGTTTTGTTCCTGTTCCACAAGAGAGGTTCCGTTTATTCAAGGCTTAGTCCACCAGAGTTGTCAGTCTACCTTTAATCTCCTTTTAATTCTCTTTCCAGTCAAAGTCGTCTTTACCTGGTGAATTATTTCTGCAACGCTCATTCCACGCTTCCATACCTTCTCCTTAATCCAACAATTATCATGATCATATTCGAAGGTCTTGTCAAAAGCTTTAACAATTGTGACACCTTCATTGGCCATTCGTGTGAGAAGCACGTCTTCCTGCCGCTCAACACCGTCAGGACACATAGCCCAGTTTTTAAGCCATGTTTTTGAGTGCCAGCTGGGCATCTGAACTGTGGATTCTTAACATCTGGTAGCTCGATGTAATACTTCTTCTATGTACAGGAACTTGTGAGTGTCAAGCATTTCGGAAAGAGGGGCCCCTATCTTTTCTTTAGATGGACAGAACTGCACCGAATAGGTAAGTCCGTTGGCTTCAGGACAAACGATATAATGGAATAGCCTTAAAATACACATTTTGTTTGTTTGAATATGGATGACGTTGGCTCTCAAGTATCTTTTTTCGATGATCTAGCAACCAGTGCACTAATCCCATTAGTTTCGTTCCATCTTCGATGGCGTGATACATACAGTATAATTACTGAGACAGACTACTTGATCCTGTCCCAGAGCTTTCTATTCTGAATTTGCAATATCGAGGATGGCCGACTTGATGGTTATTCAAAGGCATACCCATGCAGCTCAAAAGAATATATAACAATTCTTCCCGCAGTCAGGTAGGAGAACTTTCGACTTCCTGTATGTCGAACGATGTTAGTGAATCTCGAGAATCACTTTATGGTTACTATTATGACTTTGACTAAGCCAAGATGGAAATTGATGTTTCTTATTTTAGTTACTCAAGTCTACGCTCCGCTCAATAACTAGTCTCGTCGGTATTTTGAGTCTGGTATTATTTGCAGACCCAGAAATCTTTGTCAACAAATCTCTACGAACAAAAATTCAACTTTGATGTTCCATAATATTGCAGATATCATTACAAGTTGGGGATTTCATTGGCCGGTCAAACGTGAAGTGATGAATGGATACCAAACGGACTGATCAATATTCCTGAAATAGTATTTAGGAATACTTGTAATCCATTGTGCAAACAAAATAGACTGTGGTGCTTCCATTCTTCCTGTAGTCTAGATTGACTTTATGCCAATCCATGCAAAGTTCAAATTTCAGTTACCCCAAGTTGGACCAAAATCTCTTTGATTCCGCGCCCAGCCATGCCCTCAAGTCTTCTTCATATCTATGTATATAGTATCACCTATCTTTAACAGAGGCCCAATTATGGCTTTATCACCTATATCTCTGCTGAACCATAGATAGTAGGGCGTCATGAGTCTTTCCTGTGCTCTCTCTTGCGTTTTTTTCTGCCACCGTCTCTCCTGATTTCCTTCTTTCTGCTTTGTCTCCAACCGGTTTCTCCCCCTCTCTCATCCTCTGATATCTCTCCGTCCTCCTTCCAACTACTCTTCTTCCCTCGATCCTCTTTTACTCTTGCTTCATCCCGCAATGTCACCTCACAACCCCTTTCATTTCCATTTTCCTTACCCACGTTTTTTGTCTCCTTCTTTCCATCAGACTCCTTATTCCCGATCCTTCGTTTCTTCTTCGCTGGGCCCCGCCCGCTGCCTTTCGAAAGCTGTAATATAGACTCCGCGGTCTTAGCAACTTTATTGATCATTGGAGGAGGAATCATCTTCAACCTAAATTGTGGGCATGACTTCGACAGCGAAGTGGAGTTCAAGCCATGTGCAAATGAACTTGTCATCAATCGGGGAGCCATACCTAACGGAATTCGAGGACCGGTTGGAGGAGCTCTGTCTAAACCCAAGGACCTTTGAATTTCTGCACGATGTAAAGCCGTACGTTGTGCAGCGGCTCGCTGTGCATTAATTCGCTTTTGTATGAAAGCCTGTCGATCACGTAGAGTTCTGGGTACCTGATCTTGAGCAGCTGGATGTTGGGTTCGAGCTTCCTTCGAAAATTTAGCACTTCGCTCTATTACTTGAACTGAGAGTTCTGATTGAGCTTTCTTTTGTTGAACTACACGTTGTGCTTGGATTTCCCGAGCCTCTAGTAACTTGCGTTGCAGTGTAGAAGATCTGATTGAGCCAGTCGATAATTGGGCATTTTGATTAGTAAAATTATTTTGTAGTGGGACTTTACTAATGGAAAAGGCTTGAGACATTAAATTGGGATTATGGTCAGTGATAGTAGCGGGGTCTACTTGAACATGATCGCCGACCTTTTCAGTGAGTGCAATAGCCACCGAATAGTCTATCTCTGTGTTTTGTTCCACTCCGGTCATCGAATCAGAAGCACTAGCTCCATCATCCGAAACACCCTCCATAAATTCACCATTCGTCTCTGTGAACTGTCTTCGAAAGGAATTACCTGTAGTAGCTGACTGCAAACTAACATTCTTACCAGAAGGCTCCATATTCTCTGATACTAGAACCTGTGAGTTGTGGACTCTTTCGAGTTCTTTGGAATCATGTTCCTTTTGCCAAAATTCGTATAATTTATGGCTGTAATTTTGCTCGTTGTATTTCTCACGAAGTTTCTCGTCCTTCAGTATCATGTAAGAGATTAGCTTCTGGTTCCATTCGAAGCGCACCTTATTGATAGCCTTGTGACTTTTGGCCTGCCTGAGACTACGGATGTAGTCATAACCTAAAAATCACTTAGTACCTCATCGTCTGTGAAAGAATGATCGCCATCTCCTCACCCATACTTCGCAAAACGCTCCCCAAATGATCTCTACTGATGACTCCATTCCACAATGAGCTCTCCTTTGTGTCATTGGCACCCAGATCAAGATAATAGTTTGCATCATAGTTTATGTCTTTCTCCTCGACAAAAATGCCTTTGGTGACACTTTTGAAGAAATCTTCGTTGTGTGGCTCCGGGGGGTCTTCAGGATGAGGCGCTCCTATTGAACGAACTACTCCCTCGCGAAAGGCAGCGAACTGGATTTGTGCTATGGACTCATCCGGTTCTTTGTTCTTTCGCTCAAAGCACTTGAGGCACATCTCTCTATCATTGTCGTATCTCCACTTCCTATCATGATCCGATAGTATCATGAATGCGCGTTGAATGTCGTTCCATTTTTGTTTCATATCTTGTAAAAGTGCCTGTTCTTTTCCGTGCCACCTCGTTTCTTCTTCATCGAACTGTGGATTATAGGCCCATCCTGGAACTTGTCAGCAGAGTTTAACCACACATAAAACTATATCAACATACTCAATTCAGAATAGGCCTTGCTTATGTCCTCAATCGAGGCAGATGAATCCAACGATAACACCTCATAATAGTCCATGTCTGGATCATGATTATACAAAACTCCCCGCAGATTCTTGGCATTCATTGTAATCTGTTCAACGTTACCCTTCTTTCTCGTCTTCTTGCCTGCTTTTGACATGTAGTTCATTCCTTTTGTAGTTTCGAGCTCTTCAAAGCAAATCTTTTTAGGTTCAACGTCTACCTCCTTAGAAGCTTCCGTGTCCTAGAATCAACAAGCACTATTAGCATGTGCATTATATGTCTTGTGTATAACTAGTATTCACCGTTATGTGCGCTCCATGGCCAGGTTGAGAAAAAAGGCCAGATCGAGGATGATTGCCAGAGCACACAGCTTCAGCAAATCGAATGATCTTGACATATTGTTCAAACTCGAATAACTCCTGTGCTTTGTACTGGTCGACTTGGTAGAGCTCATAGATAGTCAAGCAAGAAGAGTTTTCCTTTGGTTCAAAATAATTCGTATTGAGTCCACTAAGCTCTTCACTCAATGCCATGGTGGAAGACAACAAAGTACAGATTTGAGGTGCTGGTGGTATTTTCTTGTGGAGTATGAACAAAAATAGAAGAGATGTGACAACAAAGTCAAAGTCATGCCAGTGTTCTTACAGCTGACCACCACGAAAGAAAGGGTTTAATTTCAAATGTTGAGGTTATTCCAGGGTTTCACTTTGTTTACTTAAACGGCATTAAATTATGCTATCGGCTGATCCATGTCCGAACCTCCGAAGTGATATTTTTCAGATGAGAATAACAATCATGATCAAAGGAAGGTATGATGAGAGTCTTTTTCGTTTGTTGTTTAGGAAGGAGGTGTTCATGAATTCCTTGAATGGCACATGATTTTTGCCAAGACGGATGGCTGCATAATAGAAGGGTCGAGAGAAATCCCATTACATCCATCGTGATTCACCACCATATTCTTGATTCAGTTGGATACGTTGGTATAATACATATCATCTCTAAAAATCAATTACATGACAGGCAATTCAACTATGTTGTTGCTCATTCGTCAACATCACAACTATTAGAGATCTCTTCGTACTTCTTATAATTCTCCCCATACGCCTCGATCTTCGCCATGATTGCCTTATAAGCATCACTTCCAATCACTACTCGCAAAGGTGGATCTGAGAGTGTAGCAAGCTTGTACATTGCCTTCGCACCTTTCTCTGGATCTCCAGCTTGAGTGCCGTTCCTCTTTTCCATTGCTTCTTTGGCATTCAGATGATCATATGCAGGGTGTCCTTTCTCGGGAAATTGCATAGATCTTCCAGCCCAATCAGTTCGAAATCCACCTGGTTCAACACAAGTGAACTTGATGTTCCATTCTGGCTTCACTTCTTGACTGATGGTTTCAGTAAAGCCCTCGACAGCCCATTTACTTGCACAGTAAACGCTGAAAAAAGGCACGCCTCTTTGACCTCCAATACTAGTGACTTGTTGAATGAGGCCGCCACATGGTTTTTGGTTTCTCATGACCTCCATTGCCTTTTTGGTTACGGCAAGAAGACCGAAGAAGTTGACCTCCATCTGAGTACGAGCTTGCTGCTCACTGATTTCTTCAAAGACACCTGCAAGGCCGTATCCTGCATTGTTGACGACTACATCGACGCGGCCAAATTTATCGGTTGCGGATTTGAAAGAATTCTCGATATCAGACTGACTAGTTACATCAAGTTTGAGGGCCAGAAAGTTCTGTTGCTATTAGAGAGATATATATCGTATGTGTCGGAGATAGTACCTTTTCACTTGTCCCCTTGAACTTTAAAGTCTCAGGCTTACGAGCAGTTGCGACGGCGATATCGCCTCTATATTGAGATCAGTCAAGCTTTATTTTGTAGCATTTTTCAAAGAGAGCTTACCTATCGAGGACCTCTTGGACGAGATGGTTTCCGAATCCGGTGGAAGTACCAGTAATGAAGAAGACTCTGGGCATGATTCTTGTAATTGATAGACGAGGTGAGGTGCAGCTGCCGATTATAGAGTGTTTCGTCTGGATTATTTATATAGAGTAATTTCAAAGGTTACACTCACCAATATGTCAAGTAGCTATGCATATATACATCAAGATTGGTACTAGGGTCGGATTTGGGGGGCAAACTCCAGCAGAAGCATAAGTGGGAATTTGAACGACGTCATGATGAATTCGTCAGTCGTTGCCCCGGTTCCATGCGTCACTGTTCGTTTTAAGACTTAGTTTAGTAGTTTAAGGAACTATTTATCAGTGTTGACTTTGTTCCATCACATTTACGAGTATTTGTAATGATAAGAGAGGATTGAGGACTGGAGCATGTGGGGCGGAAGTAAAAGCGGTGAAAGAGAAGGCAAAAATCCAATTCCGGCTCAACGTAATATCACAATTTTTTCAATACAGACAATAAGAGAATGACATCAAATTGGGGGGGAGAGGGGGTCTTGGTGCGTCTTATCACGACTCTCAAGCTCTACACAAACAAACGTCTATGTATAAGGTCGGTAAGAAGCTCAGTCTCAATCCATCGGATTCTAAGATGGCGCTACCATCCACATCTCTTGTGTTCACGGAGAAGGCCAATTGTGACTACTGTCTCTTCTTCAGATCGTCCATGATTCCCATAAATACAGAAGACTTTTTAACCACAAACCATACCCCCTCGAGACTCCTCAGGTCCAACTGTATACTTGGATAGACTCTTACTCTAGCCAAAAGAGGTTAGCTGGTTCGTTGGCCAATCTAACCCCGCATTGTGATACCTCACTCAGAAAGTAGTCATAAACACAATACATTTATCGCTTTCGGTCACTTGCATTAGCCTTAGAGAGATACCCGTCACTTTACAGCCATTGTGGTATATTTCATGCAAGTACATATTGAACCATATCCCCTCCAAAAGCCAAACTCCTCGACTTCAACCCCATCCATCTCATCCATCCCCAAACCACTCACCCCAAGCAACCTCCAAAATGCACGCCAAAGATCTCCCCTCCTTTAAAGAAATACCCCCAGTCCCAGGAATGCCTCAAGGAACTGCCTGGGGTCTTTTTGACCAAAACGGCGAGCGAGATAATTGTGGTACTCTCAATTTACTTACGCCCGAAAATACACTCGAAGCAAGCAAGGAGATTAAATCTGGTAAAAGTGTTGCATTGAAGTGTGTCTTCTTCTCATTATCTTACACTACTATTTGTCCCGTAAATTTTGTTCTCATTCGATGATCACCAGGGGAGAAAAAGTGACAATACACATAATATACTAACATCTGCTCCCTCTCAAAAGCTGGTCTCAAGACCGCATCCACGAACCTGGATTCGGTCGCGAGGTTCCAAAACATACAATCCGAGATCTGGCTCCGTTTGGTTTCAAAGGATATGATGATGTGATATGCATGAATACGCAAAGTGGCGCTCAATGGGATGGACTCCGTTCGTTACTCCCATTTCATTTTCTCATTCAACGTGTCCAATGCATCTCATACCCTTCTCTTCACTCCCCTTCCGCAACCCAACCCTCCAACCAAAATTAAAAAGTTTCGCAAAGGTCACTGGGCCCACCAAGCCACGTCCCTCTACTACAACAACCTCTCCCACTCCGAAATCAGCTCTCCCCTTGCAGGGACCCCATGCAAAAACGTAATCGAAGCCTGGACCGCCCGCGGCGGCATCGTCGGACGCGCCGTCCTAATCGACTATGTAGCCTACGCTCAACGCCACAATATTTCCTATTCCCCAGTCACGCGACACGAAATTAGTGTAGAGACAATCGAGAAAATTGCAAAGGAACAAGGAGTCGTGTTCAAAGAGGCGGATATCTTGATTGTGCGGAGTGGATTTGTAAAATGGTATGAGGAGGCGAATGCTGAAGAACGCAATCGAGGCGTAAACGCCCATGAATTCGTAGGCGTGAAATCATGTGAAGAAACAGTGGAATGGATATGGAATCAACATTTTTCTGCCGTAGCGGGTGACACGATTGGATTTGAGTGTTGCCCACCAGAGGCAAATTCGGAATGGGTTTTGCATGATTGGTTGTTGGCTTTGTTGTGAGTTCAAGTTCTTTCCTATCTTTCCATTCCTCCACCCGCGTCAACATCAAACTGGCCTTCCCTACCAAGCGGCTGTCCAATAGGCGAACTCTGGAATTTAGAAGATTTGGCAAAGGTATGCGCTGAGCAGAATCGATACTCTTTCTTCTTTACTAGTGCGCCGTTGAATTTTCCAGGTGGAGTAGCGAGCCCACCGAATGCCGTTGCTATATTTTAGGTATGAACTTATGAGAGTGAGAAGAATGAAATGGTTGAAGATGGCGAAAGGTGGAAAGGAGGACAGAGTGGTAATTGTAGTTGGATTTTCTTCAAATCTGTTCCTGATTCATCTGCCTTATTTCAATTTCCCCCAATGAAGCTGTGCCAACCCTCTTACCCACCGCTCCCAAATTAACCACGTTCCTCAAATTGCCAAACGGCAAAACGTCACTGATCCTCTTCGAACCACTCAACCACATTACCAATCTATCTACTCCGCATCCCCATCCACCAGTCGGTGGTAGTCCGACTTCCAACGCTTGGATATATCCTTCATCCACTGTATCCATCGGATTCTCTATATCTCTAAACTCCAACTGTTCTCTGAACTTATATCTTTGTTCGAATGGTGAATTTTCCTCCTCGTACATATTCGCTATCTCTTGGTGCCGAATGAATAGCTCCACGCGCGCGGAGACGAGCTGGTTGGTTTTGGGATCGAGGAAGGATTTAGAGAGGGGTGCCATGGAGGAAGGATGGTGCATGATGAATGTTGGTTCCGAGCAACGGGGTTCGATGTAGAGAGATGCAAGTTTGTCTAGGAGACGAGGAAGGGTTGGGTTTACGGGAACTTCGAGAGTATGCTTTGTAAAGAGTTCGAGAAGGTCTTTTCTGGCATCAGTTTTCTGGAGATCTGGTAGCTTTTCCCCAAGTGCAGCTTCGACTGTGGGTATGAATTCGATTCGTTTAAAGGGTTTTGTGTATAAACTCTCTTCGAAAGGTGGAAGTTCGACAAAAGGCATGTATTTGACTTGATGAGGATCATCACGCAACCCATTGACAAGACTTACAAGGCCTGAAATCAACTTCTCCGTCATGGAAATAAGATCCTCGAGGTCGGCGTATGCTTTGTAAAATTCGCAAGTTGTAAATTCCGGATTATGTATCGCATCAAGACCTTCATTCCTGAATGCAGGACCAATCTCGAAGACTCGATCTAAACCACCAATAACCAAACGTTTCAACCATAACTCAGGAGCTATTCTCAGAGCCAACTGTTTTTCGGGGAACTCCGTTGCATTCGTTTTGAACGGTTGAGCCATGGCACCTGAAGCCTTGTCGGCAAGAATTGGTGTTTGGAATTCGAGGAAATTATCTTGAACTAGGAAATCACGGATATGTTGTGTGATTTTGGATCGAAGTCGTAAAGTAGCAGCAACATCATTGTTGACAAGAAGATCAAGATGTCGATTTCGAATACGACTTTCCGGATCCTCCAACTTTTGAGGCACTGGTGCCAGACTTGGGGTTAATAATTTAGGTATTTCGATCAATTTGAGGGTGGAGAACCCCTTTTCTGTTCGAACTGGGTAACCAGTTGCAGCTGATCCATGTTAGATTCACAAACATGAACACATAAAGGCTTCACTTACAAATCATATCTCCACGTTGCATCAGGTAGGTTAAGTTTTCGAAGAAAATCGGCGATTGTACATTGACATCTTGGTTTTTGGATATCATCCCAGATTCAGCTACTAATTGAATTGAATAACCATCTTCTATTATGTTTATGAAGGCAAGCTTGGAGCCAAACTTCCGTATACTTTCAATTCTACCTACAAAAAATCAACTCCTATTCATTCTCTGCTTCGAAGATGGTTCCTTACCATGCAACGTAAGAGCAATGGCTTCGTCCCTTTCCACACCTGGTAACATTTCCGCACATTTCTCACGACAACTTTTCACCGATGCGATTTTACCAACCTTTTTAATTCTAGGATAATGAAGAGCGCCAGCTAACTGAAGTTTTTTTATCCTAGTTTCGGTAGGATCTAAACCTTGCTTCAACTTTACCTTACGAATCTCAATGTTCCCTTCAGTCTCGCAGTAGGGTCTGTTCGACCTCTCACTGCGTAAAGAGTAATGTACAGAAAAGAGTCGAGCATTTGCAGCTGGTTTTACCGGAAGAATATCATGACAGAGGTAGGGTCTAAGAAATCGAAGACCAGTAAGAGAACTCATCCTATATTCTTGAAAACAACTCAATTAGCTTAGATTCAAAAGGAAAACATTGTGAAATCAAATGAAAATATAAATATTGAGTTTTTTCAGACAACGGATCGATGTGAGATCAACCACTCTCCCGAAGAAGGGTGTCAGTCGCAACGGTTCTAATGTTATATGGAAATCATCATATAAACTCATGGTGAAATTGAGCAATAAAGCAAAGAAGAAATACTTTACATACCAATTAATTATTACACTCTCTCAGATCAATTGATAGTAGATAAGAGAGTGTTATTGTTGACGAGGAAATTAAATGAATTTTTCGAAGCTCAGCTTCGAGTTTTATCTTCCAAAAATGTATATCTCCGGAACAATGATTTACCGACGCTAGTCGAGCTATCCCTTCAAAGTTTCATCCACCTAGGATTGAATCGAAGATATCAAACCAAAAGAAGCCCAAATCTATTCGATATTAATACACCCTTCTCGTATACGAATCATATTTGTCCCAATTTCACATACATAAAATACCGCAATCATGTCGATGTTCGGAATGGGTCGTCCTCAACCATCCTCGCAAGAGAAAATCGCTGCTGCTGAGCAAGAGATGGATTTGATTACTGATATGTTCAACAAGTACGTAGTCAATGAATTCATTTATCATTGGTGGCAGGCCTCCAAACTCCCACAGCTAGCTGTACTCGAATCTTTATAGCTATATTCAAACTCAAACGATCTACCTTCACGGCAACGGCTCATGGAGGGGCAGCGGAGCGGCATTGCCCCAGAAGCCAGGAATGGTTTCAATTTACTCGATATACCTTCATGATTTTAGCCCATGCTAACAATTTCGCTTGTAGACTCAGTCAATCCTGCATCAAAAAGTGCATTCCCAAAGATTACCGCGAGGGCGAACTCAACAAAGGCGAAGGCGTCTGTATCGACCGCTGCGCATCCAAATTTTTCGACGTCCAAATGAAGATTTCTGAGTTATTACAAGCTGAGGCCGCAGCCAAGGGAGCTGGTGGTGGTGGATTCGGAGGTGGTGGATTTGGAATGTAAAGTTAGAGATATCTGTGAAGAGAGGTTGTAGGAAGTTCTGTATTATTGAGCCGGTCCATTTGGGTAAACAACCGATGCAAAGATGACATGATGATGAAGAGGCAGGCACGAAAAAGACTCCACCAGAATACGTCGAGGCTATGAAAATTATTTGTGGGTGATGATGTGCTCATCGATATTAATATTGTACAATAGAATGTGGTATGAGGATCACACAAGGTGGCTTTCACTGCCCCCACCTCTAAAACTCCAATCCATACTACCATGCTCAGATAAATGTAAATGCTTGATGGGTATTCCCAAAACGCCTGCTAAATGAATCTCCTCGGATCAACAAGGTTAATATAAAAATTAAGGGTTCCTTGCTGCCACAATATTTGGTCCAGTACCAATTCCCGTAATAGAGCGAACAAGCCAATGAGCCCAACTTTCTTTTTTAAAAATGCTTTCCAATTCATCTGCTCGTGCCTCCAGATCATCTACCTGTCTTTCAAATTGAGATACTCCATCCTCGACATCCTGTACTTTCGACACAAGAGAATTGAGCTCGTACTCAAGTTTGGCTCCAAGGACTTCAATATCCTTGAGAGTTTCTGTAACATGTGATCGTTCTTCACCAAGAAAATCCTGTGTATTATTCCTCAACTCTTGGTACTCTTCGCTCAACTGCATGTGTAATTCCTGGAACCTTTCCTGGTCCAGAGCAGCTTGATCGTCTAATTGGTTGATCCCATCGATTTTCCTTTGTACCCATGGGCATATATTGTTTTGAAGGTCCAATATCTTCTCATATGTTTGTTTATAATCCTCGTTGAGTAATTTGTGATTTTGCAAAGCGAGCCAATCATCTGATTCGTCAAACTTGTCAGTGATACCAACAGGTTCCCAAGCTAGAACTGCGTCTTCGGCATCACTGAAAGACACATGACGCTGTAATTGATCTTCGCAACGATGTCTCCTAGAATGGGATGCATCGGAAACACTATGCCGACGATGAAGTATCGCCACAAAGGTATGATTATCACTACGTTCTGCTTCTAGAACTGGGCCTTCAAGATCACCCTCACCACAAATGGATCCTGAAATAGAAGGCTCCTTTGCGACAAGTTCACGACGAATCTCTTGCGCCTGTGCCTGCCATTGTTCTTCGGCTTCCGCGACTTTCCTTTCCTCCAACTGTGTAGCAGTTAGAATTTGGGTGACACCTAGTAAGCTTGTCTTGGAATTGCCAGGAGGTGATTCGCTATCACTTTCGCGGAGCCCAGCTTGCGCTAATCCATTTGTGAAGTCTTTAGTTTTTGGAATCCCATTTTCATATTCTCCTGGTTTGATCTTCCAGCTAAATGCTTTGTTGATTGTCGGGCTAGATGGTATGCCTATTCCATGAGGTGTTGCAGTCAGATGTCCCGGGCTAAAATAACCGCCGTTCTCATCGAATTCACGAATTTCGTCTTTCGATTGTTTACTGGTATGACCGCGTAGGCCAACAGCATCCTTGATTCGTCCAAAGCCTTGCTTGGCCTCACTCATTTTGCCGGTGGCTTTCTTGAAAACAGCTTTATGGAGTTGAATTTCTCGATCGTTTGGTGTTTCCAACATGCTCGTGGCCGATCCTGGCGGCTGTGCGGAGTATATATCACCGGAGACTTCTTTCTTCCGAATATCTACATCGTCCTCTGGTGGCGTTGAATCAGCTCTGCTGTGAGACCACATGTACCCACCATGATCATCTTTTGTGAATGACATGTGAGCTGCCGTGGGCTCTGATTTCCCATGATATTCGGCACCTGTCCGTCTTGATTTTCCATACCATAACCATTTGGATCTCGCTCCATGTATCAAAGTTATAAAGCGCTCTAGATCCCAGGTTTCAATGTCGGCAATACCAGATTTATCACGACCAACCATTCCCATGACCATTTCACCACTCTTCCCACTAACTTCTGCAAGGGTTGATTTGACTGCTTTTGGAACTGCCCAACCTTCTCCTGCAGCACCTTTAGCAGTGCTTTGATGTAATCGCTGTAATGTGTGCCTATCCAACCTCCTAGTACGCTCCATCTTTTGGGACTTTTGAAAATAAGCAATACCACGCTTGAGACTAACAACATCGAATGCGTCCTTCGCCACCGGGGCTCCATAGTGATTGAGTCGATTTCTAGCACCCATGAGTAACCCAAGGAGTGCGGCCACAGTAGTCGGACCCAAGATTCCATCGGAGGGCTCGATATTGTAGTATTCGGATCCAATCTCGGTCCACCAATCATTTATTGCTCTCTCCGTGACGTCGCAGAGGCAGCCGTCCGCATATTCCTGTTCCAATTTTCCAAATATCATCAGGGCGACTTGACAAAGTTTCACTAATTCGATGACAGCGCCATAGAGAGGTATTCGATCGCTCGTCCTGTACAATTGGAAAAATTTGGCTTGTGTAGCAGCGGCCGGGGCTTGAAGACTCATGCCGGATCTTCCAGAACATCCTAACCTCTTCAAATTCTCGTTGACAATGAAATCTTCCCTATGCTTCCTTACATCTCCATTCGGTACCGGAATAACATTTAGACCAGAAGGAAAGCTGCTCAAATTCGTCACCATCAGTGTTCCCAAAGGCGTATCCTTAGGTCTGGCGTGATATTGGGAAATGGCGTTGAAGTAAACTCGAAGTCTCGGATTCCATGTCTCCTTATCTGCGGGTATCCCCAGTACGCCTACTTGAATCCTATGTCTGTCATCTCCCGTATAGGTCGTAATAACGAACGTAGGATGGACCCTCGAACATGCCCATTGCTCAACAAGATAGATTTCGTAGCCTCTAAGTTCTCCGTGACGTTCTATCACTCCCGTTGCGCTGTCCTCTTCGAGATATCTGTTGGAATTCATGCGTTAGTAATTAATCCTGTAATTGATGATGAGATGTTCTCATGCCTGAAAGCAACTGGATCAGCGAACACATAAGGTTGTTTCGCATGTTCTAGTTTGTTGCCATTTGATGTATCCGTTGCGCCATTGGCATTACCATTCTGTTTTGCTTGAGCGGTCGAACCACTTTTATAAGAATGAGAAGTCGTTCTTGAAAGGGTCAAAAGATCCTCTCTATTCATATTTGGATCATATGCATGAGGAATCGAGAAACGAAAAGACATATTATTCCCCTTTATACCTTTATCACTCTTCTGTCCTTGGGGTCCCTCAATTTACTTACTAGTAGGCTCTGCGCTGTGCTGCGGTAACCGTTACTGGGGTCCTTTGATGTGACGTCGGTGTTGAAAGGGAAAAGCTTCATTGCATTTATTTTTCTCCCCAGCAGATGGATGGTAAATGATATATGTAAGGAATTACTCTCAATCTACCTACCCACCTACCTACCTACCTAGTATGTTTCATATGATCAAGAATCGATATCCATCTTTTGTTGTTTTTGGCTCTGCAATCACACAACTTTGAGTTGCATTAATCACCTACAGGTTCTGCTGGTCCTTTCAAAGGCTCGGGCGTGTGATTTGTGATTCACAAAGCGGTCATTAATGATCAAGGTCATCCATCCACCAGTGATGCTAGGTATTCATCAATCCCTGATCACCCTTCTATAAGTGGGTAAAATATACCTGTAGCTACCCTAACAAATCATCATTCTCCAGGGTTCGCCTGTTACTAGAAAAGGTATCAAATCCGATGAAGACCCGCCAAAGTTAATTGACAATCATATCCTACATACCGTACAGACGACGAACTGTCTCCAAATCAATAAACATCTACCATACTACGACACTAACACCTCTGAATCGACATATACCTTTACCACTATCATACACAATACACTACCGACTTCTCACACTGAGCTTCCTTTTAGTATACCAAGAGGTACCGACAAACATACATACCTACATTCAAAAACTAAGGCGGGGTGAATAGCTATGGATGTTCTTGAGAAGGAGATCATTAAGCTGCAGAGGGATTCCAGCTTTGATCAAAGTATTGAGGATGTGGATAAGATCATACAGCAACTGGAAAAAGCAAGAGATGCTATTGAATCAGGTACATATATCCTGAATCCCCGAAGAAGCAAGTCGGCGACGGAACTTAGGGACATAAAGACCTGAAAACATTGAATGTCCCTACTTCCGCTCCGAATTGCTTCTTGACTACAATGTGTGATTACTGAACAGTTCCCTGTACCTAGAACCTCATTTCGCTTCCATAACTTTGACCAAACTCCAGCACCCATTGAAGAATGGCTTTGAGAAAGTTAATGATGATATAAAGAAGATCCATAAAGCACATGGTACATACGGCAAAGCAGTGAACTCGGTGAGTGATGCATGCTTATGTTCATACATATAAAACTCGAGCTGACCATCCATTCCCTAGAATCTGCCAAAAACAAACATTACTCAACGAAATCGATGCTCTTGCAAATCATACCGAACTCGTAAATCGAGCTATTACCATGCACCTTTTACGCGAAGGACAATTCGAAGTAGCATCAACATTCTACGAAGAGTTACGAGATATGAAAAAGAATGGCTCGGGTCCAGGAGCAGATCCAAACTTGCTTGCGCCAGAGAACGAGGCTGTGGACGAAGGACTCCAAGGCGAATTCGAAACCATGTATAATATCTTACACCAGCTCAAAGAGCGGAACCTCCGTCCAGCAATAGAATGGGCACAAAAGAACAGCAGAGAACTCGAAACTCGAGGTAGTAATCTTGAATTTGAACTCAGCAAACTCCAATTTGTTTGGTTATTTCTGGGTCCCGAGGCGAACGGTCTTCCAGATGATGAATATAATGGTCTACCAGGTGCACTTCAATATGCTCGTGATTACTTTCCTCGATTTCAAAGCCGGTTCCTCGAAGAAATTCAGCAACTCATCACAGCCATGGTCTTCGAATCTAATCTTCAAATATCCCCTTATCGACAAACTTTCGACACCTCCAGCTCCTGGTCTGAAGTCTGCACCTCCTTCACCCGCGAATTCTGTTCGCTTCTTGGCCTATCTGCCGAATCTCCGCTTTATCTCGCCGTAACAGCTGGGGCCATCGCTCTCCCTACCCTCATAAAACTCGCTACGATCCAAAAAACAAAACGTACGAATTGGACAACGGATACAGAACTTGCGGTAGAGATACCATTGCCGAGAAGCATGATATTCCATCCTATTTTCGTATGTCCGGTGAGCAAGGAGCAAACGAATGAATCCAATCCGCCAATGATGTTACCTTGTGGTCATGTGGTTGCAAAGGAGAGTTTACAGAAATTGAGTAAAGGTGGGAGATTCAAGTGTCCATATTGTCCAGTTGAGAGTCAGATGAAGGAGGCAAGGCAGATCTACTTGTAGGGCAAGGGGTGGAAGTGGGGATGGGGACGGGATCCTGATGAAGAGAAGTAATGTTTATGCTTATGGCAGGCGTTGGTTTTGGATTATATATGGACGGCTGAATGGTTAGGTGGGTTGGCATATGTAGGATATGGCATTAAAGAACAGGGTGGGATGGGATGGAACAGGGCGTTCATGGGATATGGGTTATGGGACACACACATACATATTACGATTGTTGAAGTGTATTTTTTTTTTCGAATTGCGCAAGCAATGAAATAGCGATGAAGCGCGGAGAGGGATCTCCACACAATAGCATAAACTATCTACTCTACTTTAGAATAGAAGAATAAATAGATGATATCACTATCTATATCCTTGATCTGAAATCAAGAGTCGAGTCACAATCTCAATAGTGTCAGGAAGGGGAGGGAGGTCTGAACTATCTAGACGATCATGAATGGCAGAATCTAATGAAGTGAGTACAATAATACCTAGCGAAAGGTAAAAATATGTGTCGCAAAAACTGCGATAGAGAAAGTCGCAAGCAAAATTAATTGAATATTAAAATGGAGTTGTGATAATTGATTATTCAGATGTGTAACAAATGTGGGTTTTCCTTCCTGTCTTGTCTTGTGACGGTGAGGATGAGGATGAGGATGAAGATGAATGAGGTGAATGAGGTGAATGAGGTGAATGAGGTGAATGAGGTGAATGAGGTGAATGAGGTGAATGAGGTGAATGAGGTGAATGAGGTGAATGAGATGAATGAGATGAATGAGATGAATGAGATGAATGAGATGAAGGGGGAGTGATGGGAAGGAGATGAAGAGGGAGTGATGGGGGACGAGGGTGTTATGGGGGAGGAGAGTGGGAACGTGAGGAGAGAGTGGGAATTTGAGGTGTGAGGTAGAAGTTAAATGAAGCGAGATGCAAGTAGCGAGAAATGACGACGAGGAGATCAGATTCATCACTAATACCAATACCTTCACATTGAAATTTCATTCCCGCACTCTCTAGTATGTCAATTTATACTCAACCCATTATATTCATTCATCCTTCTCATCGTGATAGCTAGCTACAGTATAGTATCATCAATTTAGAATTCCACACTACTTTGTGCAAACCCGTCTACTTCTCTTCGGGTCTGGTATCCATTGGGTTGCTTATATCCTCATCAACACATGCCTAGGTTTCCCCTTTTGCAGGTTCTGCCTTTGCATCTTCTTCTCCATGCTCCGTCTTCGCTTCGATCTCTGAGTCGGTTTCCATCGTGGTATCTTCCTCTCCTTTCACTGCATTTTCCTTGGCATCGTCTGGTTCGATCTCAGAATCTGGTTGTGGCTCAATATCCATCTCCTCTTTAACCCGCTTTTCCCCAGCTTCACTTCCAATATCGTCTTCTGCTGCTCTTTTCGATGTAATTGATTGTTCATCGTCATCTTTCGCCTCAATTTTCATGTTCGCATCCCCATCTGCATCTTCACCCGCCTTTCCACTCGGTTCGCCGTCCTCTCCTTCCTTTCCTTTCTCTTCTTCCTTCTCCTCCGTGAAATCTGGCCTCCTTCCCACAGCAGCCTCAACATCAATTCCACCCCCAGTCATTGGCACTTTTCCCGGTTCCTGAGGCCCCATATCCTCCATTCCAATTTCCTCTGGACCCCTCGCATGTGGCATCTCATCGTCTTCTCCCATTCCACTTTCATCCCCTTTCCCCGTCCGTTCTTCTCTCTCGGGTTCTCTCTGTATTCTCAACTGCGATGCTGGAACCACTCCAGCTTTCTGTTCCTGGCGTAGTAATTCTCCCTGTGTAACTCCACCATCTGCTCTCAAACCTTGTTCTCCAGAACTAGATGGCGATGAAGAAAGTAGCGACATCATTGCATGAGAACCAACTGATGAAATACCGTTTACGGATACAGAAACTGTCTCAACGCCACCGGGTCCATTTGGTCCATCAATTGTCTCGGTACTCTCTGTTCGTACCTCCCCACGAGGCGACCCGCCTCCGGAATTTGTGCCATTTGAACCTGTGTGTGAAAGGCTCGATTCCCGCTTATTTAACCAACTTATTGGAGTTAACAATGCACCTCCTAGTGCTTCGTCACTACCTAGTCCTCCATTCACGGGAGCGGTTCCAGTCATCGGATTACTCCAGGTGATGCTAAGAGGGTCAACGGATGGAGGGGTTCCATTACTGAGGACAGAGGAAGAAACTCTTGGATCTGGAACGGCAGGTGGGAGAGGGAATGAAGTTATGGGCGATGTGACATGGACGACGCGATCGAGGGCGTGGAGGTAAGAGGGAAGAGAGCGGTGGTGTTGAGTGGGATTTAGGAGCAGTTCGGATAGACGTTGAATTGTGTGAGGGGGGTGAGTTGGGAATTGCTTGTTCAATGTATTTTGAATATCGAGAAGTTGCTTGTAGCAGATTGGTGGAAGAGATTCTAACGACGGTTGGGAGGTAGTAAAGGGGTCTTCGGGATTGGTATCGCGTTTGGGGGAGAGTGAAGGCGAGGAGGGGCGAGGGTGCGTTGGAGGTTTGGGGATCTGGAAATCGGTAATAACAATCTGGAATCATAAATTAGCTATCGGCGCACAGTACAGAATTGCTCAGAAGCAATTTAAATCAAAGCATACTTTCTCCAATCTGGTCATCAACCTCTCAAGTAAATTCGGCCATGTCGAGCTATAACCCAAGTGTCAGTATAGAATCCATGATACTTCGCAATCCTGGCGATCATAAGTATGCGCAAAACATACTAATCAATAGATTGACCATGTGCGAGTGTCCTCAATATCTCATCATCATTATCAATATCCATTTTAGGTGTTTGCGACAAGATGGAATGTTTTGTAAGTTGATTTGATTTATTAAATATTGAGATTAGTAGGCGCGTTTGATAGTGATAAGTGGTCGGTAGCCTTGAGGTGACGCGATTACGATTGGGAGTGATAGAGTCGAGAAATTTTGGTGGGAAGAAGCTTGGGCCGTTGATAGAATGGAGGGGAGATGGAGTGAAGGAAGCTGACCAGGCTGAATGGAACTGGAAGGAATTATTTTCCGGATTCAATGTTAACAATCACATAGGTTATGATGGAACTACTAGAGTAGTCTGTATCCTATTGGCTTTTGTCCATATACGATTAGAAGTATGAAATGATAGATGTTTCTCTATTACCAACTCCTCCAAACCTTTGACACCTCCCTGACAAACAAGCCAACTAACATCTTCCCCCCCCTTTCGCAAACCGATGGTATGCTAGCGGAGCGTCGGACATGTGTTCATTTTGCTTTGGCAACCTGAGACTCGAAGATCTAAATTGGTCTTGAAGGTTTTATGTGGTATATTAAGGGTTCATGGCGAGATGCTGTTCATTTCAACACCTGAGTTTGAGCTGTACAAAAGACTTTACCACAGAAGTTGAATGGAATATTGAGCAGTGCTCTGAGCTGAGGGCGGTTGCTCAATATATGAAAGATTAGCATCCCTTGGATCTGTCAAAACGGTGGCCCATCAAAGTCATCTCGCCTGGCTCAAATTTAATGACCAAATGTTTCTTCAAGTTCGAGATACGGTAAATGAATCATGATTCAAACCCAAATAAGAATTCAATGTAGCAACAGTCCTCGAATTTGTAGTGCAGACTTGATAATTAGATGGCTTTCAT
Organism: Botrytis porri; assembly: GCF_014898465.1. Lineage (NCBI taxonomy): Eukaryota > Fungi > Ascomycota > Leotiomycetes > Helotiales > Sclerotiniaceae > Botrytis > Botrytis porri. The sequence continues at coordinate 2,742,286 of NW_024066077.1, forward strand.
ATCGAGTTGGGTGTGAATAAATTCGACCATGGCGGGGTCTAGAAAGGGATCGCAGTAACGTGGATTGCGAAACGATGAACCTTCCTACATATGGCCCGAGGAGCCATTCAACTGAGGGTCGCCTTACTAAGGAATGATGAACGTTAGAATGGCCTTTTGAGATTCATTCGACGTATCAAAAACCGGTGGCATTGGAGTGGTTAGTGCGGTTCTTTCAGCGTTTTTCAGCGTTTTTCAAAGATTGAAGTATGCCTTGAGCCTGCTCTAGCATAACTTCCAGACCAATGTCGATACAATACATGGAGCAAACCTAGGAAGGCAGGGTTCTAGCATGTGGAGAAGGAGGACATATGCAGCATATGCATGCATTAGACAACATTAGACAACATTAGAATCTGTTATCAACCAACCTCTCGAGCCTCTCCATCATGATCGACCTTTGATATCCATCAGCCTTAGAACACTGCCTCACTGATCCCACCACGTGCCCACCTGCAAATTAACCTTATAAGATATCGCGGGTCAAGTTAGCCCAAAGGTCTAGAATCCACGGTTGCATGGAAATCTTGGTACCCCCCTCCCGACGGCGGAATACACTTGAATCATATTCGTAATAGAATTTCCATAAACGGGACCAAAAGATTCTCAAGTACTATACCTAATACCGTATGTATCCACCTTTAAGATATATTGGTTATTTGGTTGGTGGAACGATACACGTATGCCTGGATTTTCGTCTAGCTTCCACAATCCTCTCTCCACGAATATATAATGCCAACCTCCCTCAATCCTCTTACCCTCACTCTCTTCTTGTTCTCTTCAAGCATAACGGCGTTGCGATACGAGTCCTCCATTGCACATCGAGGCGACGAGAATCGTTCAGTTACTTTAGGGTACCTGATCGGCGGAGTTTTTGATTGCACAAACCTTCGTGGATACTTTCATTGAGATCTTGGCTTGATGCTGGGACTTGAAGAAGAAGAAGAAGAAGAAAAGGAGTTTTGAAGAGGCGGGAGTCGGGAGTAAATGCTGTGGTCATGTTTTAAAGAGGTCAACAGATGATCTGATTCAACCAAGAATAACCTCGACCAATGAGTGTGATGATGTGTGATGATATTGAGTCGTCGGTCTCCGTGTTGTAGAAGTGTGTGATGTCTTGAAACAAATCCATACCACTGCCAAGATGAAAGATGGTTTCACTCAAGAATGGGAATGATGAGATGGTCTCCTGTCACCTGAGCTCTTCCACGCATTCCCACCCAAACTCAGTCTTGGAGTATCATCACTCCGACATTTGTTATTGATGTATCAGATTAATTGTAAAGTTCATCTCTTTGATGAAAACGAGATCCATATAATAAAGTTCATCACAAGAAGAACAAAACTACCTACCTAGATGTGCAGTTTGCCTGTTCGTATTGGCTTTGCTGTCATGCACATCCAGTCCTTCTCATATGCATCCTGCTGCGAAACACAGATCAGATGGAAACAATGATTCGTAGAGATGGAGGTGGAAATAGAAAAGTAATACTGTAATGATCACGTTGACAATTCCACTCTCGAACTCTAGCTAGGTAAGGCATGCTATGTATGTTATGTATGTACCTATGCTATGTGTGCTGTGCTAATACCAGGCATACTATGCCACCATTTTCTTACATACATACATATATATATACATATACATATATACATACATACATATATACATACATACATACATATATATATACATACATACATATATACATATATACATATATATATATATATATTCATACATACATGCATACATACATACATACATATATATTCATACATACATATATATTCATACATACATGCATACATACATATCGTATACCTGTACATCCATTCATTAATTATGCCGCAGTTTCCGAGAGTCGCCAGCCATACTTTCCATCGATCGCATATCGCTGAGCCTCACTCCATCCAACGACTGCGCCCAGTTCTCCAGGATTGAACAATACACCAGCCATTCTCTACAAGCAATATTGTATCAATTGATGACTTCATTGCTGAATGTTTGGGGCTGGTGAAGAATAGACAGATAGATTGATCAAATTGCTGACAGATGGATGAATGAGTGGAAGGGATTCTGAGATCAGTTATATAGATGTAAATAAAGTAATTTCCCTGAGAATGATTTTACAATTACAATTACAATTACAATTACAATTACAATTACAGTTACAATCACTACCTAGGTAATACGATTATACGACACACTCTTCCTTACGTACACAGTACATAGTACACAGCATACGGCCTACAACAGACACCAACAAGAAATACACACCAAAGTGTTAATACGAAATCATTCACTCAGGGTTCAACGTTGCCCAGCCTTATAATATTGACCTGCGTACGGGGGGATTGTGGGTTCATATGCAACGTTTGGATCACTAGATTGGAAAGAATATAGCGCCAAGTCCCTGGAAGTTTCAGCGGTATTCGTGGTTAGTAGTCAACCCAAAGCCAGATTAATAAGGGCCAGGTTAAGCCCATCTAATAATTCATCTCATACATACAGTGAGTGAATGGCCCAGCTGATACCCCGTGCAGGATGACATTGTTCATTTTCCACACCTCCTGGACCATACGACTTATTACTTGCACTTATTGCTGGTACCAAAAAGTTAATCAACAAATAAGAAGAAATGAGAAATGAGAAATGAGAAATGAGAAATGAGAAATGAGAAATGAGAGATACGGAATCAGAAATCGGACATCGGTAATCGGTAATCAGAAATCAATTCAGCAATCAGAAATAAGCCAATTCAGCTGTTTAAGGAATTCCCTTACGGATACGATACTATCCATACGACTCTGCCGGTACTCTACTAACTCTACTGACTCTACTGACTCTACTCACTCTACTCACTCTACTCACTCTACTCTACCTCTTACCCTTTACCTCCTACCCAGCTAGTATTCTCATCCCTTCATCTTTAAACACAACCATACTCGGGGAAATAATCACCCCCATTCACTCAGACCTCCACTTCCTCCCTTCTATACGACGTATCCTATCACGTCCTACCTATCGCTCTCTATCTCTCTCTACCTATCTATCTACCGAATTCTCTCCCTCTCCCCCCCCCCCCTCTCTCTCTCTCTCTCTCTCTCTCTCTCTCTCTCTCTCTCTCTCTCTCTATCTACCTACCGAATTCTCTCCCTCTCTCTCCCTCCAATCCCTCCATCATTTTATACGCTCTTCCTCATCCCTCCCATCCACATCCACATCCACATTCACCTCTCCACCCTCCAACAAATCCATCCGACCTTCCGCAAAACCTAAATTCATATTCAAGAGAAGAGCAAAAAGAAAGAAAAAAAGGGAATCCTTCGTTATTCGACCTCCTATCGAACCCGCTGCCAATAATCTCCTACAATTTACACTCGTTCACTCGCTCGCCCTTCCTTCTATTTATCGGCTTCCTCATACGACCTTCACTTTTTTGATCACCCGCGATCGTTTCTAGAATCCCTACTGACTTCCAAACCCACCTCTAAAAGATCTCAACGCCACACTCTTCACGTTTCACCATTGGGTCACACCGTATTCATACACATAACGAACCAAACACAACAGACGGCCGTTGATTCATTTTTGGACCTATCCATCCTTTTGATAGACTAGCATATCCCCAGTCTCCATCCATTTCCAATATTCTCTTCTGCTGAGACCCCCGCTCTCAGTGCATGAATTGATCCAACCTTTTCGCAAACTATCCGTCCTCGATTTTCATTCCACGACAGATTTAAGTCATTCGCTCCTTGGCTCCTGTTAAGGAGCCTTCAACACCGCCGAAGTGGCTTTCAGCAAAGACTCGCGAAAGTCCCTGCTTTCTCTTGGTCAGGGACCATATGAACAGGACGCTGGAGGTTATTTCCATCGTGAAGGACTCGCATCAGGACCCAACGCGATATCATCAGCAAGAAAAGAGAAGATGTATCTCCCAAATACCACATGGACGTGGGCGTTCATGATTGCCGCAACCCTACAGGCCGCTGCAGTTTTGGCAATTGAATCGTAAGTTGTTCAACAACTGAGAAAAGATTCAACGTCGTTCCTCGAATTCACTTACTAATATGTATCCCTAGATACGTGTTTGCGAAATTTCAAACCAGTCTGGTCAAGGGCAAACAACAAATAGCTCTCGATCGAACAATTCCAACCTACCTCACCCTATTCATTTTCGGTTTCCTTTATCAAGTTGTTCTAGTATACGATTCTTTACGACTCAAAAATACAATTCAGGTTATTGGTCTTTGCATGTACAATGGTGGAATGTTGATCTATGCCTCCATTCAATACGATCAAATTCAAACAGCGATTGAATCTTTGGGTGAACGTGGTTATGTGGATGCGCACGCAAATGTCTGGCCTGCCGTGCAAGGACTACTGGTCGCCGTTCCATGTATTATCGCCTTCTTCTCCGTCTTGATGTCATTCATAGCCTGGAAACTTTACGACGAATTTGCCTGGACGATTTACAAACACATTAGCGCTGATTTGCGCATGAAGCGCAGGTTCTTGACCTACCAAGTGAGTCGAACGATCTTGCTACTACAACTTCACAAATACTGACAAATTCAGATTTACATTGCCTTGTTGAAATTCGATTTCTTCTTCTTCTTGGGATTCACAGTTCAATTTCTAGTTATCGTTACTGGTGTACAAGATTTCGAATTCGGCTTGACAATAGCCGCCGTTCCCGTTACCATCTTCATTTTATTCATGGCCGCCTTCTGGACTCGACGTGAAAACAAACCAGGAATGCTCTCAGCCATCTTCATCTTCCATTGTGGTCTGGCCTACTTTATCTTCAAACTTGCCCGAATGTACCAACCGGCCAAAGCCGCGGATTATCTGCCAGTTCGTAAAAACTTGACCAGCTTCGCCGTCATCACAATCATTCTGATTATCCTAACAATCGCGAACGCTTCATTATGTACGGCAAACTTCAACAAAGGTCTTAAGCCGCATTTGAGGAGACGAAAGATCGGTGGTGAAGAGGAGAAGATTGATCACATGACTGAATTGCCGGATCTCAACAACTCTCACAAACAAACGAATCGGATGACGATAGATTAAACCAAAAAAAAAGAACTCGTGGATAAAAAAGGCAGCATATAACTTCAAGACATCTGATTACATAATTCGGAATTGGATCATGGTTGTTTTGGACGGAATGTACACTGGGACGACTATGACATTGGGTTTTCTTTTTCTTTCTTGTCACTTTTTCTTTATTCCCTTTTTCTTTTTTTTTATGCTACTTTTATTGAGATGGTCCTTTTTAAGCGAAGACATTTAAGCCTGCCTTGTCTTGGTCAATACGGCTGGTAGGCAGGCAAAGGCATTCGAGGAAACAAAACCTCACTTCATACCCGGAATCGATGGATATTGGTTGGTTGGCGTTTGAAGGGGCGTACTATGTGAATTTTTGTGTTAGGAATGGCGCAATTGTTTGCAAGGCAAGATTCAGATCGAATCGTGTGATGGTTGGATGATTGGTCTTTGGGACTATTATTCCGAATTGGATCGACTTGCTGAGCAAAGAAATCCTTTTTGACAGAGAGAGAAAGAGGCAGAGAGCACTGTAGCATAGCATTCAGTAGCTTGCGGTGTGATGTTTGCATATGAAAGCGCTAGCAAAGCGAAAGAGATCTTTTATGGATGTAACGGGGGGAAGTAGGGAATGGGGAAGTGAATGAAAATTATGGCCTTCAATATATGTCTAATGATATTTGGTGCTTTTTATTTTACGTGACTGTTGACTCAATTTTGAATTAATAGCCTGCAAATGATAAGGATAGATAGTACATTTTCATTTTTTGCCTCTCGTCTACCTGTCCGCTGATGACAAAAGGGGTAGGTCGCTACCCGTTGATCAGAAATGAGAGGGTCCTATATACTGCGTTGAGTGTGTTAACTAAGTATATACTACTCGGCACTTCAGTCCATAGTTTCTTGTTCATTGGATGGTATGTTTGCTAGATCCTTTCTTTGGACTGAGAGGAATCTTTTGGGGTGGGTATTGTGAGTTTGAGTGAAGGTGCGATGGTTGTTCTGCGCGGTGTGGTCGTTGGTCGTTGGGGGAGGGGAGAGGGGGTGATTTGATGGGAAATTTATGGAGTGGATTTGGATTTGGATTTGGACATTTGGGGAGTCTGCTGCATACTTCTGGGGAGTGAAATGGGATTGGAATGAGATGGAATTAGTTACTGCCAAGTTTTTCGTTGTCGCTTGTGGTGTTCATAGGTAAGCTGTTGTCGAGGTGGTAGAGTAGGTGATCGTGGTTACGTTTCCATCGTGATTTCCTTTCGCTTATTTTTGGGCGAGATATGGAGTTTCATGGGGAGCTGATCGGTGGATGTGTGGTGGGTAGGTATACTGTGAGCGTGTTGACTCCGTTTTTAAGTTGATCTGCTTTGCGAGTGACACCTTTCTAAGTGTTATGGTTTTCGATTGTGGTTTCGGAAGGGTGTGTGTGTGTGTGTGTGTATGTGTATGTGTGCTGCATTTGCTAGTGACAAATTCTCGAGGGTGAGTTGCAGTTGGTTGGGTTTAGTCGGTGTGTAAGTTGATGTCTTGCTAGTGGTAGCCATCTGTAGAGTAGTAGTATATAGATCGGGATCGAGGATGCAATGATGTCGAGTCGTCTGCTTGTGTTTTGTTTCTATTTGATCTCATCACTTCGTGTGTTTCTCGTCATCTTTCTTCTTTCCTCCCTTCTTTCCTCCTTCACCTTATTTTCCACCTCGCGAGAAAGTACTCAGAGATCTGCACACAATTCACTCTTTAATAGCGGAAAAATTGTGAAGTATAAAAGGTCTATGATCATCCTCTATTTCGTACCAGGGAAAGAAGCTATTTCATGAAGGACAACACTATTGTGGCGATTGGGAATTTCTGGATGTTACAGGTGAAATCTTGGCTTGATTGTTTTGGAATGTGTTGGCAGTTATATGCGCGGGTTACTGGTAGATGTGATTGGAATGGAATTTAATGTAATGACGATAGTCAAATAGAGATTAATGAAGTACTTACATTTTGACTGTCGCCAAAGATGAAAATGGTCGTTATAAATGACGTTGCTCATTTCCATCTTGGAAAAAGTAGATGATGCGCAAGTATATCAAACTTAGACAGAAGGACTCGTATATAATATCATGCATCTCAACTTAATATATCTCTATGCTCTATTTTTTGGCTAGCGAATACAGTCGCATTCCGATGATGTAGTTCCGCTTATAGGTTGTTTGCTTGGTATCTATGATTGATGGGGATGCTTCATATAGGTGAGAAGTAATTCAGGAGGAACTGTGGGGGAGACTCGGGAGTGAATATAGAAGGGCGTGGCGTTTACTCCTGGTGTTGTGGAGGAACTTTCAATTAGTATCGATTCCTCCCCTCTATACTTCGATGTAAGTAGACTTTCTATGATACAACAATGATTAACCATATTTACTTCTCATCTTCAAACTACTCTTGGCTCGAATGGACCTAAGTCTAATACGTCAATCATACTAAAGACTTCCCATTAATCCTCGTAGAACAGAATTCAAAATTGTTCCTTTCCTGAATTAAGAGACTTTACAGAAGAGATGATTAACCTTAAGCTTTCAAATTTCGAGAATTAGATGTATAGATACCAACACCCACTGCTCCTTAATCCATCAATACAATTGATAACCGTAGACATCGACGAGATAAGGGTGTAGTATACAGGATGGGCGAAAACATCTCTACGATCTCATTTTCTCGATCGGATAATAAAAATATGATGTATTTTCACTGCAGATATCGTGTGCTGTCGTCATCTGAAATTTTTGTTATATTCTGCTATCATTGTTGCCCCCTCGCTTGTGGTTTTTGTTGTCGCTAAGATGAGTCGAAGAGCAGACGGATAGTGTGGAGATATCGCGAGATGAATCGCCATAAAGCATGCTGTCCTTAGCAATAAGCTGTACTTCGGCATTCTACTAGGTACTTTCTCCATCTAACACTCTCCGGTGCCCTCTCTGCTTCAGTAACGTGATTTTGTCGAATTGAAATGAGAAGGATAATATCTATATGTTGTGCTGAAAGGATGTGGGGGACATGGATGGACTATCATATGAGAGTGGCAGGCCTAGTCCACGATATTCATTCATGATGGAGTCTGTGACGTTTGAGCGATGAGAAAGCTTCTATTCACTTGAACTTCTCGTACTATAATGACACGTAGAAACGTGTTTAGAAATTCTCCAACAATTGCATTTGGAGAGAGAAGACAGCTCATGCCCACAATTCCAAGAGTACAAAGTCTTGGTGTATGAGATGGAACAGGCAAACAAGCTATATCTTGATTTCAGATTAGTCCAAGGGAAGCTACGTGTAGAAACACAGAGTAGAAAATTGCGGTGTGCTCAATAATTGTTTCACTTGTCCATATTTTTTTGTATTTTTCATCGGGAAATGTCATTGTTACTTTTATTCCACAGTTTTTGGTGTCATTTTTCCTTGCATATTCTCCTCTCTCCTGAAGTGAGAGTTACTATGGCAATTCCCATTGTTCATATGCACGTGTGTCACAAATTCCATTGCAAAAGTATCTAATATTGGAATTTTCAGAGTTTCAACGGGATGATTAAATCCGCCTAAGCGCCAAATGAGATTCTGCTCGGAAACTGTAACTGGTTTTTAGCAACTTGGAAGTGGGGAGATGTTTTTATATTGGCTGGTGTTCTTTTTTAGCGACGCAAAAGAGGGCAGGAGCTCGAGGTAGGTGCATAGATTCTTTGAATTCACTCAGAATAATCCTTGAATGTAGTTAATAAAGAAAGTATTTGATATCTGTGTCCAGGAAAATTGAATTATATTTGACAACTTTCATTGCAGTTCTATACTACTAACGTAGTTTCAACATCCACATTCATGAATACTTCTTTTAAAGCTAACATTAAACAAGTGGTTACGAGCTTTCTCCCGACAGTGAAAAGAATCGGGTGTCTAAAGCTTTGGGTTTTGTGCTTGATATCGTTGGACTACAGCGAGAAGTTGTCGTCATTTCTTCCGTTTCATCTTTGTTGTCACTCAAGTCTTGTCCTCTTCTATTGACACTATAACACCAGATGTAATAATATAATGCTGCAACAAAAAATTTACCCAACTACAGTATGAGATTGGCAAGTCTAATACAAATTTCCATATTTGAAGACATCCCAGCCTGGATGCTATCAACTTGATCTCATCTCATGTTAGATACAAAGATTCATTCCAACGGCGTCAAACTGAACTTGAGCTCTGTGGGTAGAGGGAGTAGTTTTTATGCTGAATAGATGCTATTCTTGTGGTCAGTTGTAGAAGTAGGATTAGCCGAAGAGAAGTATTAGCAAATAGTTAATCTTGTTTTTTGCCGAAGGCGTTAAATTTCAGCGTGGATTGTCAAGTGTGTGATATATGTTTTGCAGTTCTCTCGCCAATGCCTGTATAGATAAGAAGCAATGTTACAACGGCCAGATCAGGGTATGTCATTTTCTACTGCAGAGTAACCAATATGAGTTATTTGGACTTAAGCTAGTCACCAGCAAACGAGAGGTGAGTCTAGATCCTTGATCTTAAGGACTTCAGCTGAATATCAACAGTCGACCGTTTATTTGATCGAGGTTTTGCATTTTTAGGAAGTCATAATTCATTTATCTAATATTTCATTTTTCGTCACCAAGGGCTTGCTGTCGTTATACCCTTTTCCAACGAAGATCATGTACCAATTATTGTTGCCATTCATTTCTACTTCTATCTCGCCTCATAAAATACTATACCCCGACAATCAAGGCATCACTTTCATTCCAAATTACTTCGAATCACTCACTCGAGCTTTCTCCATGACACCAAATTGTGTCGAGAAGCTCAGTCTCCTGGGAGCAGACGCCACGCGGCAGGTTGTTCTGGAATAATGTCTCTGAAACTTTCATGAGCTAAAGGTTTTGATGAGAGAGGCTTCTTCTGCAAGAATGTCTCTGAGAGAGACCTTATCTTGAGTGAATCATGTCGAGGAGAGCCAAGATGTAAGTTCGTCCGCAGCGCTTTTATGACGAAGTACTCGACTGATATTAAGACTCGCTTTTCAGCATCCGTTCTGCTAACCTCGTTTGGCTTATTGTTTTGAAATTTCTCCATCACTATACTTCGTTAGAATGATACCACTATATCTCATACAGGTGCTCGCAATCACCTCAAACAAAAGTGTGGCTTTGGTGTCGATAGAAGCTTTTAGCTTTTAGCTCGACTTTCCCTCTTGGCGATGTAGTCTATTGTTCGTGAGAAATCCAAAGATATATGATGCTAGACTCCTGTGTACACCAGGTTGTGAGACGCATGTAGCAGGATCAATGTCGATGGATCTAATCACTCTAGCTTCAAAAGCGAACTAACCTACTGAGACTAGACTCCGGAGTCCGCAGTAGATGACGGAAAATGGGTGGACGGGAGGGCTTGTGATAAATCCCCTCCCCCAAGAATTTATAGAATCACTGAGCTCGTTTTGGCTTTTTTCATACGACAAAATCCCCACGAAGGATCCAGAACCCAGTTCCCCTAGCATATCCCATCTCCCACCACAGAATTGTATGTGATGATAACCCGCATCGAATAGATTTCAGGTTACTATTATTCTTCCACGTCCTAATATGCAGTAATCTGAAATGAACTGCAGCAGTTCGAGAAGATTGACGAAGAGATCTAATGCTTCAATCACCTGCTCTGTAAATTCATACAGTAGACCAAATTCACGTGGCAAATACCTCAAATCGCTGTTTCTTCTTCTTTTTCTCCCGAAAATTTATACTTATGATCATGGGCTAGGTAACTTTATTCCCCGTATGTTCATGATTATACAGAAGGGAATGTTTAATGAACAACCTGTTTCTTATCACTTGAGTTCTAGATATCGATCTAGAGAAAGGCGGGCACTGGCCCGAGACTGTTCAAAGGGACATGTTGTCTTCGCCATGAACGAATGTATGCTTATTTTTCACGTTAATAAAAGAGTGCGTAGTGATATATATGTGAAAGCTTCGCATTCGTCTAAATTGTTTTACAGTCCTTTCCCATTAACTCGCGCTGAACCCCAAATTCCATTTCGCCCCTCAATCTTTCCCATCATAATAACAAAATTAAGCACTCTTGCCCTCCTTTCTCAGCTGTACCAAGATAGCCTCTCCTACTCCGCTAGCACTCGCCGGATTCTGTCCCGTGATAATCTTTCCTCCATTTGCCACTGCTATGTGTGGTGCCCAGTCATCTGACGCCTTTTCGAATTTGCCATGGCTAGCTTCACCTAAAGCTGTCTCTAGCTCAAAAGGCATGTTTGAAAGGCCAATGTATGCTTCCTCCTCAGTGTTTGAGAATCCAGTCACCGGGGCATTTTCAAGCAAAAATTTGCCGGAAGGAAGTTTGGCATATGCAAGGGCTGCAGGGCCGTGACAGACAGCTGCGATAATGCGATCCTTGGAGTGAAATTCAGAAATGATTTTGTGAGATGTTTCGTTGTGTGCAAGATCCCACATTGCTATTTTATTATTATTTTTAGTAAACTGTCTGCATAATTTGTGACGTCCCTCGATAAATTACAGGGGAAAGAACGGGGGATTACTTACGACCGTGACCACCAGCATAGAAAATAGCATCGAATTCCGAGGCTTTGCCTACAAAGTCTGAAAGGGGTGCAGTATTCTTCCAGAGAGATTCTTCATTCTTCAAGAAATTGACAGAAACATCATCTTTGGAAGCTTCAACAGATGCGGGGTCTAAAGGAGCAGCACCACCGCTGACAGAGGCGACATTGATTTGAGCATGAGGAGAGAGAATATCATATGGGTGAGCAAACTCGGGCTAGAAAAAAGGAGAAATGTTAGCTATGAAGCTGTAGAGAGAGGAAAAGATTTGTAGGTAGCTGATATAATGTGAGGTATGAAGGGAGACAAACAAGATACCAGCCAGTAGGCTTTCCAGTGTTACCCATCTTATCGTGGGAGGTAAGGACAAAGAGAACCTTTGGTTGTTGAGTTTGAGAAGACATTTTGTTGTGTATGGTAGATTGAAAGATGGATGCTAGGTTTAGAAGAGGTGTGGGTTGGTAAGTTGTTTGTTCTTGTGTGAGAAGAGTCAAGGTATGATTGCAATGCAGAAGATGTTATCTGAGTATGAGGATTTCTCTCTTTCGAAGATATTCACTCCGCTTTATACAAATTCCCCTCACAGATTCTATTGATTCACTTGTACAAACTTGTGTGACATGCATGACGTGCCCAAGTTTCGGCGATAAAGACGACTCGCAGCTCCTACAGTAAAACCGACATGTTGGACTGCTGATCCAATCCATCCAGCTGCTGCACACAATTGCATCCCAAAACGCCCATCGTAAAGGTCACTCAACCAAACTGTTGGAAATGTCGTGAAACTCTTCTCCATTCTTGGCACCCACATCCGATAATTTGGTTGGAAGCTAGAAGAAGGTGCTAGCCTGAATAGGTATATAATGTGTTATAAGTACGACGCCAGAGCCCTAAGGGGTATGGCTGGTCCAATGGTAACCATGTCCATTCTTTATAAAATCCATTTTCTAAGCACTATCAAATACAGAGTAGGCTCAATTACCCCTCATTGGCATCAGCGAAAACCAATCAAAGCATCTCCAGGACTCCGGAGAATGACGCTCGACCCACATGATTTACAATATCAATCTAAGCAGCCAGAACCCTAAAATCCGACGTGGGGGTAGTCGGGGAAGTATTGCTTGCTTGCTTGCTCGCTTGTTTGCTTAAACTCCGAATAGTGGAGGGCAGAGCGGTGATAATATGCTCATGAGGAATGACTTAGACATCGAGAATTCGATATTTCGAATGACCGAGAAAGAGTGGGATTGGTAAAGGATGATATCTATCTTTTCTTGAGAGTTTCTGGATGCTTCCGATAGTCAGCCATGTTTCGAAATAGAATACAACTCGCGCTGCTGAGTAGCTACGGATTTACCCAGTCCAGTCTCCCAACTTTCTAACCCATACCATATATCTTGGGATCGTCCATTCGCGGCAGATCTATGCTGTCATTCAAATTACGATGCATGCAGATAACCCCGAACGTCATAGACTATGACGTCTCATTGCCTAGATAGATACAGATAACCGTATCACGATATCGAATTTTGCACGTTGTGGTCGGTCTCACAGCGAGTAAAGTATCATGGAAGAAATCTGTATGTGATGCAAACGATTCACCTGGAAGCACAAAATGTAACCATCGCTCTCGCTATTCTCTCGAGAAAATTATACGCGACGTATATCCTTATTCTCATTTAAATAAACCCCGAAAGAGCATTTTTGATTTGTAGGTGGAGAATCCCGAATGTAACCTTATTAATGTACGACGGTTATGTAGCTTCATTTCCCTTCATTCCATCATTCGTTTCCCACATTCCGATCCATTTAAAAGAAATGGCATCGTTTTATTTACCATTCCACCGACAATCGCGTCTCATTACTTCCTATCTCATCCTTCTATGTTTCCTAGTTGTTTACCTTCTCGTTGGTTACCTCCTTGGCCTCTGCCTTCTTGGCTGATAGAAATTGGCTCAGCCATTGAAAGGCCTCACTTGATACAATCAATCCTGTGCTAACAACTGCTTTTCCATAGCCAACAAAACCCTGATCTTCCGTCTTCTTGACTTCGTTGTTGTATTTTCCCAACACATATTCCTTTCCCTCGTTGCTTTTTGTTATCGGATAGAACACAAAGTTTTTTCCATCACTATAGAGTTCGCCGGTAGGTTTCTTGACGGCAGGGAATTTCGATTCAATGGTGGATAGAGTAGAGTCGCCAAGCTCATCGGCTTTCGCAACGTAAGGGGAGACGTATTGGTAGGGTTTTTGGAGGTATGGAATGAATGGTTTGCCAAACTTCTCGTAAGAGGTTGCAGTCAAGTCGATGGATCTTTGGCCATAGGGGTTAGACTTGAAGGTAGAGATAGAGTCGTGGATGAGAGGGTAAGATGTGAGATGCTAGATTTCATGGGCGTCAGTATCATGGCTTGAAACAAATTCATGATTTGGTGGGATAACTCACATCGAGGAAGACAGATGAGGGAGTCTCGCCGTTTACTTGAGGTGCCATTCTTTCTCAGACGTGTAGGACAAAGGTGGTATTATATGTGACTATTGATGGGTACAATGTTAGCTGGGTCCCGGATTCTATACCACCATGATATGGCTTGTTCTAGATCAGAACTGTATGGTCGTGCCTTGCAGAAGACAGCAATGGCAAGCAGGAGTATACATACTAGTTGCTTGGTATCTGACAATTCGTTCCTGGATGGAAATATGACTAGTATGAAGCTGTGAGGGAGATGGGTGAGAGATGGTGGTCAGAAGATTGAAAGTAAGTTTGTTGGTCAATCAAAGATGTGTGGTGTCTAAGGTTAATAAGTGATGGAAGAGCAAGAACTATGGGTAAAGTTCAATGCGCCACAAGCCTGGATTCTCGTCCAAGAGAGGGTGAAATATAATAGTAAGATGAGATATGTGAATTTGCATGTGCTCAACGCATTCCCTGATCTGATTGCAAACGGGGTTTAACCCGGACCATTGGAGGATTGATTGGACATTTTCAGCCCAGGGGCTAAATAAGCTATTGGGATTGGCATATGATAGAGTTCTTTTCTTTTCTTTTCTTTCTTTGTTTCTCGTTTGGGGGAGGGTGGATGACGGTGCAGAAGATGTTGTCAAGTGGATTGAACTGGATTGGACTGAATTTGAATGGAATAGAATGGAATGATAGACTGGTGAATGGAATGGAATGGATTGGATTGGATTGATAGACTGGTGAATGAATTGAATTGGATTGGATTGGATTGGATCGGATTGATTGATAGAAAGTCAGAAAGCGATAGTGGAATGATGAATGGTATGGCCCGTGTGGCCCGTGTGGATTAAACTTGTTTGATGCAATGCCAAGGAGCATGTGAAAGTGTAATAATTCCATCAGTACCTTTGAATCAGACGTTATGTAATCTCTGACCTACCTACTCGTGGTACAACATTCCTCAATTGGATATGATAAAGGGAAAGGAGGCTACGAGAGAGGCCCTTCTTCATTACCTACTACGTACTCACGGCTGCATCTTGTGTGTGTATTCTGCGTATTGTGCTTAAACATGGTCAACTTTACGGGAGAGGCAGCCATGTGAATTCTTCCATGTCTTATCTCTTATCACCCGCTAAAAGTTGCCCATCTTTTCTTCTCACCGATACGGCACATATGTAGCATGATCTTGAGTGTGTGAATCTCTTTCCTTTCTTGCGAATACCAGTGCTGCCAATGACGAAGCCCCTTTTATCATATATCGTGTATCAAATATCATATGTCATATATCAGAAACGCTTCCAAGATACGCTCCTGAGATTCGACCTAGATGGGGCTTCTTCTTTATCAACCCTTTCATCTCTCTCTTCCAAGACACCAGGTACATCTGCGAGACTAACATGAAATCTAAACCCTACGCGGATCATTGCTAAGACCCAAGGATTATTTGTCATCTCTGCTCCGTAGACTATAGTAAATGCCATGTACATTGAACCCTTGATCTCCTGCCTATTTGTATCATACGATATACAGCAGTGCCAACTAGATATAGCTGCGTGTACATGGTGATACACCACCCCTTTGTATCTTGTTTCAATATGGATGCGTCGCATACCAATTGAAGCCGAGCTCCAAATCGCTGGATGGAGGGATCCCGTCTTACGCATGGCGAACGTTAACTGGGGCCAACTGCACTCTCAAGTCTTGACATGTGAAGGTGTGCTTACACTATTGGAGAAACATCGATGACTTGAGTCTAGACTGCAGGAATGACTGCACACATGCATCACTAGGGAACTTCTCGTACATTCAGTAACCAATAGTACGTTTTTTTCTACCTTGATTAAATCCATAATGAATCAGGTCACCGGCTTTAGACATTCTCTCTAGCCTCGAACGAAATATTCGACGTCGAATCATGTAGCTCTTCCGGGCATACATATATTTGAATTTGAATAGGAGAACTAGAGGTGTTAGAAAGAGAGTCAAAGATTTAGCTGGACCAGCTCTGCATTTGAAAAAGAACCTGTGCCTTTGTATCAATACATAGCACTGGCTTTTCCTAACAAAGAGACGGGTTGAACTTTCTGAATACCTCTTTTCCACAGTCTCTTACGTACTCTCAATCACATCATACCGCCGAGACCAAATGATTCAACCAATGCATTGCCACGTCTGATATGACTGACACTACAGGTCTCAATTAGCGATTCGGAAAGCTCTGTTCTCTTATGGTCACCGCCGTGGTGCCGACTCCTTCTAGATTCAGCACCATTATCATCTTGCGATTTGGAAAGACAGACATCTCGTGCTATAGCAGTAGTTCTTCGTTGCTCGAATATTCTTGCAAGTGTTGCAAACGACTGATCGTATCAAAATTTCCCCTCGCCTTCAAAATCAACGCGCTCGCTACAATCTACATATCCTTCGTCGTCTTGACCTTTTTTCGTGCTTCCTCATTAGTTGGCATGGACCGTTTTCTTGGAATATCATCATTCGCAGCTAGTGTCGACTCGGCATCCATTTCAGATCCATCTTTGACAACCGGCTCGCTATCCCACTGCTGAGCTGCTACGGAAGCGAAATCTCCTACACGGCAGGCACCTTGTGCTTCTTTGCTCGTGGCTCGGAATAAGTGTACCGCATGTCTATATAGCACCGTATAGTATCCTAACTCTTCTTCTGTGTGGTTTGACAAGCGCCAAGGTCGAGGTTCTCCAGGAACTGTAGCTTGATCAGCATCAAGGTGAATGTGAACTCGAAACTCTACATACATAAATATATCCAAGCCCAACTTTCGACCAACCATGGTTGATTGGGGCATGCGACATCACAAAAATATGGATCGTAGCTTTCCCCAGGATATCTTTCCTGATATCTTTCCTGCATCTCTTGCAAGACGTTGTTGACTTCTTCATCTGTGCAGCCGTACTGTGAGCTTGTTGCTTTGGCTAGAATCTCATCGTATATGCTTTCATATGGAAGCCTCATCATTCCTTGGTTGCTCTGCATCCTGCCAATATGTTCCACGTGTAAAGAATTTGAGTCGTGACAAGCAAAAGTATCTTGGTGTGTAACTTTAAGTTATGTGGTATGTGTGTATTTGAGTAAAAGAAGCAGTCAAGTGGTTGATAAATGAAAATGAAATTTTCAAAAATGAGGAAGCTGAGAATGATTGACATTCACTGGATGAATTGAACGTGAAGTACAGCTCTTGTGTTCAATTGTGTTGTATGTATCTACTGCTGTATTATTCTATCATACCAATCTATGGCTTTGCGATTCAAAGCTATGAATCCATTCTAGAAATATCTTGTCTTCGCTCAGAATCGGAACCACATAACTCGTCAAACCATACATAGTGAGTGAGCCAAAGTTTCTCGCCATAGGTATTCTCCTTAATCAAATAATCCAAAAACACCAAATTGGGTGGGTAAGACGATCCGTTCGCAACTTTGGATGCTGGAATATCGTTGGGAGAACCGGCAGAGGTATCGATAACTCATGTTCCGTTGAACCGTGACAATTCAATCATGACTCTGAACTCGGAAATTTGAGTGGCAGCATCCTTCTCGGTATGTCATCTTCTGTATTCATCTGTGGAAATTCAAGCACGGTCTTACCTGGGTATTGTGTTATTGGCAGAATTTGTAAAAGTATCTGTGTCGTTTGTTCGCCAAGTCTCGGTTCATTAAGTCGATCAGCTACATGGTAATTGATAGCTTTGAGTTACCTTTCAAATGAGCTCGAATGTTCTTATGTCCTTTCCGTTTTGCTTGGTCATTGCAATGTCCACGCTTGAAATCGAGGTACTTTACACCTCCTTCTCAACGTAGTCTTTTACCCGGGAGTCTATAAAGCTACAGGTGAATTGACCCTTTTTCAATATTCACCAATGTCCGTCTTGCGGCGATACTTCACGAACACATATACATGATAGATTGAAATTTCCGGCATCCTACCATCCAGCGCCTTTCTGAAGAGGAATACTGACGTAAACTTACCAAAATACCCACCTCGAGGTTGACACATAGATATCCAAAAGTTGCTCGCCCGTGCAAGTATATACTTTACTGGACCTTCTTTGAAATCATCGCTTTGCAAATATTATATCTTAACAATACATTCAAAGAGCGATCGAATAAAAGACAAAATGTTTGAGCCGCAAATATAGTCTATAAGACTTGGCGTACGGTTACCTCATACTTTCTTGGCTAATTAGGAAGCTGAGGACAAAACCTATACCTGCATAAAAGGGGTTAAGAAACCCCTGAAAGGATTGTTCATCTCCAGCTATCCGAGATAGTAGGTGAATACCAACCACCAATTCACTTGTTTGGCCTTACAACTATAGGCCAGAGATTCGTCATTCCGTGCAGGTCCTATCTCTAAGCCTTTGAATTGACGGATCTATTCAGCGTGAACAAATACAGTACAAGCCTTCACTGAATGAAAGCACCAAATGATTAATAGACTCATACCAGCTAGATTTGCCAAGCGAGGGGATCGTTGTCTCAAAGGGCGAATCAATCTATCTGTCGATAAGTGTTTCGACAACAAAATGCTAGTAACAAGTCTTCAATGCAGAAACCTTTCCTGAAAAATTGATTTCATGTAGAGCGTACTTCCGCCTTGAATTTGAACTATGATAATACAATCTATCCAGATTAATCTATCTTCCCGGGGTATTATTAAAAGAAATCCTGACTCGACTCCACTTCTCATTTACGACTCCTGTTGACATCTCCTTTAACTTCTTTCTTGCCATTGTCGGTTCCGCCCCTCGACTTCTCTGGGTCAACATCAGTATCTGGTGCCATTTCGAAGGTAACTTTTTTCTCCTTTTTCCTACCTCTTTTCCCATTCTCACATAGCCCCAAAATTGAGCGAGCCTTAAAGGCAGCGAGCCAAACACCATAAACTATGCTTACAATCACCGTGATGAAATCCAAAATATGCACAAACCACCAAATATGCTGAGTACCCAATCCACAATTCGCAAATTCAAATTGCCACTCCCAACTTTCTTTGTCGAACCATAAACTCAGTAATCCCGCATTTCCAGCAAAATCCCCCATCATACTCCGTACAGTTACTTCACGCAGTCCGGGTATACCTGATTGATTCACTAGATGTTTGGCTTCTGGGTATCTATCGCACCTCCACTCTCTGTCCTCTTCGGGCAAGCTTTGGTTGATGTAGTGATAGATATCACAGCCTTCGTGATCGTGGCCGGTTAGAATAATGCCATGTCTTCCTATACCTTGCCCGTCTACACGCGCACTACCGCTCATGCCAAATACACCTTCTAGCATACCTTTGGAGGCATCGCGGGAGAGGTGGTTTTGTTCCTTAACTCCATTCTCGAATTCTCCATCGAAGAAGTCAAAGAACGGTCCATCTACACAGATCCCTTCGTCTTTATGCAACGGGATATGAGTGAGGACTAATGTAAAAAGTGCGGATCGCTCAACGGCGTGAGAAGTACTTATCAAGTCATTAAGGAATTGATATGACTCGTCTTGGAGGTCTTTGTCCGACACGGGCGTATCGAGATTCATGTCATTAAGGATCACAATCCTAATTTCAGGAATGTCCCTCCCATCTGTCTGAATACCTGTCGTGGAAATTGAAGAAGCATTATGGTTGAAAGGTAGCTGAAATCGAAGTTCGTAATTCGCTTTTCCAAAGACACGCTCAAATCGAGCAAGTCGATCCTTTGAAATATCTCCAGCATACCCAACATCATGATTACCTGCCACGTTTATAATTCTCGTCTTCCATGCCGCAGCATCATCTCCCAGCATTATTGTATTCTGATAGTCGAAAGCGGGCGGCGACATAATCTCATCCGGAATTCGTTCTCCATGTTTGAATACCCGATTCCAATACCTTCGCCCACGTTCCTCGAATTCTTCATCATCTATCCATTGACTCCCTACAAGATCTCCAAGTACAGTAACATGTGTAGGGTCCAGCCACCAGTGCGTTGCGCGGTAGATATGTCCTAAGTAATAATCATTGCCAATGTGGTCAAATCGTTTGCGATAGACTTCGAAAGCCTTGGGAAGATCGTCGAGCCAGAAATCTATTATATCATGGAGGCTGTGTCGCACACGCTGTAAAAGGCTATGTTTCGTGCCGCTGACGAGTCCCGAATCTTGAAAGAACTTCTTCAAATTGGGCAAATTGACAGAATCGAGATCTCGTATGGATGATTCACCCTCGAGTTGAGGATCCCCCAAAGCCAGGAGCCTGAACGGTGCTACCTTGCTGGGATCATACGAATTTGGAAGCGTGTGTTGACGGAGTGTATTGACGTATGCTTCTGAAGCATCGTATTCAGGAGAAGGAAAAGCGCAACCATGGAATGCAGGGTACAAATAAAGATAAGAGGTGAAAGTCAAGGAGAGAGGCACAAGAAGAAAGAGTGCATAACGCAGCACCGATATTAAAAACATAAAGAAGGTAGCATTTGAGCACAGCACACAAATAATCTAGCAGTAGAGACTGAAATAATATAAGAGAGATATGAAAAGTGGTGGTGGTATAGAAAAGGAGAATAGGAGTATATTTTTCCAATAACTATCTACTTCTCCTTCTTCCGTCTGATGAATTTCATCAAGCCCACGCAGATTTGGCATCTGAACAAATTACTGGCTAGAAACCAAACAAGGGCTATGTAGGGTCCGAGCGCTGAGAGGTCTGATGTGTATCACGTGAACGTATTAGTAAGCACGAAAGTCACGGGAATGGCGAGAATGGGCACTCTTAGAGTCTGCCCCGCACAAGAATGGAACATGGAAGAGAATGACCGAATGATCAACGCTAAGCCTCCACGGTGATCCTCTGCCCGCAGCCCGATAGTAGCACGCCGGCTAAAGCCATCCTTCCGTTTTTCCATATGTTCGGGAAGGGAACTTTGACTGGAAATTCATGCTAAGCCTAGGTCTCTCTAACGTGTCTTGGTTGCTTGGACTTTACTTGCAAAGCTGGTGAAGGCAACAGGATACCAGGGAATAGACTTGATTGTCGATTGGATGAGAAGCTTTATCAAGCATTTATCAAGCATTCGTTAAGCATCATCTGACAGTCGTCGGAATGGATTTTACGACAAACTTTCACTACATCAATTTGAAGGCGTGAGATACACCTACACCTTCCTTCCAGAAGGCTTCTAGCGTCATAATCAGGGCGATCTTCTCTTCCTGTCATTTCTGCACAGCACATCTCAGCCTCACTACCAAGCTGTAACATTGTTGCATCCCGTTGCATACTGACTACCTGCGCGTGCATCAGACGTTTCCACCTCATGAATGCAATCAACTAATCCACCATATATATGGTGGGTGAATTTCCTCGTCTACTCCTTACATCCATCTTTCCTTTGCCAACTTCATTTTACACAATCATCATAACAAATCATACAGTTGCAACTGCTACGATAAATGCCAGAAGTCCGCATCTAAAACATAATATTTCTTTCCTCGGATGGAATAGAGGTACATCCACGACATTATGCCTTTTCTCAATAAATTAATCCACAAGGGAGACCAAGAAAAGTCTCCCGAGAAAGAAGTCCCTTCCGCTCATGTCGAACACCCACCTTCGTCATTGTCTCCTAGTTCCTCAACCATAATAACCGAAGAACCGCCAGGTTACACAGCTACCGATAGTTCCGCCGAATCAGATCTGACTGCTGCCTTTTCCAATCTCAATGTCTCGGAATCAAGTATTCCTGCTTTTCCAAATGAAGATTTATGTCTTGCGCACCTCAAGTTGTTGAAGACTTTCCATAGTCTCAAAGAAGATGTCGGTTATACCGATGGATTGTTTGGTCTATGGGATGCACGTTGCGAACTTCCGGTCGTCGAGAACCGTGACAAAGCATTAGTAGCGATGCGAGAAAAGAGATGGTCTCTGTATATTGCGAGAGCGGTAGAGAGATTTGAGGATTGGTGGTTGAAGGTATTGTGTGAGCAAGAGTATGCCACCAGGTTGCAGCGAAAGGACATGAAGGCTTACAGGGACTTCATCGATTTTCCGAAGAAGGGTGTAGCTAAGGTTTGGAGCACGTCAATGTTACCCCCCATAGGTGTGTTCTACATTTCAAGATCTACACTCATGCAAATTATGTCCTAATATCGAAAAAAGATGTTCTCATGGTATGGCATTCATTGATGCTCAACCCTCGAAACTACCTGGAAGATTGTATGCGTTTTGGTTTGAAAGATTTGTGGGCAACAGGCATGCCCTGGCATGCTGTTGATACAGCTATTGATACCAGTTTCAATTATCAAGTAACAGAAGCAGCCAAAGAAAGATTCACGAATGCCACAGGGCATCATTGGAGCAATGCCAATGATCATGCTGCAAAGACACTAAATTGCCCACGGTGTTCTCAGGTATTGGAAATTCCATGGACTACATGCGCTGCAGATGAAAAGCCATCTCTGAAAGAGTATGAAATTCGTTCTAGTTTGTTGGGAATTGTTGCTGATATCAATAGAATTATGGACATGAATGGTACAGGTTATGGAGATCGAGATTTATCACACATTTGCCACAAATGCGGTGGTCAAATCAATCACGATCTACTGCGAGTTGCCAAGTTTAAGAGAGAGGTCGAAAATCTGATCATGAGAGACTATCCTCTAGGGGGAACAATTCTATCTCCGAGTACTGGCGTTCCGGATGCTCCAGATCCAAAATCCGGCTCCTTGCACCAAAATGCATTCCCAAATCGTATGGTTACTATTGAGCTGAAGGTAAAAGTGCTAGAACTAATTGATAAAAATCCCAATAAAAAGCCCGCTATGACCGATGTTAGGTATCTTATTGAGGCAACATTCAGAAATAAATCAGCCCTGAAGAAAATCAACAATGGGAGGAGCACCTTAACACGAGCAGAGTGCCTTTCTGTTCGAAAGATGATGTCAAGGTATTGGCAGAACTCTTCAATATTCGCGCTTGAACTTGGAGGGGCTGTAATTCGTCAGAGTGTCTTTGTCGATAAAATGGCCAGTCTTGACTGGCTTCATTCACCGGCTGCCCGAGAGACGATGAGTCGATTACTTACAAAGTATGAAAGATTCATTGAAATCATGCGTCTCAATCCAAAAGAGGTTTGTGTTCCAACCTTGGATGTTGATTTGGCATGGCATACTCATCAGCTATCGCCAAAACAATACTATGAGTATACCTTCTCAAAATGCCTGAAATTCATCGACCATGATGATAAGATGGAAGAAGGTGCTCTCTCTACTGCCTTCGAATGGACAAGTAAGACCTATGAGAGACTCTATAGGCAAGTGTATTCCGAATGCACTTGTTGGTATTGCGAGGGTAATGTCTGTCCTCTATCCACCCAGTGTATGCTAATATTTTCCAGCTATTCGCTCCAAACATATTGATTCGTCAAGCCGTGTATTCGGAACCTCCAAACACGAAAAAGTTCTGGACACTTTCTATACATCCGGAGCAGCAAGAAAAGTGAGTAAATTGATAAGGAATTCACCAGTTTCTATGTTTTTAGTGCCGGCTTTCGTCCTTCGACTATATACACCACTTAATAATACCCACACCATATACTCCTTTGGTTTCCACATGTAGCATTCACACCTCGTCTTCTTTAGAAATCTATTCTTGATAGGCAATACTAATCCCAAGTCTTACAGTGTGACCCCAACAATAGCGCACACATCAGCGCGCACTCCGCTGTTCGAGTCGAAGAGTCCGAGACCCGTGCTTCAGTCTTTGATAGACTTAGCCGAAGAAATAAATCCGAAATGAATCACGCCTACGACAAAGCCCGTCAAAGAGCTAAACAGAAGGGGAGAACTATTCCCCCTAAAGATGATTATTATCACATGGCTTGGGGCTATCCATATTTGATGTATGGACCGTACATGAGTCCGATGTACGTCGGTGCTCCGATTTACTATGCCGGAGATCCGTGCGTTATGCCTATTGGTGTGGGTATGGCCGGAGCTTGTGCAGCAGGATCTTGTGGAGGTACTGTTGCAGCTGGTGGATGTGGCGGCGCTGGTGGATGTGGTGGAGGAAGTGGCCGCGGTTGCGGAGGAGGCGGAGGAGGCGGCGGTTGCGGTGGAGGGGGTGGTGGTGGTTGTGGCGGTGGCGGTGGGGGGTGTTGAACACCATTTTTCTACTTGACGATGAATCTAAACAGGACGGAACACGCTTATGATGTTATAATGTTATGATGGGTTTGGCTTTGGAATATGAATTACTCTTATTTGGTTGTCTTCTTAACCTTGCTTCCTTATACAATCCTTGTTTCCCTCTCTAGTTGTTTATTGGTTCAGACTTGGTAGTTTTGTTAAGATAGCTACGTATGAAAGCACTCATTAGTACATTTAATAGATATCATGAATCTCAGAACTCACCATAGGATAAAAGCGATTTAATCAAACAAAAGCGTAAACTTTACATGTCATACTCTGTGGCGAAATGAAAAGTATATCGCTGTACATTAAGTCGGGTACCCTACTTTCCGATCACCCCTCTTTTAGGCCACTCATTTACACCAAAAATCGCCTTTTTAGTTTATTAATAACTTTTTTATTTATAAATAGAATTTATTAAAAATGTATACATATATAATTCAGGTCAATTTAAGCTTATTCTGAAAATTTCAGATTTTTAGGATTTTTCTGAATGGAGATCTGAAGTTTCAAAATATTAATTTTTTAATTTGTATAGGAATTATATATAAATTTGAAATCAGTTTTAAATCTTTAATAACTTTTCAATTAAAATCACTAAGAATAAACTATAAACTTTTATTATAAATTTTTATTATAAATTTTTATTTTTTTATAATATAGAAGATTTAAAAGATTTATAAAAAATCCAATAAATAAGTATTTATAAAAGTACTTTTGAAATTACAGGGATTGCTTTTTCTTATCTAAATTATATCTCTATAACTATTGATTTTTTTTGATTTTTTTTTATAAATTTAAACTCAAAACCTTCAAAAAAGTTTTCAATTTCTGTTTATCAATTATAATTAAAAAGTTGTTGAAAATTCAAAATTGATTTCAAATTTGTATATAATTCCTATCCCCTAGACCGCCATTATATGACGCCTGGGTGGTCCGTGCACTGAGCAAAACCATTGATATTTTTGTAAATAATATTGATAATAAGGAAATCAATAAATATGCGATATATAATAATTCCATTAACGTAACTTTAATTAATATAGAATTTAATCCTATAGATGTAGGGATATTATATTTAGATATCCCTTTTATTTCGAAAGTAGGGAATTCTTTTAAATCTATAAATTATATTGATTTCGATTGAAAACTTATTCTATAAGTTAATACTTAAGAATATAATATATTCAATCTATTTTATATTTATTTTTCTATTAAAATAATAAAATTGATAATAAAATAAATGAATTTATATATGTGAATATTAAAAAATAAAGAACTTTCGAATTTATAGGCATTTTGATAATATTCTATAATAATAAATAAGGTTTATTTATATTTAGGTATATATATATATATATATATTGATTCATATTGAATTTAAATTTGAAATTTATTAGAAATATAATAAGAATATTAATATATACTTTTTTATATATTTTATATTAAGAAATAAATTCGAAAAGCTTTATATAAGGTATTGTATTAAACTTTCTAAAATAAATAATATTTATGAAAAACTGAGAGATCATTTTATTAATTCGAATTTTATATATTAATATACTTATTTATAGATAAATTTATTATCGGATTATATTTAAAGTATTAATCTTTTAATATAGATACTTTAGGATTAAATATTAGTTAATAAAGGTATAGTTTGATATTCTAGTCAATTAAGCTTTATTATTATTATTAAAAATAAATCTATATTTATAAGATTTAAGATATAAATAATAATGAATTGAGATTTCTTTATAATATAGAATTGATATAAAATTAGTAAAAAGAATAATCTTATAAATATAATTATACCCCCTTTTTTAGAATTAATAATAAATAAAAAACATATAAATCCTATATAAATAGTAGTTCTATATTTAACATAAAGGTTACCTAAAGCATTATATTATATTTATTTTAATAATTTATTTATTTCCTATGCCTTTTTAAAGTATATATATTATTCAGGGTATATTATAATAAGGATATGTAGATCTAATTCCAATATTCATAAAGATCTAATTAATTTAAAGATTCAAAATATTAAAAATGATAAGATATTATAGAAAATAATTCATTTTAAAATATTATTTTCAAATAATATATGTTTTATAATATAAAAGGATAATATAATAATTTTAGCTTAATTTATAATTTATAATAAAAAAACTTTTATTAATAGAATATACAAAAAACTGAAAATTATCTTTTTGAAAACTAAAACAATTCAAATATTATTTAGAAATGAATATAAAGAAGAATTATTTATTTTAATTCTTTTTAATAATTATAATTATAATATAAACAGTATCGATATAGAGGTTCAATTATATACATCTATACTAGAATATTAACAACAACAATATAGTAATTATCAAGCTTTAGAATAATGACTTTTTGCTATTATTATAATTGATTACTATTTGATTAATTTCAATTAAAAGTTATAACCCTTCTCAAATTTATTATTTTATATAATTGAGAAGTAAAAAGGATTATTATAACTTACTTATAAGGAATAATTTTATAAAACAAAAAGGATTATATTGGAAAAAAAAAAAAAATTTAAATAAAAAGGAGTAAGGTATGGAAGTAAATGGGGATATAAAGAATATAATATTCCTTTATATAATAATAATAAATGTTTCAATAATTATTATAGAATATAGTTCTAATATTATAAGAATTCTCAGAATCCTGATGTTCTGATTGGTCATTAAGATCCCTGTTAAGCGAGGCGTCATATATTGGCGGTCTAGGGGATATAAATTAAAAAATTAATATTTTGAAGCTTTAGATTTTTATTTAAAAAAATCCTAAAAATCCGAAATTTTCAGTATAGATTTAAAATGATTTGAATCATATATGTATAGAAATTTTCGATTAATTATATTGTATTTTGATAAAGATATTAATAAGCTAAATGTATGAACATTGATTATTAGAATCTAGTGAATAGCTTCAATTTATTAGCTATTATATTACAGTCTTTAGTAAATACAAAATATAATAACTTCAAGTAAAAGCAAAAGAGACTAGCTCTTCTTATAATATCTATATAAGACCTACAATTTCCTATATTTAATTAGCTTTTTAAACAAAATACAATATAGACATTTAGAATCTACGAATACTATGAGTGCTACATTTTCCGTATCCTTCTCGAACCAACACTAAAAAAGCGATTTTTGATGTAAATGAATGGCCCAAAACAGGGGTGGCCAGAAAGTAGGGTAGTCGACTTAATTGGAATTTTCCACTCCTGTAAGATTTGTTTCTAATCTTAAATGCCTTTATTCTGAAAGTCTCATTATTGTTTTTGAATTGATTTAATTAATACTAAAAATCTTGAAACAAATGAGTAAATGTAAAGGAATCATTCAAGTTAGATTTGATATTCGGAGAATTTATTGCTTCGATATACATTTAGTAATTATAATCTCATATTAATATCTTCATATAATAACTTATATAAATTTACAAAGTAGAATCTTCAAAAACTTTAGAATTATAATAATTATATAATCTTATATAATTTAGGAATAGCGTTATTATTTGTTGATTCCTTTTTTAAATTATAATATTATTTAGTTACTTGAGATTGTATAATTGTATTGATTAAGTAGAATGTAAAGATTCTATACATTAGGAGCTATATCTACTACTTAATAATTAATTATTAAAGAATACTAGTTCTCAACTTAAAAATTTAAAAAAAATGCTTCTCTTGTTTCATAAGAATCTTTTCTTGAAATTTCTATAGCTAGAAATAATAACGAACTTATTAAAACTCTCCATAGTTATTTTTAATATTATTTAAAATCTATATTTATGTTCGTATTATGTGACTTTTTAAGTATTGAGTCTTGAGAAAATTCTAATATTAAAAGAGTCATTTTGAAGCTATTGAAAGATATAAAACTTTTTCAAAGAATTGTTTATACACTGCCTTGAATAGAGCAAAATTCTCCTTTAAGTAATAATAAAAATAATAATATAATGATGAGCTATATACTTCGCTAGCCTCTCGCTTTTCACTCTTATATAAGCGCTAAAGGTGTTGCAAAGTCTAAAAATCTAATAAATCAAACAAATCGAACAAATTTGATAAATCTAATAATTCTAATAAATCTATTTTCTTTTTTAAACCTTCTGATTAATCTCTTACTGAGTATCTCTTTAAAATATCTCATTAACAAAGTCTATTAAAACCTAAAATTGAGTTCTCTCAATAAATTCTCTTATTGAAACCTTCTAATTAAACCTCTTTCTAGTAAATTTCCTGATGGATCTTTTGATAACCCTAAATCTTTATTAGATCTATAAGCCTAAAAATCTATACTTCTGAGACTCTTTATCTCTCTTATTATACCCTAAGTCTTAAAATTATTTGAAAATGTTTCTTTATTTCTTTGAAAACTTCAAAAGTTTTAAAAGTTTAGTCTATCTTTTCAATTAATTGATTTCTAAAGCGAACAATAAGTTATTGAAAAAAGATGTTCGATTTCATTTTTGAATTTTGATATTTTCATATTCGTATACCATATTGATTGGATCAGGTGATAATATCTTATAAACAAAAAATCTGTCTGAGTGTAAGATTAAACATTATTATATAAACCATAAAATGCCTTATGATCTAGGTTGATTATAAATATTATTATTCTTTTGATTCCCTTACTTTCTCACTTATATTCACATCCTTTTTATTTTTCTAAACTCTCTTAATTCTTTATACCTTTTATTTTATTTAAAACCTGTCCGATATATATAAGTTTATGTACTCGGCAAAATAATTGAAGATGCATAGATTAATTTCGTAAAACACTTTAATTTATTTTCAAATATATAAGCCCTTTCAATTTCAGACTATTATAACTTTATCGAAAATAGTTCAATTCTTTTAATATTAATATAAATTTGATTATATAAATAAATAAAATAAATATTAATATTTGTGAATTCTTTTAACAATTCATCAAGGTATTTAGAAGATTAATTACTATTTGATCAAATTATACAATAAGTATTTTAATATTAATTTTTAAGATAAAATAAATACTATATAAATCAAATAAAACATGAAAAAACTAAGAAAAGATTTTCTTGAAAAAACCTATTAATCTCTACTATATTTGAATTAGAATATTATTTTCTATTCCTTCCTGAAATTATTGAATTAATACCTACTTAAATTAAAGAGATGTTATTATTAATATTAAGAAAAGGGATCTAATATATTTATATTAAAATTATTAATATTAAAATTATTAATATTAAAATTATTAATATTAAAATTATTAATAATAAACTTATTATATTAAATATAATTAATAAAAAAGATTAAATTATAGATTTCTATAATAATCCAAACTTTTCAATATTCAAAGACCTTATAGGAAGATTTTAATTATAAAAAAGAAGATTTTTAGGTATAGGAAAATAAAGAATAAAAATTCTTCAAAAAGCCCCACTTTTTTAAAGAAATATTTTACAAAAAATATATTAATATAATATTTGATATTCTACTAGTATACCTATAATTACTCTATATAATAAAAAGAAAAGTTAAATCTTCCGAAAAACATTTATAATATATTAATTCAAATATATAATACTTTATATTAATATATAATATTATTATAAAGTATTAATTTCAATATTACCTTATATGGTAGACAACACATTACCAATTATAATTAAAGAAATAATAACCTTTTAATATAGAATATATATTATTAAAATAATAATATTCTAATATTATTATACCTATTATTTCAATCTTATTTAATCATTTAGTTCTATAATACAGTCTTATCCCCTGTATCAATAGGATAATCCAGTAGACTTTAATATATTATATCCTATATTAATAGGGTAATCCAATAAAAGGAAAAGAAATAGAAGATATTAGATTTTAAAAAGAAATTATATACCATCAATATACTATAAGAAAAAGTGAATTATTCTATATAATAGAAAGAAAAGCTAGATCTTTCGAAAAACATTTATAATATATTAATTCAGGTGTATAGTATTTCATATTAGTGTATAATATTATTATAAAATATTAATTTCAATACTACTTTGTATAGTAGATAATATATTATTAATTACGATTAAAGAAATAACAATTTTTTAATATAAAGTGTATATTATTAAAGTAATAATATTTCGATATTATTATATTTACTATTTCGATCTTATTTAATTATTTAGTCTTATAATATAATCTTGTTCTTTATATTGATAGAATGGTCTGACAAGCTCTAATATATTGTACTCTATATTAATAGAGTAATTTAATGGAAGGAAAGGGAATAGGAGATATTAGGCTTTAAAAAGAAATTATATATTATTGATGTATTATAGGAGAAGGTGAATATAAGGCTTATAAGTGATAAATTAGGGGTTATAATAGGATTCCTGAAGGATTCGAAATATTAAAGAATGAAGATCATTTTTTAAAAGGGATATAATATTATAATTAATTATAGCTTTTATAATATTTTGAAAGGAGTTGAATAGAAAAAGAAGAATTATTATACTAGAATAGAAAGTATAAGATTTTTATAAATATATTAAAGATTTTAATAAAAAAAAGGGTTTTGAATATAACAAATCTATAATATAAATAATTTGAAAAACTTGAAAGAATTATTCGAAAGGTTGCTTGTAGGTTTTAATAAGGAAGTTCGAGAAAAGGTGAGTTTTTATTTCTTTTTCCCATTTACTTTATTCAATTAGAACCATATATAAGCGTATTGTATAGTCTTAGTATAGCTATATAGACCGAATCGATTATGAATTTACTACTACTACTATATAAATAATAACTTTTACTTTTTTTAAAAAAAATATCTTATTAAAATGAATTTCCTTTATTTTATTATTTGTAGAATGATATTCTTTAAATTACAGGATTAAATAACAGGATTAAAAAATTTCTTTATTACTTTGAGGATTTTAAGTAGGAGTATTTAGTTTCATATCTTTTTAAGCAATTATTTCTTTAACTAGTATCTTTACTAATAAGATTTCTAGATTAATTCAAAAGTATAACCTTATTCATCTTACTCTTATGTATAATATTGATATAGGTTAAGAAATAACGTTGTTAAAATTTAGCAAAGTTGTTAATTAATAAAAAATTATTATAAATATATCAATATCATCCTTTAAAGATACTAGAGTTCAATTTCTCTAATTTACCATACAAAAAATAATAGTTATTCTTTACTCAATATATTAAATATTTTTTTTGATCTTTTTCTATTATTATTAATGATTATAATATATAAAGAAATTTTTTCAATAATAATCTAAGATATAATAAAAGATTATTTGAGGTACCTTTTATTATAAACAGACTAATAATACTTACTACTCCTCTTAAAGATACTTAAGTACTCTTATAAAAGCCTTTAATATTTGTTTTTTGAGTACTAATTCTAATGATCAATATTCAAATTGAGTTCATAGGTAAGTTATACTTTAAAATTAAATTTATATTAATCAAATTTATAGTAAAGCCTAAATTAGGAATAGTATTAATTGGTTCATAATTATTAAACAATATTTTTTTATAATAGAAAGATTTTTTCAATTATTTTATATAGAATCATAAACCATAGTATAAATTATATTCGAATAAGAAACTTTAATAGTATAAACTTGTTCTATTAATGTAAAACTAATAAAAAGATTATTGATAATATTTATTATATTTAAATTTAATGTAATTAATTTTATAGAATTGTTTATTTTTATAATCCATCTTTTTAAAATATTAGGATATTCTTTAATAATAAAGTTCATAGATATCTCATTTTGATTAATAATATTTTATAATCAATTTCCTTTATAGTTTTATGAGAATTATTCATAATCTATGGAATTGTATATTGCCTTAACTTTTTGATTTTATCTGATATTTTATCTGATATTTTATCTATGACAACTTTTATGATCATTTTATTATTACTATGAAATTATATATTTATTGTATTATCAAAAAAGAAATTGGTTTCGAAGTCATTACACTAGATTATTATTAATATTTTATAAATCAAAAAACTTTTTTTATTAGGAAGAAATTCATTTATATTAAAGATTACAAAAGGATTTTTGATATTCTATTAGAGTTATTATAGAATGATTATTTATAGCTTTTTTTAAGCTTTTTTATAATATTAATATATTTCTATACTATGTATACTTTTTCTTAAGGAAAAACACGAAAAAACTAAGGAAAGATTTTCTTGAAAAAACCTATTAATCTTTATTATATTCAAAGTAGGAAACTTTTTAATACTCTTTTTTATAATTATCAAATTAATATCTATTTAAATTAAAAAGATATTATTATTAATATTAAGAAAAGAGATTTAATATATTTATATTGATATTATCAATATTGATATTATTAATAATAGATTTATTATATTGAATATAATTAATGGAAAAGATTAGATTATAGATTTTTATAATAATCTAGACTTTTTAATACTTTAAGATCTTATAGAAAGATTTTAATTATAAAGAAAAAGGTTTTTAAATATAGGAAAATAAAGAATAAAAACTTTTCAAAAGGTTTTACTTTTTTTAAGAAATATTTTATAAAAGATAAATTAATATAATATTTAATATCTTATTCATATATCTATAATTATTTTATATAAATAAAAAGAAAAGTTAAATATTTCAAAAAATATTCACCATATACTCGATTTGAACATATAATATTTTGTATTAATTTATAATGTTACTACAAAATATTAATTACAATATTATTATCTTATATAATATATAACATATTATTAATTATAATTAAAAAAGTAATAATTCTTTAATATAGAATATATATCATTAAAACAATAGTATTCTAATATTATTATATTTATTATTTCAATTTTATTTAATTATTTAATTTTATAATATAGTCTTGTCCTTTATATTAATAAAATGATTTAGTAGGCTCTAATATAGTATATTCTATATTAATAGGATAATCTAATAGAAAAAAAAAGAAAAAAAAATATTAGGTTTTAAAAAGAAATTATATATTATTGATATTATAAGAAAAAATGAATATAGGGCTTATAAGTAATAGATTAAAGGTTATAATAAAACAATCTCTAAAGAACTTGAAATACTAAAAGATGAAAATAATCCTTTGAAAGGAATATAATATTATAATTAATTATAACTTTTATATTATTTTGAAAGAAATTGAATAGAAAGAAAAAATTATTATAATAAAGTAAAAAGCATGAGGTTTTTATAAATATATTAAAGGATTTAATAAAGAAAAGGTTTTTAAATATAATAGGTCTATAATATAGACGATTTGAAGAACTTGAAAGAATTACTTGAGAGATTGTTTATAAATCTTAATAAAAAAGTCTGGAAAGGAATAGGTTTTATTTCTTTTTTTTATCTACTTTATTCAATTAGAATCATATATAGGCGTATTATATGGTCTTGGTATAGCTAGATAGACCGAATCGATTATGAATTTACTATTACTACTATCTTTAAAGGTTTAATTTTTATAAGTATAACCAAAACTAAGTATATGTATATAAAAAATGGAAAGAGTATTTGTTATATCCCTAATTATTATTTTGATGGGGTATGGGAAAAGCGGGGCCTTATTGGAAGAAAAAAGAAAAGAAAGAGAAAAAGAGGGGGGTATTCTTTAATATAAATAAATATTAAAATTGGTTCAAATAATTCTAAAGAATTCAATTAATATTATTAATTATAATATTAGAAATAAGAAATAATTGAAATCTTTTGTTATTAATAAATATAGAAATAAGAATAGTTATTTAAACTACTTTTTAAATTAAATTAGTATTTTATAATATGATATTAAATACTTAAAAGTCTTCTGATAATTATAGGAATATTTCAGATTAATATTCTAATACTTAAATTTTTTAGAATATTATATAAAGTCTTTATACTTTAAGTATATAATAAGAATATAATATAATATTATTTTTAATAAATTTAATTCAAAAGAATGTTTTTATTATATGGAAGAGATTCTATTTATTATATATTACTAAAAGAGTGAATTATTATTAAAATTATTAAAATTATTTTAAATAAAAGGTAAGCTTTTTAATAATAATATCTATTTTATTAATAATAGGTTTTATTATGAATTTCAAATTTCAAATAGCTTTATAGATATTAAGGTTTATAAGCTTATTAACTATTTCGTTTCTCTTGATTCTAATATAATTAAAGAATCAGTGGATTTTGATATTAAACATTTATATAATATTTTAATAAATATAAAAAGTTTATTAAGATAAATTTGATATATTATTATATAAATATTAGATTACTAAAGTATTATTAATATAAAATTATGAATAACATTAATTAAATAAAATAATTCGAAAAATACATTAAAGATTTATTTGAATCTTAATTGTTTTTATATCAAAGATATAAAAGATATAATGAATTAAGTTAAAGTTTATTATTAATTACTTTTCGTTTTAATAGTTTACATATTTATATTCAATGAATTTTATTTCATTTTCAACTTTTTAAAAGTTATTCAAGAAAATTGAAACCTTATCAAAAAGAAATTAAAACTATTATTCCTTAAAACTAACTATAATTATCTCTTTATTAATATTATTTATCAAATTAATTTTATATTTTAAAAAGAAATGAAAAGATTTTAGTATAGATTATACAATTCTAGAAAAGAGTTTTAAAACATTAAATTTCTATATTAAGAATTTATTAATAGTTAGCTTTTTTATTTCTAATAATAAATAGGGATTATATTTGATAGATTGTTAAATAATAAGTATTCATTATTTAAATACATATAATAAAATAAAAGTTAATTTTATTTAGTATAATATTAATTAAAAGAATATTAAAATCTTTAAAAAGAATTATAATAAAAATAATTTTTTACTATCAAGATACTGATAAAGACTTATATTATACTATAAGAGTAGAAAAGCTATGGAAAGGTAAGATTCTATTTATAAAAAGCAGGATATATTAATAATCTGTGTCTAAAGTATAAAGACAATTATAGATTATATAATTAGTATTATAACAATACTCCTCGTTTAAGGCGATTAGTTCATTATGATAATATAAATTATTCTAAATGATTAAATTATATTAAAAAATTCAGATTTCTAATATTGAATTAAATTAAACATTCCTAGAATTAATACTTAATTAATAAAGCTTTTTAGATCTATTTTGATTTTATTTTGAAGGTATATTTAATATAAATGTTAATAAAAGCTTAATAGGATTAGAACTAATTAATCTTTTGAAATCGATTTAGATAAATAAATCTGGTTTATTTGAGTTTATTAAATAAAAGATAATAATTATATTTTTCTGATTACAAA
The DNA here is from genome assembly GCF_014898465.1 of Botrytis porri. Lineage (NCBI taxonomy): Eukaryota > Fungi > Ascomycota > Leotiomycetes > Helotiales > Sclerotiniaceae > Botrytis > Botrytis porri. The sequence goes on from NW_024066077.1 coordinate 2,778,030, forward strand.
TCTTTTTAATAAGTTGTGAAAACAATGAATGATATTTCTATTTAATTTAATAATAAAATCTATTTTTATTATAGTAAATAGGGATTTCTTTAAACTCTTATTATTTAATTTCGTTATATATTTTATTATTTCTTTTTAAAAACTTAATCTTGATTTGTATATGATTTAATGATATTAATAATATCTTAATTTAATTATTCTAATAAGTAATACAATAATTGAAATAATAAGTTGTGAAATACTAAAAAGATTTTAAAATTAATTGAAAGTTAAAAGAAATACGTATATTTGTTAACCTTAAGAACCCTATAAAAGTCATTTTATTTATCATTGTCTTTTTTTATTAAACAATTAATTTTTATATTCTTTATATTTATTTGTTCTTCTTTTTTTTATTTTTTTTTACAAAGAGACATTAATCTAGGTTTTATTCATATAATCTTCATATCTTTAAGTTAATGAAGCTATAAATACTTTTAGTTTAATTAAAATAAAATAAAATAAAATCAATTTGTAATCTTATTAGCTTTAAAGGATTCTTGTTTTCTTTAATATAATAGATTTAATGAAATAAACATAAATAAAAACTGTAATTAATAAAGAATAAAGAGATACTAATGGTTTTTAATATAATATTATTCAATACAAATTCTATGAATAGAAGCCAATCAGACTAATCATTTGAACAAAAATTTATAAAGACTTGAAAGTTTTATTTAATTATAGTATTAATTCTTTTTATTTGATTATCAAACTTAAAATAGAATAAGGAAGATTGTTCTAAAACAATTAATAAATATTTAAATAAATATTTTCAAAACTTGAAAACAGGTTATGAGTCTTTTTAAAAGTAATGTTATTAAATATATTATATAAATAATAGATTTTATTCACGGATTAATTTACAAACTCTTTTTTTAAATAATTCTACAATCAATATAAAATAATACATTTTGGTTAAATAATAAATAATTATAATAATATACTGATACTTTCTTATATAATATTTATTAATTAATAATAATATAATATAATTAATAAAAATATCAAATCAAAAGTAAAACAGTATTGATAAAGATTTAAGGAATCCGAGTATAATAAAACGAAAAGCTTTTATTCGAAAATAGAGTTGACAAGTTTATATAAATATCTCAGTTTCCTTTAATATATTAAATCATTAATATATACAAGAAATTAGATTAATAGTTTTAATATAGTTGAAATGTTTAGCTAATTTAGTTAAATATATTTGATATATAATTTTTATATTAAATTAGGTAGAAAAAGGAAACAAAAAGACAATAGCGATAAAAGATCTTATCATTTATTAACCTACAATTCTATAAAATAATGTAAAGGTCTTTTTAATTGTTTGATAGCTAATAATAAGTATAAGGCTTTTAAAGCGTTATATATATAATATAAACCAATTTAGATAATTTATATACTTTATTAATAAGATTATTAATTAATTTATTAATATTAAGGATGATTATACCTATCAAATCTATAATTAGATCTAGATTATTATTTATTTATCAAATAATATCTTTGAATATAATAATATCGAATATTCTTTCTAAAAGAATTATCTATAACGTAGTTTAACACTGAGTGGGCTATATCACCAAGTGGGCCACTTTCATCTTAATTTACATTCTTTATATTTAATATGCGTTTTATCAATTATTCATTATAGAATCTATAAATAAAGAAGTATATTTATTTTTAGTTATTAAAGCTTTTCAAAAAGACAAAAAACTAAGTATTCAACAAATTGCTTAATTATATAATATACCTTATATAACAATTAGCTATAAAATAAACAATTTACTTCTGTATATAGAAGCTTGAGCGAATTATTATAAAATTATAGATCTAAAAAAGAAAATAATTATTCAATATATTCTTAATATAAATTCAAAAGGGTTTTTATTTAAATTTAAGAATATAAAAAATATAGTAAATTATATTCTTAAATTAAAGAATACAAAATGCATTAGAAAGCTTTAAGCATATTAATTCGTAAAGTATTAAATTGAATTAAAATATGTTTTGATTATATTTATAACTTTCAAAAAGCTCTTTACAAAGATTCTAAACTTCTTAAAAAATGATTTTAATTAATTACAAATATATGAGCAAAATATAGTATTTTGGATAGAGATTTCTATAATTTCAATGAAATAGGCTTTATAATAGGGATTATATATATAATAATAATAATAATTAATAGTAAACGAAATAGTAAAAACAAGGTAGTATAACCAGGCAATCGAGAATGGGCTATAGTAATAATATGTGGAAATAGAGAGAATAAAACTATTCTTTTATTTCTAATAATTCAAGAACAGATTTATTTTCTCAATTAGTATACTGAAACTAATCATTTTATAGATTAGACTATTAAATCTATATCTAATAAATGGACAAATAATAAAACAGGTTTAGAATGATTGAAATATTTAATAAATATATTAAGAATTGAAAAAAGAATAAATATCGAATATTAATATTAAATGAATATAAAAATTATAAATCAAAAGCTTTTCAAGTATATTATAAAGGAAATAATATTAAATATATATGTTTATTATTTTATTCAAATTATTTAATATTAATTATTTTAATAATTTGAAATGTTTATATAATAATCAAATTGATGGATTTATTAAAATATATATTAATTATATTTCAAAGATTAAATTTTTATAGCTTTTAAAATTATATATAAAGAATTAATTATCTTTTAGAATATAAAATCAAAATTTTAAAGGATAGATTTAATACTATTTAATTTTGAAACTATATTTTCAAAATTAGATATTCGAATTCGTATATTTATCCCCTCTTTTTTCAATCTAGATTAATAAATTTCTTAAATCTCTTATAATCTAATTAAAGTTTTTTTTTTAATTAATATTAATTAAATCTCGAATAAATTGTTATTAATTAAATTTCTTTATATTTTTATTCAAAATTATATTAATTCTAACTAAAGGTATAAAAAGATTAGCTTATAAAAATACACTTTTAAATATAAAGATTTATATATTTCGAGAAATAAATAAAATATTAAATAAATATTAATATATTAAAAAAACTTAATTACATTAAAAAAGAGTATTCACTAAACAAAAAGTTCTTAATATATTATTTCAATAAGAAATTAATATTTAGATTTAATATAACAAATATCAAAATAAAAGAAATTATAATAAAAAAGTATCTTTTAATAAATATTATAGTAAATATAAAAAGCTAGATTATAATATAAAATTTATCAAAATAATATAATAGATCCTAGATTATTAAATTCTTAATAATTTAAATCAATTAATTTAATGATTATTGAATAATCTATATTTGAAGATGTAAATTGAGATGAAAGTGGCCTATTTGATGATATAACCCACTCGGTGTTAATCTATGTTAAGTAGTTTTTGATTCAATTATTAATAGAATTAATATATATTAAACAATCTTTTATTTTGTAATTCAAAGTATTAGAATGATTGACTTTATAATCAGATTGATATATAATATTAAAGTTTAATTTAAATATAATTTAACCTATTTTATTTATTATTGATTTAATATCTTAATTAATATAAAGTATTCAAGGTTTTCATAATTAATAATGATTTTGAATGATTTCTAAATCTTATATAATTTTAATTTCTATTTCTCTAGTGATTTTATAATAATTAGGTGTTCTCTATCATAAATCTTATTATTATATTTAGTAGTGTTATATTTTAATAAGAAATATACTATCAGGTTTAAACATTCTTTATTATTATATTATAAAAGAATATTATCTGTAATCTAATCAGAAGTATTAATCTTTATAATTGTATCATAATAATAATCAAATATAATAAGAATTGAAACAAAAAAGAAAGCAATTTTTAATATCCTAATAATATCTTTTTGGTTAGAGATTTAACTTCATATCTTTTTCTTTTTTTAAAAGGCAATTAAAAGGTTTTATCATCTTAAAAAAGTTATAAATGAAATATTAATAAAAGTTAATAAATTCAAGAAAGTATTAAAAAACATTAAATTTAATTAACGACTTCGAATTAAATAAAATATTACGTTTCTCTAAATTTATATTTATATTTTTTAGAATAATAATTAAGTTGAAATACTTAATTCTTTTTATTTTGAATTTATACTTATTAATATCGATTTATAATTTAATATTAATTCATTATTGAATAATCTTATAGATATATAGTAACCGTGTATAGCTGTTCGTCGGTTTCAAAAATCACACTAAAAACAGGCATTTTGTCTTATTTATAATTATAAGAAAGAAATATTTAAAATCATTGAATTTAATTAAAATTTTGAATATGATTTTGTTATATAATAAAGGATTTATCATTCAAATTTTTATCATTTTAAAATAAATATATATTGATATTTATAAAATTGAGTTGATATTAAAAGAAAAGTTCTTGATTTTCGCTTATTTTACTAGTAAATTTCAATATTCAATTTCTATTAATTTTCTATATATATTTTATAATGAATAAAAATCTTAAAAATAGATGACATTTTTTTTCTTAAATTTCGAATGAAATTGAATAAATTGATATGAAATTTATTAATATATATATCATATTCATTTAATAAAATATAAATGATTTATATGAATTTTAGTGTAATTTTGGTATTCGACAAAAAGCTATGTCCTAGTACTGTACTTTCTATAATTTATAATATTTTTGAAAAAAATTAGGCAATTATTTAAATATATTATATAACTTTTATTGAAAAATTTAAAAAGAATATAATTAATGTAATTCTAAAATAATATTAATATATTATAAAGTTCAAAAAATATCATTAACAATTCGAATAAGCCGAAACAAATAATAAAAATAATTTTCTATTTATAATCTTTTAGAATTCATAGTTTATTGAGAGTAATAATAATATCAAGCTTAATGTAGACTTTAATATAATATAAGGTATTAATAAAAATTAATTCTTAATAATAATATTATTTAATTTTTAATAGTTCTAATAAATTCGAGTACTTTTTGTAAATTTAATAACTAAAGAAAGTAAAATAGTTTATTGAAAACAAAATTCTTGAATAAATTCCTTGTTTAAATTATTATCATATTATTTATAAATAATTTAGAATTTGACTAAGAATATACAAAAAAATTTATTATATAATAATTCTTCAATTAATATAATCTCGATTCTGTGATTTTAGGAATATTATAATAAAAGCTTATTAGTAAGAGAAGATAGAAATCTTAAATATAAATTATAAAGTTAAAAAAAAGAATTATTTTGAATCTTTATTATAAAAGAAATAAATCGAATTGCTTTTTCCATAAACTTATTGATATCATTGAATAACGTCTTTTGTTATTATGTAATATAAGTTATAAACTTTATTCAATTTGTTCTAGAATACTTTTATAATATAAACGTTTTAGTTCTTATAAGATTATATAAAGCTATTAATTATAAAGAAATTTATATTCTATATCTCAAATCAAATATTCTATAAAATTTATAAAATTTAATTCAAAAAATTTAATAATATTAGTATATATAATAAAAATATATTATTTTGATGTCATAATCATTTCTTATATATTCTAAAATTAATAACAATTGAAATCGAAGTTAATCTCAAAATAAATTAATTCAAAATTATTTTAACTTGAATAATTATTTTATCATTAACATAATAGATATAATATAAATTTAGTTTAAATAAAGCTTTAAAATTAATAATATTAACTTCTTTATAAGTATTTAAAGTTTTAATAAATTTGAAAATTATGAATCAATTTTTTAATAACGAGAAGGTATTTTTAAAGCTTTTATTAGTGTTTTTTTTATTGAAATTAATTTCGGGATAAGCTTTTATAAAGATAATATAAAGTTGATTAATATAATTTTATTATTTTTTGATAAAATCATTATATAGTTACTAATAATATTAAGGATAATAATTGCTATGAAATTAATAAGGTAGTAATATCTTGAATAATATATAAATGCAAATTTTAATATTATTATTGATTAATCAATACTGAGATTATAACATCAGAATCATAAAAGATTAAGAATTATAAGATTTATAATTAATAAAATAATGATATAGAATAAACCGATTTTTTTATAATTATTAATTTGTATATTCAGAAGTATATATTAAAAAAAATATTAAAGGGTTTTCTATTAATTAAAAGTAAGTAATGAGTATAAGAAAAAGAGTATATTAGTATATAGAACTGAAAAACAATTTTTTTATTAATAAAGCTATAATCTATAACTTTACTATCTATCATATTAACAGATAGAATAATTATATAAAATACAAGGAAGATTTTCGTTAAGATTCTAAGAGATTTACTATTTATTAATTGTTGATTTGAGAAGGATACAGAAAATATAGTACTTATAGTATTTGTAGATTCTAAATGTTTATATTATATTCTATTTAAAAAGCTAGTTAAATATAGGATGTTGTAGATCTTATATAGATACTATAGGAAAACTAAGTCTCTTTTATTTTCGTTTAAAACTATTATATTTCGTATTCATTAAAGACTATAATATAATAGCTAATGAATTAAAGCTATTCACTAGATCCTAATGATCAATGTTCATACATTAATCTAAAATATAAAGAATTTTTAAATATAATTAATCTTTTAATTTATAAAGGTAAATTTTTTATAAAAAACGTCGATTTGTAATTATAAATTAAGGTTAATCATTTATTATACTTAATCAAGGAGTTGAGCTTTTGTTTGCCTTTAAGTAAATAGATTCTTTAATATATCCTTCTAAATCAATCTTCTAAATAAGACTAAAAAGAACCGAAGAGGTAAAATGTAATAATATAGCTGAAAAACAATTAATAAATAAGAATAAATTTTAGTATAAAAAGCTAGTAATGTTATGATAGAGTTCAGGGTTTTGATATTGATTGATTATAAGAAAATGATTGATATAAGAAATATATTTTATATTAATATTAATATTAATATTATACTTTATAATATTGGTTTGTTTTTTCTTATAATTATTTTCAATATAATTAAGCTTTTTGTAATAAAAATAAAGATTAAGATTGATGTATTATTTTTGAGTATAATAAGATGAGGGGTACTAAGTTTGACAACTAGTATTCAATTATATAAAAGTGCTAGGAATCTTTGATATAAAAGGAATTATAATCATAATCTGCTTTTTATTATAAGATTTTGATTAATTATAATCAAAGTTAGTACCTTAACTTAAAATTAATAATTTTTTATTTAATAGTTTTCTTATATTTAATAGTAAACTATTTAAATTTAATAATAAAGTTATTAAATAAGATCTTCTTTATCTTACATTCATTATGATTTATAAAGATTTTATATAAAAAATTAAAAGTTTGATATTGCTTATTCAATTCGTATCAAATATTTACTATAATATATCATTCAAAAAACTAAAGATTGAAATTATGTAAATTATCAATAATTATATTAAAATGTATCTGATTATTTATATAAATAGATTTAAAAAGTGAATTAATAAGGAATGTAATCTTTTAGAACGATAATTTATTCTTGTAATTTATAATAAAATAATAATTGATAATATTATAAAATACTATATGTTAATTCTAATGTTTTATTCTCTATTATTAAACTTTTCAGAAATAGTAAAGTATTTTCAATTGAATAGAATATATGGGTTATTATAAATAGTAATTTTCAATATCTCAATTGTATCTTTTAATTTGATAATTTTTGATTAAATATTAATAACTTAAACTTTTGCTATAATAATTTAAGTTTATAGTAAATTCGTAATCAATTTGATCAACTCAAATATAACTTATATAATTATGAGATATATAATCTTTGATTTATTAAATAAATCTGTAAACAAAAAGATGTCAATTTCAATAAAATTAAAAATATAATTAAAGAAAAGGGATTATAAGAATAAACTAAATACAAATACTTGATTGACTATCTTTAAAATACTTTTATAATTATATAACAATCTTATAAAGCTTTCAATATACAGCAAATCGGTAATTAGTATAATCAACACAATCAAACTATAATATTAATAAGATTTAATTAAAATGAAATTGTAATAACTTTTATAAAAATGATATAAACTATTAAAGTATAAATAAGGATTTATATTATATTACAAAAATAAAAGAGCTATGAGAAAAAGGCCTTATTTATAGGAAATAGAACATATTAATAATTTATATTTAAAATACAAAGGCAATTATAGATCATATAGTTGGCGACGTGAGATCTTTCATATAAAAAATATGTTTTCAATTATAAATATAAATATTTATTTCAAAAAATTAATATATTATTTAATTTGTATGAAAATAATAAGATAATAGTTTATAAATAAAAGATAAGAAGGTTTAATTCTTTTATTATATTATATTTCTATTCTTTAAATAAAAGAAAATATAACATAAACAATAATAATTTTATGCAATATTAACATTGAGGAATTATCAATTATCTTTATAAGATTGTGAATGTAATATATAATTATTCTAACTTTTATAATTCTAATAACTATATGCTTTTTAAAAATCAGATAGTGATTAAATTAGATATTAAGTTATTACAAAACTAATTATATTTCTTTTTTAATTATAATATTTAACACAGTAATACGATTCTTATTAATAATATAAAAAGAAGTATAATATAGTTTATTAGTATATATACTATATTAATACATACATCACTTTCACTTCAATTCGCACTTTTAAATCTATATTATTCAATAACAATTAAATCAATTAATTAAAACTATTCGGAATATAATAATCTAAAATCTATTATAATATTTTAATAGATTCTTACATTATAATCTATCTTTTCATATTTATTATAATATCAAATAAAAAATACTTTCTTATTGAATTTACTCTCTTTTTAATATTTATTATATTAAATCTAAATATCAACCTTTTATTAAAATAATATATCAAAAACATCTTATTTAATAAACACTTCTCCTTAATATAATTAAAAAAAATTCATATATAAACATTTACTTAATATTTCATTCATTATTCGAAATATACAAATCTCTATATTCAAAATTGTATTTTTATAAGCTAATTACTTAATACCTTTAATTAAAATTAATACAATCTTAAATATAAATATAAAAAAACTTAATTGATAATGATTTATTCAAGATTTAATTAATATTAATTGAAAAAGAGTTTTATTTAGATTATCAAGGGTTTAAGAGATTTATTAATTTAGATTGAAAAAGAAGATTAATATACGAATTTGAATATTTAATTTCGATAATATAGCTTCAGAATCAAATAATATTGAATCTATTTCTTCAAATCCTGATTTTATATTCTGAAAGATAATTGATTATTTATATATAGTTTTAAAAGCTATAAAGAATTCAATTTTTGAAATATAATTGATATATACTTTGATAAATCCATTAATTTGATTATTATATGAATATTTCAGATTATTAAAATAGTAATTAAATTAAATAATCTCAATATAATAGTAAATATAAATATATAATATTATTCTCTTAATAAAATATTTAAGAAGCTATTAATTTATAGTTTTCATATTTATTTAATATTAATATTCAATATTTACTTTTTCTCTGATTTTTAATATACTTATTGAAGTATTTTAATTATTCTAAATTTGTCTTATTATTTAATTATTTGTTTATTTATTTATTAGATATAAATTTAAAAGTTTATTCTATAGGAATATTTGTTTTTAAATTATTAAAAATAAAAGGATAATTTTATGCTTTTAATTTTCATATATTATTATTAAAACCTATTCTCAATTACCTAATCATATTAATTGACTTCTATTATATCTTTCAATATTAATAATAATAATTATTATATATAAAATCCTTATTATAAAGTCTATTTTATTGAAATTATAGAAATCTCTATTCAAAATGTTATATTTCACTTGTATATTTATAGTTAATTGGAATTAGTCTTCAAAAAGTTCAAAATCCTTATAAAAAACTATTTAAAAATCACAAATATAATTAAAACATATTTTTAATTCTTTATAACATTTTACAAATTGATATACTCAAAGCTTTTCAATAGCTTTTTTTTCTCTTAATTTCAAAATTTAATTCATTATATCTTTTATTTCTTTAAATTTAAAAAAAAATCTTTTAAATTTATATCAAAAATATCTGAATATTTATTTATTCTTTTTTTTTTGAATAAATATTAAATTCTATAATTGAAATTCAATTATAAGAATTATTCTATTTATTTTTTGAATAAATATTATATATATAATGTTTTATAGCTTAATAGTTTTTCGAATTAAAAGTTTTTTATCTTTTCTAATATTTTTAATAACTAAAAGTATTTTCCCTTCTTTATTATTCGATTATATAATAAATAATTGATAAATCATATATTAAAATTGAAGAGTGTAAATTAAGATAAAAGTGGTGTATATATAAGTATAATCTACATATTAATAAACAACGTTATTCGTTTATTTTTTTAATAAAATAAATTTTTTCAAATTTCTGAAAAGTATTGATAATTTTATCATTGTTTTTTTATTATTATTATTTTATTGAAAAATCTTTCTTATATTTTTTATTAACATAAGAATGTTAAACTTCAATAATTAAAATACTTAGTATAAATGAAAGTTATTTATGTCATTAAAATTGAGTTTAATATCTTAAGATATTAATTTGATTAAATATAATATATAAAATATTAATAAAGAAGAAAAACCTTATGATATTTGATATTCTATTTTATAATTAAGGATAATTGAGTTTTCTAAATAAATTTACATGGATTAATTGATAAGAAAGAAGTTTATTAATCTAAAAAAAAACTAGAAATCAAATTTAAATAATTAATTTTTTAGAAAAATTATTTTTTGAAAGAATTTTGAATATTTTTTCATTATTCATAATATTGATAGTAACTTAAATCCTTAAAGAATTTTTTTTTAATATTATAAATCAAATTAACTATTAGATTTATAATAATCCTCTTTAAAAAAGCTTCTTTATATTATGAGCTAAGAATTTTATTAATTAATATAATCTATATTAAATAATAGGTTATAATTCTCTTCAACTTCCTACAAATATAGATAATAAATATAATTAAATTTTAGATATAAATAAAGGATTTATCTTTCTTATTAATCTCAAATAGTATAATCATTTCGACAAGCTTTTAGACTTATAAAAAGAAGCTAAATACTATATATCAATTATATAGATTATAGAGAAAATATTTTATTACAATTTAATAGATTTTGAATATATATATTATAATATAGTTTATTTTGAATGAAGTATTAAAGATCTTAATAATATTATATTATATTAATTTTATTTAATTTGAAATGGATTATAATTAGTTTGAAGAATTAAGTACATTTTAGTTTTTGAGGAAATCATATTCTAAATCATTTATAATATTAAGATAATTAAGAGTTTTTTTATATAAAAGCTTAGTCATTTATATTATATTCTTAACTAGAATATTATTAATATATAAAGAAAATAATTTAAATGAATGTTTAATTAATATTAATTAATAATTTTATATAGTTTCTTATGATTCTTAACTCTATTTATATAAAAAAATTGATAATTATATTTTGCTTATTATATTATAATTTAAAAGGCTTAGGTTGTTAATAGAATTTCCTTTTTTGAAATATATTTGTAAAAATAATTCTAATAGATTTCTTTATATTTCAAGGTTTATTATAATATAACTTTATCATTCTCTTTATTAAATTTATTAATTATATAAATGAGAAAGTTTATTATTATAATAAAATTCAATATATATATTTCAATTATATTCTTATCTATTAAAAAAAAGAATTAAGGAATTAGATTATATTAATTTATATTAATATAGATAATTAATCTAATCCTATTTCTAAGATTCTACAATAATATTATTTAAATAAAATTATATGTTATTTCAAAATAATAATGATTTATATTTTATAATTTGAGTTATTATATATATTTTTCCTAATAATAATCCTAATAAATGGAATATTTGGAAAGATATAATTAATATGACAATCAGCTTTATATATAAACTTATTAAGAATATTTATGAAATTATATTATCATTATTAAATTAATATATAAGATTGGAATTCTTATATTTGAATTAAATTTCTAATTAGAATATATAATGTTAAGTATTAAAATAGCTTTTTATTAGATATTATATTAATACCTTAAGGTGGGATATATAATCTATTATTTCATTTATATATTTAACTGATAATATACATTAAGTATAAAATTGTTATTTATATTAATTTAGAGAATATTTTCATTATGAATAGGTCGATATTATTATATATATAAATCTATACTTTTACATATATATATATTATAATTTAGGGGTAATCGAATTCTTTAGGATTTATTAAGTTCCAAAAATTAATAAAAATATAATAATTATAATTTAAATGATTTTGTAAGTTATATATATTAATAATCATGTAGGGTTTTTAAATGTATATAATATCTACTTATTAAAGATTAAAGATTATAAGGATTATTATAAATATAAAGGTACTTCTACTAATATTAGCTTGATAGATTCAAAGATTATACTATCGAATAGATTAAATACAAATTTCATTATAAAACCTAGTATATTATATCAATATTGATAAAAAGTGTTTTTAATGATTAAAGTATTAAGTTTATCAAAATTAAATATAAAAAGAGATTTCATTTTACTTTTCTATCAGAAGATACTTATCGAATTCTTAAATAAAAGAATAAATACCTGAATTAATACTGTAAAAGCTTATATCTAATTCGAGCTCACATATAATTAGTAAATCCAAGTCCAACTTATTCATATATACTAGTTTACTTACTATACTTACATTTATTAAAGCATTTTATTATTACAAGGGTATTAGATATCTTTAATTTCAAGATTTTAATAACTATATTAATCACCTTATATTAGATTTATTTTATCTTATAAATAACCTTAACTTATTCCTAATAAAAATCATTCTTATATTATTCTTATAAATAGATTATATTCTAAATTTAATCTTCTCTAATACTTCGTTTGTATAAATTTTTATTAAAAAGAACCTTTATATTAATTCAAATTATAAAACCTAAATTATAATTATCCTAAATAGAGATCTTATTATTTCTGAACAATATTATTATTAAGTCCCTAAAGAAATGTTAATTAGGTTTTTAGATCTTATTAATATTGGAATCATTAGTCTTACTAACTTACAAACTCTCCTCAATATAATAATAATCAAAGTCTTTATATAAGTATTCACTACAATTCTTAAATCTATTATTCAAAAAATTAAACAGCTAAATAAAAAGAATAAATATTGAATTCTCTAATAATAATGCTTATATTAAAATCTATAAAGATTATATCAAAATCAAATAAAATAAAAGTAACATTATTACTAACAAAATCTCTCAAGATATTATATAAAAAACGAAATATAAGTATTAAAAGTATATAATAAATAAAGTCAAGAATAATAAAGGATTGTATAAGATTATAAATCAGTATAAAGTAGATTTTAATCTTAAATCTCTTCTTTTATTTATAAACAATATTATAATTAATAATATAATAAATAAAGTAAAGACTCTTTGTTTTACTATATTTGATTGTTTCTTTATAAATAACGATTTTATCAATAACCCTTTTATAAACTAATATAATATAATAATATTGAAGTGATTCTATTTCGTATTTTTAGAAAAAATAGAAAGAAATATTTTTAATATTTCTAGTATATTTTTAAGTATAGATAGGATTATTATTCAATTCTTTAGAGTATATTAAGAGCTAATCAAATATATTATTTATAGTTTATATAATAGATATCTTTTCCTTTCTTTTTTCTTATAAATCTAAAAACTAATAAAGATTGTTATACTCTTTAAAATAAATAAAAAAGATTAATTTCTTATTTGTTTTTAAAGACTTATTATATTTGATTTTTATATATTTAAGAGGTTTGATTATATTATTATATAATAATTAGAATAAACAGTTCTTATTTAAGGTATTCTTAGTCGTTAATATAATAATGCTCTCCCTTATAAAGTGATTATATATCTGATTACTGGTTTTACTTATGATATTAAGATAAAAATAATAAACGTTTAAAGAATCTATAACACTTTTTTTAAGTATTGACTTTTTAATCAAATAATTAAGCAAGGCTAATCTTTATTTTTATTCAAATTAATAAACTTTTTTCTCTTCAACAAGTCGATTAAAAACTATCTCAAAAAATCTATTATATTTAATTACAAGATAGTATATAATATATTATAAAGATTATCTCTTTTATCAATCCTTTATATATTATATCTTATTGAATTATTTATACAAGACTTTTAATTATACTTCAATTATATAATTAATCTTTACTTATATAAAACCTTTAATTTATTTAATAAGAATATTATTATTCTTATAACAAAAGTCAAAAGCATTATAAATTCAAGTAAACAAAATAAGATCTTTTTTGTATTTGAAAAGTTAAAAATAATTTATTTAATCAAAAAGTATAATAACTTTAATATTGAATATATTATTAATAACACTCTTATTATCAAATTTATTATTATTATTATAAATAAATCAAATTTATAATTAGTATTTTGATAGTTTGAAATATAATCCAATAGAAAATTATTATTTTATAAATATCTTATAAAAAAAGCTATAAAGATTTTATGTATTATATTTTATATTTAAAACTTAATCAAAACTGAAATAATTTATTAATATTCTTATCGTACAAAGTCGTTATTACTTATATAATTCCCTTTCTTTTTTATAATATAAAAGTATAATATATAAAAAGAATTAAGGCTTTTAAATTAAATTATATAGATCGAACTATAATAATTAGTATTAAAGTCAAAGAATATATTAAGTGTATATAACTCAAAGTTTATTAATTCAATTTCTTATATTTTCGATAACAATGTTATTAATATATAACAAAACCTTTAATAAATAATTTAAATTTCAATAAATATAAGCTCAAAATACATCTAATTATATATTAGCAATATATTAACAATTTATCACATTTAGAATAATATATTGGAATTCTTTTAATAAATAATTTATATAATTCAAAATATAATATAAATATATAATATTCATATTAAATAATTACTAAAATATATAAATATCAAAGGCAATAAAGTAATTAATATATTAATTAATATTAATACTTTGTGGAATACAATCAATTCTAGATTTGATTTACAATTAATTATTAACAATATCAAAAATATATTAAAAATACTTCATTATATTGTTCAATAATTCTAATAATTTAAACAAAGCTTTAAACTCTTTATTAATTATTATAAATAAAACTTTAAATATAAAATCTATCCCCTTTTTAAATTTAATCTCTCTTAATGCTAATTATACAAACTACTTACTGTTAAATCCTTTTATAAAGACTTTACTTAATATTATAAGAAATTCAATTGTACAAATATTAATCTCGAATATTTCTTTAAATAAAATAAGACTTCTTTATATATTATATATTATACCAAATCCTAAAGGTTCTTTAATAAATACCTATTCCAATTATTCACTTTCTTAATTATAATTACAAAAGAAATGATATATTTTTCACAACTTAAAAAAAATCATTTGAATTTATAAAGTTCCTATCTTTTATAAATTTCTATATTAATATCTATTCCAGATCAATATATCATTTTAGTACACCCTCTATCTAAACATCTTTTTATTCTCCTTTTTTATCATTCTTATATTTCTTTTTAATTATTTATATTAATAAATTTTTCTGTCTGATATATTCAATGCTTTTTTTTTTTTTTTAGCTTACTTATTATAAGATTCTTGTTTTTAATCAAGACCAATTATTTCTTTGTTTTACAGCTTTTTAATAATATCAAAATAAATCTTTCGATTATCCCTTTTTTTCAGAAATGAATGTAAATATTACTTTAAAATAATATATAGCCTTTTTAAATGAAATAGAAGGGTTACATTTAAATAGCTTTTTAGAATTCATTATAAATTAGAAATGTTTTTTATAATCATTTAATTATTAGTTTTAAAAATCCTTAATTTATTACATTTCTATATCTTTTAAAAGGTTATAGAACATAGATCTTAAATCTGTACTCATTAGATATAAATCAATACTATTTGAGATGAATCTTTTTTGAAGTAGATATATTATTTTCTTTAAAATAGTATTTTCAATTAGGGCCTTTTTCTGAATTGTTTATATAGGATATAAAATTATTAGCCTTTAAAGAAAGCTTAGATTTTAAGTCGGGTACCCTACTTTCGGACCACCCCCTTTTTAAGCCACTTTTTATATCAAAAATGGAATATTTAATTTTCTTATTTATGAATGGAATTTATTGAAAATTTATGTATATATAATTTAGATCATTTTTGATTTAGCTTGAAAATTTCAGATTTTTAGGAATTTTCTGTATTAAGATCTAGAGCTTTAAAATATCGATTTTTCAATTTGTATGAGAATTATATATAAATTTGAAACTTTAATAAAATCTTTAATAACTTTTATTAAAAAGTTATTATAAGTTTTATTATAAATTTATAATATATTTATATTGAAGAATTCAAAAAAAAAATTCCTATAAATAAATATTTAAAAGAATACCCTCAAAATTATAGAAATTATTTATATTACTTCAAATTCATTATATACTATATCTTTATATCTATTAATCTTTTTGAATTTTTTTTTGAATTTTTATATAAATTCAAACTCAAAACTTTCAAAAAAAAAATATAGTTTTCTTTTAATGATTATTGTTAAAAAATTATTAAAGATTTTATAAAAGTTCTAAATTTGTATATAATTCTCATATAAATTAAAAAATCAATATTTTAAAATTTTAGATCTCAATTCCAAAAAATCACAAAAATCTAAAATTTTCAGATTAGATTCAAAACAATCTGAATTATATATACACAAATTTTCAATAAATTTTATTTATAAATAAGAAAGTTAAAAATTCCATTTTTTGAGATTTTTGGTGGTAAAGAGTGGCTCAAAACAGAGGTGGCCTGAAAGTAGGGTACCCGACTTATATATTATTCTATATAATTAGAATAATTATATAGTTTAGAATCTATATATTTGATCCTTTAATTTATATTCATTTTTTATATATTTATATAAATATTCATAAATATTTTATTATAATATAATAAGTACTACAAAATCAGAATCTTTATATAGCTTTTTTATATAGCTTTTAATTCAAAAATTGATTTAGGTTTTAGCTACTACCTTTTAATATAAATATATTCAGGTTAAAATACTTTCGTATAACATACAATCCTATTCGATCTATTATGAATGATGTACATATACAAATATAGCTTTTAGAAATCTAGTTTATTCTTTAATGACATTTAATTTTAAAGATATAAGTAATAATAAGCTGAAAGAGCTAATATAAATATATATATAGATTTATTATTCATAAAATCGATGTTTTTGAATTCAATATCGAACAGATTAATATTATTATATATTTATTAATATATAATAACATTGATTATATAACGAAGGGATTAAACATTCTATTATATAGGATTTGATATAATATTTTCTATATTATAATTATATAATATAGAAATGTTATATATTAAGTTTTCAACACCTAATCAGTCTAATTCAATTTGAATTTCATTTTCTTATAATTTTGAATAATATTTAATTACTATTCGAAATTCTATTTTAATACTAAGATTATTATTATTAATATAAATTTATTATTTTTTTTATATTAAATCACTTTGTATTCTTTATTATTTAATTTATTTTTAAATCTTTTAATACTTTTTATAGATATATTCTAATCTATAAGATTTATATAACATATAATTTATATTGTAATATATAATATATCTTTATATATAGGGGTTTAATATAATCTTAATTGATCAGCCTTTTTTCTCATTAATCTAAATATTAACTCAATATTTCGATCTTCGATTTCAATTAGATTTGGATTTGTATTTAACTCTTTTGTTATAATATGTTCTGAATATAGGTTGAATTTCAGGCCTTTTTCACAGTAAGATTAGGGTTCCTATTAATAGCTTTCAAATCGAGATTATAATATATAGTTAAATTGTAACTAGAATCTGATATACCTTGTTTGTATATTTATATGATCCAGGCTTTCGATCCCTTATACTATTGGTCAATATGTAACCCTTATTGAATAAACAATACAATGGTATGAATTGTTTATAAATCCTTTTCTTCTTTTTTCATATTGAATAATATTATATTCCCTATTATTTATCTTTTTCGTGAATCCTTTAACCAGCCAATCAGAATAGTTTTGAATTAATTCCATATATATATAAAGAATCAATAACATATCAATATATATAGGATTTATAGATATATATAACTTAATAATATATATATAGTTCAAGAAAACACGAAAAGACTAAGGAAAGATTTTCTTCAAAAAACACATTAGTCTTTATTGTATTCAAAGTACAATAACGTGTTTTATTAGTGAATAGGTCATATCAGTGAATGGGTCATTTTCACCTCAATTTATTCTCTTCTCTTTCAATACGTGTTTTATTAACAACTTATAATGAATTTGAATACTCAAGAAGCTCGTATACTCCTTACTATTAAAGTTATTTAAAAAGACAAAAAAATAAGTATTCGAAAAGCTGTGAAGATGTATAATGTTCTGAATACAATATTGCAATATAAAATTAATAGTTTTATTCTTTATTTCAAATATTAATCTAAATCTAATAATCTTTTAGAATTAAAGAAAAATATTATTTCTGAATATATAATTGATATGAATATAAAAGGATTTTCATTTAAATTAAGAAATGTGGAAGATATAATAAATCATATTCTTGAATTGAGGAGTGTAAAGTGTATTGGAAAGCTTTGGGTATATCAATTTGTAAAGTATTGAATTGAATTAAAGATATATTTTAATTATGTTTATAACTTTCAAAGAGCTTTTTGTAAAGATTTTAAGTTTATTGAAGAATGGTTTTGATTGGTTGTGAATATATGAGCGAAATATAGCATTTTGGATGGCAATTTCTACAATTTCGATGAAACAGGCTTTATGATGGGTATAATATGCCCTGGAATGGTAATAACAAGTGCTGAACGAAATGATAGAAGCAAGGCAATACAACTAGACAATAGAGAATAGGCTACAGCAATTATATATAATAATAAGGAGGATGAAACTATACCCCCATTTCTAATGGTTTAAGGATAAGTTCATCTTTTCAATTAATATACCGAAACCGACTTTCCTATGGATTGAACTATTAAACCTATATCTAATAGATAAACAAATAATAAGATAGATTTAAAATAATTGAAATACTTTAACAAGTATATTAAGAATCGAAGAAAGAATAAATATCAAATGTTAATATTAAACAAATATGAAAGTTATAAATTAAAAGCTTTTCAAGTATATTACAAAAAGAACAATATTATATACTTAAGTCTACTATTACATTCAAATCATTTAACTCAATTATTTAATGTAAACTATTTTAACAATTTGAAATATTTATATAATAATCAAATTAATGGATTTATTAAGGCATATATTAATTATATTTCGAAGATTGAATTCTTTATAGCTTTTAAAACTATATATAAAAAATCAATCATTTTTCAAAATATGAAATCAAGATTTCAAAAAACAGATTTAATCCCATTTAATTCTGTAACTGTACTCTCGAAATTAGATATTCGAATTCATACATCTACCCCCCTCTTTTTCGATTTAAATTAATAAATCTCTCGAACCCCTCGCAATTCAACTAAAGCTCTTTTTCAATTAATATTAATTAAATCTCGAATAACTTATTATTATTCAAATTCCCCTAAATTTATATTTGAGATTATACTAACTTTAATTAAAGGTACAAAGAGATTAGCTTATAAGAATACACTTTTAAATATAAAGATCCATATACTTCAAATAGTAAATAAGATATTAAGCAAATATCGACACATGAAAAAAACTTAATTATATTAAGGAAAAGTATTTATTAGATAAGAGGCTTTTGATATATTATTTCAGCAAAAGATTAATATTTAGATTTAATATAATAAGTGTTAAAAAAGGAGGAATTCTAACAAGGAAGTATCTTTTAGTCAATACTGTAATAAATATGGAAAGATAGATTATAATATAAGAACCTGTTAAAATGATATAATAGATTCTAGATTATTAGAATCTTTATAATTTTAATCAATTAATTTTGTTATTGTTGAATAATATGGTTTTGAATAAGTGAATTGAGATGAAAGTGACCCACTCATTGATATGACCCATTCACTGATAAAACACGTTATTACTTTTTACTCTTTTTCAAAATTATTAAATCGACATTTATTTAGATTAAAGAAATATTATTGTTAATATTGAAAAAGAAGTTTAATATATCTATATCGAAATCATTAATATCAATATTATTCATAATAAGCTCATTAAATCATATATAATTAATAACAAAAATAAATTATAAATTCTTATAATAATCTTCGCTTTTAATACTTAAGAACCTTATAAAAGGTTTTTAGATATAAAAAAAAAATTATTTTTCAAAAAGTTTTACTTTTTTCAAGAAATATTTTATAAAAGATATATTAATATAATATTTGATATTCTATTAATATATTTATAATTACTCTATAAAAATAAAAATAAAAGCTGGTCCTTTCGAAGATATATATAATATATTTATTTTTAAGTATATAGTATTTTATACTATTATATAATATTATTACGAAATATTAATTTCAATATTACTATTTTATATAGTATACAATATATCATCAATTATAATTAAAAAAATTAACAAGTTTTTAATATAAAATATATATTATTAAAAAACAATAACATCTTAATATTATTACATTTATTATTTCAATCCCATTTAGATTCTAATCTACTGAATATAAATTGTGATTGGTTTTATGATTATTTTGTTTTATAATATAAAATTGAGTTCCTCTTATCAGTAGAATTGTATTAGCAAAATAAAAGAGAATAGGAGATAATAGATTTTGAAAAGAAATTATATATCATTAATATATATTGAAAGAAAATGAATATAAAACTTATATATAATAAATTCAAGATTATAATAAAACAATAATTCTTTAAAGGATTTAACAAATTAAAGGAAGAAAATAATTTTTCAAGAGGAATACAATATTATAACTAATTATAGCTTTTATAATATTTTAAAAGAAATTAAATAAATAGGAAGGGATTATTATAACAAAGTAAAAATATAGGATTTCTATAGTTATATTAAGGGATTTACAAATAGAAGGTTTTTGAATAAAATAGATTTACAATATAAGCAATTCGAAGGACCTGAAAGGATTATTCAAAAAACTGCTTAAGAATCTTATTAGAGAAATTTAAAAAAGAATAGATTTTTATTCTTTTTTCTATTTACTTTATTCAATTAGAACTAGATATAAGTGTATTATATAGTTTTAATATAGCTAGATAGACTGAATCGATTAAGAATTTACTATTACTACTATATAGTTCAATAAGGGTTCATATATATATGATAATTAGCTTTATACCTTCAATAAAGTTTGATATTCAACTTTATTATATTTGATAATATATAGTAAGGGAATTACTATACATTTAATAATATATAATATAGATAAATATAATATTCCTCCAATGAGGTATCGCTTCAATACTAATATAATACTAATATATATATAGACTAAGGATTTGAAAAGGGATTCAGGATTGATATATGCTTGAGCTAATGTATATATACGCTTAGATGATATGTGTAGCGTTTTGATTAAATGAATATATATCAATTTAATAAGGTTTTAAATATGATTCAATGAATATTTGCATTTCAAGCACTTTTTCAACTATTTTTTAGTTTTTACAATTCTTTCCTTACTTTCAAATTATATATCGATGTGTATAAGCTTGTATTTAGTCGTATTTATAAGATATTAAGCTTATAATCTATTACAGATTATGAGCTAGTATATAAGGATTTAGTATAAATAGAATATAAGAGGTAATAGATTAGTATTAGTTTATTATGGGAAACTGGCTCAGATTAATAATTAAAAAGTAATGAAAACATGTAATATTTATAAATCTATATATTGATATTCACTTTCTTATTCTGTATTAGATAGGAAAAAGCCTTTATTTTATACTTTTTTAATTCAATCTAGCTTTTCGTTTTTGTTAATCTTTTATAAATCTTTTTCTAATTCAATTATTCCTTTGAAATAGAGCTTCTTTTTATTTTTTTTATTTAATGATTATTTTCGGAAGCTAATTATAATCGTTTTCGTATAATCGCTTTCGGAGGCTTATAGGTAATGATCACATAATTTTATCATATAATTCGATATCAGTATATAAATATAGAACTTTATTATATATATATTCAAAAAGATATATTATTATGTCATTTTTAAATAAAAACAGTAATATTGAATATTTTAATTTCTAAACTTTAATATTCTTGTTCTAATACATAGTAGAAAAAAGATTCTTAAATAAAATAATAAAAATAAGACTATCTTCATTTTGAAAAAACTCGAAATCATTCATTTTATTAAAAAAAGTAATAAGTATATTTCCCTTCATATTACTAATAAGAATCTTATTATTATATTAATTATTATATTCAGTTTTAAAATAATTGAATATCTATTATATTTATTTATTTTCAAAAAATATATAGTTATTAAAGCTAAAAAAGTCAGAATAACTACATATTATATTTATAATTCTATAAAAACAATTAATAATCCTTTAATTTTAATATTACATGAAGTTTGTATTACTTATAATATACATTTCTTTTATAATAAAATAAAATATAATATAATAAGAAAACTAAATCTTCTTATATTTTATATATAAATCATTATCTTATTGTTTATATATAAATTAACTGATGTATCAATTTATTTGAACAAATCCTTATATTTTTAATGTAAAAGATATTCTCCATATTAAGAATTATTTTTAATACTATTTTCTTTGAAAACTTTAATATTCCTTTAGTTAATATTATATTAAATACAATTAAGCTTTATTTCGCTATTCATGCTTAGATAATAATCAATTGAATATAAACCCTATTCATCAATAAGGTATAGGAATTAATTATTAATAAATCCTTCGAAATGACAATTCAATACCTTGAAATTCTTTTCTTAAATATTACTCGACTTATATTAAAACCTTCTTATTTCTTCTCAAAATATAAGATTAATTGAAAAAAAAAATCGATACAGAGATTATTATAATCAGCTTTAGGAAATAATAATAAAATTTCTTTTGAAGAAGTTTCAATTTCTTCGATAATTTGAAAAAAGTCGAAAACAAAACAAAACTTATTAAATATAAATACATAATATATTACAATAAAAAACAATTAGCTATAGAATTTAATTTAATTAATTACGCTTTTCATATCTTTAATATAAAGATAATTGAAATCTAAATCATTCTTCAATACATTCTTAAAATCCTTTTATTTAATTAATATTGTTTATAACTGAATATTAATAATATCTTAATAATCTAACATTTATATAATAATACATTAAATCTATCTTGATAGACTTCTCATATTTATTAAAATTTAATATAGATTTTAATATCAAAATCAATCGATCTTTTAATTATATTAAAATTTAAAAAGTAAGGTATTTTGATAACCTTATAAATCTTTACTTTTATAAGTCTATTTAGAATTTAGAATTTATAGTAAATTCTATTATATTCTTATTATCTATTTAGAATATAAGGATTTTGTATAATATTATAAGGAATCAAAATATTAAAATATTAATCAAAAATGTTCTTATAATCATTAAAAGACTTTCGAATATTCAATATTATATTATAATTTACTACTTTAATTCAAAAAACACGAAAAAACTAAGAAAAGATTTTCTTAGAAAAACCTATTAATCTTTATTACATTCAAATTAGAATATTATTTTTTACTCTTTCCCGAAATCGCTGAATTGATATCTATCTGTAGTGAGGAGATATTATTATTAATATTAGAAAGAGGGATTTAGTATATTTATATTAGAATTATTAATATTAATATTATCAATAATAAACTTACTATATCGAATATAATTAATAGAAAAAATTAAATTATAAATTCTTATAATAATCCAAGTTTTTTAATACTTAAAGATTTTATAGAAAGGTTTCGATTATAAAAAAGAAGGTTTTTGAATATAGAAAAATGAAAAATGAAAACTTTTTAAAAGACTTTACTTTTTTCAAGAGATATTTTATAAGAAATATATTAATATAATATTTAATATTTTATTGATATATTTATAATTATTCTATATAATAAAAAGAAAAGCTAGACCTTTTAAAAAATATTTATAATATACTGATTCAGGTATACAACATTTTATATCAATATATAATATTACTACAAAATATTGATTTCAATATCACCTTATATAACAAACAATATATCACTAATTATAATTAAAGAAATAATAATTCTTTAATATAAAGTATATATTATTAAAATAATAGTATTCTGATATTATTATATCTATTATTTCGATTTTATTCAATTATTTAGCTCTATAATACAATCTTATCCTCTATATTAATAGAATGATCCAGTAGGTTCTAATATATTATATTCTATATCAATAAGGTAATCTAATAAAAGGAAAGGGAATGGGAGATATTAGATTTTAAGAAAAAATTATATATTATTAATATATTATAGAAGAAGATGAATATAAAGCTTATAAGTAATGGATTAGAGATTATAATAGGATTTCCAAAGGACTTGAAGTATTAAAGGGTAAAGATAATTCTTTAAAAAGAATATAATATTATAATTAACTATAATTTTTATAATATTTTGAAAGAAATTGAATAGAAAGAAAGGGATTATTATAATAGAATAAAAGTATAAGGTTTTTATAAATATATTAAGGGATTTAATAAAAGAAAGGGTTTTGAATATAATAGATTTATAATATAGGCGATTTAAAGAATTTAAAAGGATTATTTGGGAGATTATCCATGAATTTTAATGAGGAAGTTCAAGGGGGAATAGGTTTTTATTTTCTTTTCCTATTTACCTTATTCAATTAGAACTATATACAAATACATCATATAATTTTAATATAGCTATATAGATTGAATCGATTATGAATTTACTACTACTACTATTACTTTAATTTAGAAAGTAGTTTTAATAATCATTGTTATTTTTATTTTTATTAATAATAAAAGGTCTAAACTATCTCTTGTTTTTAATATTATACTTATTAATATTAATTAAATTCCTTGGAAATGTTCAGTTTTACTTGAATACTTATTTATGTTAATAAATATCCTCTCTCTTTTTCTGTTTCTTTCTTCTTTTCTTTTTTAAATAGAACTCTTTTCTTTTTTAAATAGAACTCTTTTCTTTTCATATTTTACTGAAATAATAATTAAAAATATAAGAAATACCTTTTTTTTTTTCAATTAAATTTCCAAAATTAACTTTTGAGGATATATACTTAGTTTATCCTTGGCATCATATTTGATTATTCAAAATGTTTTAAAAATATTAGTTTTACTTCAATTAATAAATAAAAAGTTATTTAAACAAACTTTACTATCTTTAAATATGAATCTTTTTTCTATAACATTAAATAAATTTATAATTTAATATATTCTTATATCTTTTAGGAAATTTTTAAGATTAATCTTATACTAACTTATTAATTATTATTATTATTATTATTATTATTATTATTATTATTATTATTATATAATACTAATTTTAGAAAATAAATAGAAAAACAAAAGAAGAATCTATTTCCCTTTTCAAATGATCTTTAAATCTATTATTATAAAATCCTACTATATTATAAAACCTTTATAGTTTTCTTATTTATTTTCTTATAATCCCTACCTGTATGAACACTAATCATTGGGATCTAGTGAATAGCTTCAATTCATTAGCTATTATATTACAGTCTTTAGCGAATGCGGGATATAATAGTCTCAAGCGAGAACAGAAGAGACTAGCTCTTCTTATAGTGTCTATATAAGATCTACAACTTCCTATAACTTAACTATTTTTTTAAAAAGAATATAATATAGACATTTAGAATCTACAAATATTGTGGGTGCTATGTCTTCCGTATCCTTCTCGAACTATACTATCATTCTTCATTTTTTATATCTATTTTTATTATCACTTTTTATTCTATTCAAATTTTTTCAATATATTACATTCTATAATTAATATACTATTATTTTATTATAAGAATATCTTTTTTCTGAATCCTTAATTTTTATATTCTTTAAATTCTATTCATAATATAATCAATTTCAATTTTAATTTCATAATACACAATATTCCATTTTTAATCTTTTACTTTTAATATTCAAATCAAATTAGATTTTATTAAAGACCTGTTATTTTCATTCCTATTTAATTTTATTAATATTATATTTATAATAAAAAGAAATCAAACTTTGTAATAAAAGAGATTAGTAATTATATAACTAATCATAATTTATATTTAATATATTAATAATTTAAACTGAATTTTATAACAAGTATAAAAGAAATAATGATATTGATTTTTAATATAATATATATTCTGTATTATTGAAAATCATTACTTTCTTTTAAAACAATTAATAATAAATTATATATTATAAAGGGACTATAATCGATACTAATATATTATAATCTATATTATACTTTAAAATTACTTTTATATATGTGAATTATATTATATTGAAATGCAGAAGATATTATTTCCGTATATGAAATAATTATAAATACTAAAAAAAGTTTCATTTCTATACATTAGTAATCTTGTTAAGAAATTTTTTTCAAAATAAACAGAACTTTTTGAAATGATTTTCCTTCTTTTTTACTTATCTCAAAAATCTTTTTTTACATATACAAAACCCTTTTATAAACATATCGAATACCAAAAGGCTTAAATTATCATAGAAATCTCTACAAATTTTTTATATAAATTTATTCAATATAATTATCTTATATAATAAAAATATTGATTATTTTAAATATTTTAAATGGATATAACGTAGTTTATCAGTGCGTACACCATATCAGTATGTGTACTACTTCGAAACACATCAAAAATAGCTTTTTATTAATATTTTTATTCAAAAAGAAATTATTTAATTATTATTAAAAAAACATTCGTTATAAAGAATAAGAATAGAATATTTGTAAATCTTAATCCTTTTATAGATATCTCAATTATAACTTAAAACTATTACACTTTGTATTACAAAAGTCTATTTCTTTAAATAACTTCTCCTTTATTTTTTGATTTTAATATTTTATTTCACTTTTATATTATTTATATAAATAAATATAACATTTTTAAGAAAAAATTAAATTATATTAAAAAATAAATAAAGTGTATGATTATATACGATCTTTTTATATATATATAAGAAAAATGATGTATATATTGATATAATATATGTAAGAGTTGAGGCCCCGGCTTATCGCACACCACCCTTTTTCGTAATAAAATCCCCGCAAGAATATTGTTTTTCTATACAAATTAATTATTCTCATAATTCTTTAACTATTTAAAAAAATTGATTTGAAAATTATATATATAAAAAATATTCGATTTAAATTGTTCCTTGAAATTATGAAAATTAATAAAGTTAAAGATTTTTATAATTGAAATTTTCAAAATTTATAATATATAATACTTTTCCTATATAAAAAAACTACTTTTTTTAAGTTTTTTAATAATTTCAATTTTAAAAATCTATAACTTTGTTAAAAAAATGGCTAAAGATATTTCATTTATTTCTTTAAATCATTTTAATAATTTTTAATCTTATAGATCATTTTTATAAACTTAATTCATAAATTGATTGAATTAATATATGATTTAAAAGTTGAAGAAATGAGGGGTTTTGATGTGTTTTCGCTTAGTGTGCGATAAGCCGGGGCCTAAACTCTTATTAATAAACTACGTTAATATAATTCTCCTTTTATTTCGATAATGATAATTATTTAGTTCAAATAGATATCGCATTTATATTTGATTTATTTGATTTTTTAAGATAAAGAATATTAATTATTATCTTTATATTTAAATTTTATATGATATATTTATATTCCATAAGAATTTCAAAAGCTTTAATAATATTATTATAGAGCTCCATTCCTATTTAAAATGTTAGAAGGAGATAATTCGTTTTTATTATATTAAATAAATAAAATGAAATAATCTTTTCAAAAATCTTTCTTGAAATATTAAATAAAAACATTAAATAATAGAATTTGATTCACTATTTATTGATTTTCTTAATCTTGAAAGAGGAATAGTTTTTGTTTATTTAAAGAATTTCAAATAATAACTATAGATTATATATACATTCAATAAATGAATTAAATAAAAGTTTAAAAGTTTCAGCCTAAGAAATGATTTAATAATAAAATTAAGTATTCCTATAGGTTTTAAGATTTTTTATAAATCCAAACTTATTATCATACTTATTTATTTTAGTATTATAATAATAAATAATCTATTTATTATAGAAGAATTTATTTATTGTAAAAGCATTTATACAAAATCTATAAAAAAATTAAAAATTAAATAGGTTTATTTTCAATCAAAATATCAAAAAGTAATTTTTTAAGATTTCCATTTTATTCTTCTTTATTATAATCATACTATTATCAATCCAAAAATCGAGAAATTTTGAGATTACTTTTAAAAAATGATTTTCATTTTTTATTTATCTTTCGAATGTTTATATTCCATTCTTTTTCTTTATTATCTTATTAATTCGTTTGAAAGATATTTCATTATTTTTTTCTTTATATTTCGAGTTTTATTGAAAGCCTTTAAAAGTTCTAAAAACAAATTTATAATATAATGTTAATAATTGTATATAGTTCATTAGAATTCGATATTTATTTATTCAATATAATTTAGAGTATAAAGAAAAATGAGAATGGAGGATATTATCGAGGATCATTTTAATATTATAATAATTCAAATTTATTATAAAAGTATTTTTTCTGTTTTCAAAATCAAAAATATATAGGTCAAATTGATATTTAAGAATATTATTCTTAAGTTATTATATACTTCATAAAGATTTAATTAGAAATATATAAATATATATCAACATCACTCAACAAAATAATTGAAGATGCATAGATTGATTTTGCGGAATACTTTAATTTATCTTTGAATGTATAAAAGCTTTTGATTTCAATCTATTATAACTTTCTTGAAAGTGTTTAATTCTTCTCATGTTAATATAAGTTTAATTATATAAATAAATGAAATAAATATTGATATTTATAAATTCCTTTAATAACTTTAATAAAAAGTATTAAATATTTTAAATTGATAATATTTTCATTCTCAAGTATTATATTTTCAATATAATTATATAAATAAAAAGTTCTATGAAATATATTGAGAAGTTTATAGAATAAATTAAAATGAATGGTTTTATTTGAGCATTTATTCTATTAATAGGAGATTAGAATATTGAAAATAAAGTCATAATAAGAAAAAGAAAGTTATAAGTTAAAAGAAAAGAAATTAATTGTATAGATTTAATTTATATTTAATTAACGAAGTATATCTATAAAAAAAATTAAATGATTTATTCGTAAGAGTATTTATTTTTGTTACATTCTATAATCTTTTTAAAGATATTGTTTATATTATTTATTTATCTATTTATTTTTAAAATATGAATTTCCTTTTATTTCTCTTTTTAAATAATCTTAAGTTCTTTTTTAAAAATTGAAATATAATTTCTTTTCTGAATCTGTTTTTTAATATAATTCTAAGCATACTCTAAAGAATTTCAATTAAAAGATGAAAATGATCATATAATATTAATGAATTATATTATATTTAAATATTAAAGAATATATTTTAATTTATATCTTAGTATATTATTTATGATTAATAATATGTAAAATAAAAGTTTTTTTATACTTCAACTTATATTTTCTTTTTTTTCAATCTTTAAATTTAAATATTTAAAATAAATTTAAAATAATCTTTATATATAAAGCTGATTAATTCCGTTCGTTATGCAATAATCTCTTTTCATCTGATATTTCTTTTTATAAATTTCAAAGCTTATATATACTTTTTAATATATACTAACTTTCTTTCTCTATTTTGAGTATATTAAAAATCAATTCACGACAAAAAGAATTCAAAATAAATATATTATATATATCTTTTTCTACTTCTTTATTTTCGAATTTCTTATATAATTCAATTTCTGATTCTTAACAATATTAAATTAATATTATTTCAATTTCTATTTATTCTTTATCAAACTTTCTAAAAAGAAATTCAAAAAATCTAATAATTTGTTATGCGTCATTATTCTTATGGATGTTTTTTTCTTAAATATACTTGTTTTATAATAAATTAAATAATATTAAAATGAAGATGCTTTTTATATTTTATTTATTTCAAAAAGAAATTACATTCAAATCTTATCTTAATCTAATTAACAAAAATATAAATCTTGAAATTAGATTTTAAAAAGTCTATTATAAGACTGAAATATACTTCAGAGATTTTAAAAATAATTTTGGATTTTTTAATAGCTTTTTCAAAATATATATCAAGATTGTATATAATTTAAAGAAAAGTGTTATAGAAATAAAATACTTCGAATTTTTCTTTCTATCAATCTATTTCTTTTTATTTTATCTGAATATTTTAAAGGATTAATCAATCAGTTTTATATTTTTGATTATTATCAAATATAAGCCTTATCTTTCGTTTTCTAAATATTTACTAAACATTCTCAATATTTAATAATAAAACTCATTAATATATTGCCCATAATTATATCTTTGATATTACTTTTAAAACTATATATCATTGTAGACTTAAATTACGAGCAATATATTGCTTATTCTTTAAGCTCTTATTTTCTTACAAGTCATTTTTTATGATATATGAATAAATGATTGTTGATTTATGAGGGTTTGAATTTGATAATAATGATATATTTATACATAAATTGGGGTGTTTCACGAAATTAGCCTATGCATCTTCAATTATATTACCAAATATAATTGTCATTAGTATTAAAAAGTGATTCAATTTAAAATCTAATCTTTCAACTTTCTTATTTTATATGATACATGATTATAAACCCTTTACAACCCAAATTAAATTAATAATAAATTCTTGGATATCTTCATTTTAGGTTATTATCATATAAGAAATAATTAATTTATAAATAATTCTATCAAAAAGATTAAAGAGATAAAAAGTATAAGGTTCTATAAAATATACCCCCAAATTACTTTAATAAAAATTATAAAGATTAAAGTTTTTTAACAAAATATATTAACAATTCGGTTTTTTGAATTATTTTCAAAGAACAAATATGATTGAAGGGCTGATTATTCAATATTTAGTAAACAGGATAAGATTGTATACATTATTGACCTAAATCTTGATATAAGTTTCTCCTAACTTTAGATTTAATTCGATGTAGCATAAATCTCTTATTATATTTCCTGAAGTTTAAATTAACCTCAACCAGTTTTCAATGTAGATAAGACTCTGAATTAGCATCTATATATCATGTTCTATGAACAGAGAGTTATACAAAAACATAAAAAATGACATAAAGAAGAGTATAAAAAAGGATATAGATAGGAATATGAACGAAAATCAAAGTTGGAATATAAATAAGAATATAAATGAAGATTTCAATCAAAAATGGAATAAATATAAATTCAAATAAATGACTAAAGAAAAACTCTTGATTTGATTATTCTGATACTTGATTATTTCAAATTTCAATACTATTTAGTAACAAAGAATCTATCGTATCTATTATTTCTAATAAATCTAATTCTTCCGCTAAAAATTCTGATAAGAATAATAAGAATAATAAGAGTATTGTTATATATATTTTTCAACTCAAGCGTAGCCAGAAATGGGAGTTTAGGGGCTGGCCCTCATATATATTATATAATATATAATGTATCATATTTTGAAGTAGTAGTAGTAGTAATAGTGATATTGATTCTTGTCCAGCGAACACAGATTTAAGATCTATATTCTGTGGCCTCCTAAGGAATATAGAAATATCCCAAATTGAAGGGCTTCAAAACTAAAACAATTAAATAATTATGGAAAAATCTCTGAGTATATAATGAGCTTTATAAAACTATTTAAAAACAGCACTCCTATTTCATTTCAAATAAATCTACATTAATTTAAAATAGTATTTAATCTCATGATAAATATAAAAAGATTAAAAAGCGTTTTTCAATATCACTAAAAAAAAAATAACAGAAAACCAAGAAAAAAATATTACCAATTAGAAATATACGGTTTGTAAAGGATGAGCTAGAAAAAGAAATTGTTAATTATACCAGCTTGTTATGATTTATAAATACTTTCAATAGAAAGATATCAATAAAGAAGAAAAAGGAAAGAGATAGGGATTTCAAATGATATATAATCTTATCAAAAACAAATATTGATATAAAAACCAATTAAATTTATTTTTTCAGGTTCAAACAATTTTCTTAATAACTATAAGAAGTATTTGATCCTTTTTATAACTATAATCAAGGAAACAGATAATCAGAATGACTATTTATTCAAGGGTTTTTAGAATTTGATATAGTCAATAATATTAAAAAAGTTTTATTCCATTTACAAAAATGTTTCGAATTAGGATTCAAATAATCGATTTTTTTACAATATTAAATAATGTCCTTATGTAAGAGTTGAGTAGTTAGTAGCTGTTATAGCTAGTATCAAAAAATATCTAGTTTGAACAGGGGTTTAATTTTGTACTTTAGTTTTTGTTTATAATATTGAGCGGAAGGTTTTAGGCTTTCTTTAAATCATTAAATTTATTGAACATAATAATAGATTGTTTTAATATACTTCTCATATTATTAATAATAGGTTGTGATCTAAGTTCAAAATCGAGTAAGTTATACAGTATGTTAATGTTGATAAGTATATTTATAATTTTGTTATTCTTAATATTTATATATGTCATAAACTATTTAATATGAATATCATGAAATACTTAATTAAAATAATATCAATGTATCATCTCATATATACTAGATCATAGATATATTGCTTATATATAATCAAATATATTTTGGATCAATACTCATTACTATTTGAGTTATATATTACAGATCTTATTATATATCATTAGTTTTACTATCAAAAATGTGGAAAATCAAATAAGAAGACCCCAAGCTGTATACTATTCATTTCTTATTTTAGTTTATAATATAATCATATTCAAAATATCTATTTTCATTGATTTATTACCCTAATCTATTGAACAGATTAAAATCTTCTTATTCGAAGGGAATATTTATCATTTTTTGAGTTTTCCTACAGTAATTTCTTTATCAAACCTTTTAATAGAATCAATATAACAGCGATAAATGAAATATAATGACTAAAATCTAGACTTGAAAACCATAAGGAAAAAGTAATCAAATCAATTAATCTTAATTTTAAAATTCTATTTTCCTTTTATGTCATATATTTTAATAATCTTTAGAAAAAGAATATATCTAATTGATGAATAAACAATACCAATAATGTTGATATGGAATACAAAATGTAATTTGACTACCTTTAGGATTGCATTTTTAAAGGGCATGTCTATATTTCTAAAGAAAATAGTAATTGAAGTAGTTCTTTAAGTAGATAGTATATTATATATTATAAAAATTAGAGATTTATAAAGAAATTTGATATAATTATTAATTCTGATATTGATTATTAATAGCCTATCCTATACAATTCAACCTGAATATGTTAATTCTTTTTTATTTTATACTTTGATATTATAAAGAACAAAGGGAATCATATGAACAATAACGGTCTTATATAATGATAATGTTAATAGACCATTAATAGTTTCAATAAAGCTTTGAATATATAAGCTTGTATTATAGAAAGTATATTTAATTCAAAAAGGATTGAATAATTTATATAAACATTTCTTTTTTATTAAAGGAAATGAGGATATAAAGTTTAGTAGTCTATTTCTATTGGATATATTATTTATGAAAATTCGAATACAATTAGAAAACTTAATTATTTGCAATTTTAGAATAGAATATGAAATGTTATAAGGCTTTCTATTTTTATTAATATTATATATATTTTATCTAATCAAATCAATATGATAAGATATTACGCTTTATTTTAATTATATAAATGATTTTTATTTATATCAAATATCTTAATTCCTAAACTCTAATACTTGTGTTTTATTAGATGATAGAGAGAAAATCCTTACATAACATAATAATAATATAATCATTTTCATTCTTGAAAAACTTAAAATGATTCATTTTATTAAAAGAATACATGAGAATATCTTTCTTTATATTATTAATAAGAATTTCATTGTTATATTAATTATTATAATTAAGAAACAAGTATAGTTTATTTTAAAATAGCTTAATATCTGATTCGATTATTACTTTATTTTTAAAAGATATACGACTATTAGAACTATCAAAGCTAAAATATATATTTAAATGATAAATGTTGATTATTAGGAATATATAATAAATGAAATCTTATTTATGTAATGGAACTTTCTATCACGGCGCCAACTACATGATCTGTAGTTGCCTTCGTGCCTCAGGCATAGACCACTAGCGTGCCCTACTTCCTATAAGTAGGGCCTCACCCTTCCAAAGTCCTTTTAACCTTATGGTACAATATAAGTCTTTACCTGTACCATGACACTTTCTTTCAAGCTGGATTTATTGAAAACAATATTATACTATATCCTTATAATATATTAAGAATATAGAGACTTTGTATAATATTATAAAAAGTTTCAATATTAACATGCTAATTTGAAATACTCTTATAATTATTATCAGAAGATCTCTAAGTGTTTAATACAATACTATAAATCGCTAATTGAATTTAAAAAATAATCTAGATAATCACATTTATTTCTATTCTTATCGATAATAAAAAGTTTTAATTATCTCTTATTTTTAATAGTACGATTTTGAATATCAATTCATTTTATTTTAATATTTATTCGTATTAAAGATATATTTCCCTTTTGTTTCTCTTTTCCTTTATTTTTTCTTTTTCCAATGAAACCTCCCTTTTTTGATTAACTTATTGAATGATAATTAGGAACATAAGATATGTTTCTATTTTTGATATATCTAATCTTAATTATATTTATGAATACCTATCTTTAAAATATAAATTCTTTCTTTCTTTAAAATCTCTAAAAAATGTTAGTCTTATTCTAACTAACTAAAAAAAAATTATTCATTTGAGTTTTCTTGCTTTTATATATAAATTTGCTTTCTATAATATTAAATAAGCTTATGATTTAGTATATCCTTATATTCCTTGGAAGACTTTTAGGGTTAGCTTTATACTGACTTACTAGATGTTAATAAATACTATTATTACTACTACTTTATAGCATATAATATATCATTAATCATTTAAAAAGGGATTAATAATCCTCATTAATATGAAATATTTATTATGTCAAAAATGGACATTATAATTTATTATACACTTATTATATAATACCTTTTAGATTAATAGTATATCGAATATAAATTAAAGTTAATTACATAATTATTAATCTTTTTCATTAGAAGGCTTTGAAATTCTCTCACTAAAAGAATCATATTAATAAAAGAAATGAAGACAAAAATGACAGATTTCAAATAGAATCCAATTCAATTAAAATATTAAAAGGAAAAGATTAGAAATTAAATATTTTGTCATATGAAATTAAAGACAGAATTGTTTATGTTACAAATAAAATTCGAAAAATTGAAAAGTTAGAAATCTAAAAATAAAGATGTTTTTATAGCAAAATAGTGATATATTAACTATAAGATTCAACATATTCGAAAGAGGTTCAATAAAGTAAAAAGAATTATAAAAATAAATACAAAAAATAAGGAATTATAAAAATTATAGAAAAGTAAATAAAAAGATTAAAAAAGTTTTACAATATAATGGGATTATATAATAACAAATCTAAATCGTTTCAAAGAACAATAGATTTTTCGGCTTTCTTATTTATCTAAGCATTACTTGAATATATTGTATAATTAGTATAGCTAAGCTGTAGATAGATTGAATCGATTAAGACTTTATTACTAATAAGATATGTTTCTATGAAGAAAACTAAATAAAAACTAGATTCTTGACAATCTCTAGTATAATAATCATAAAAATAATTCTTTAATATTAAAAATCTTCAAGAACCTAACAAATCATAATATCGAAAATAACAACGTGAAGAAAAAATCCAATATTATTTAAAATAAGACAATTTTCACACTTCAAAATATATATTCAGAAAATCATTCATAATTCAATGCAAGTGTAAAGCAATTCTGTTTACGATAGATCTAGATTCTTGAAGCTAGTATTTGAATCTTAATAAAAGAACTTACTATTTTCATTAAAATTGGAAATTAGAAGTTTTCATTATGAATAGCAAATTGCTGTGATATTCTTGAAACTTTATCTCATTATTGTTTTATTCCAAAAATCGTATTTGTTTTTTTCATATACTTTGGTGAAGGTGTCGAGATTATGAAAACCATTCGAGAGGAAATGAGCAGCATTACACTCATAATATTCATTTTCTAATAACTCGAAATTCATTCAACATCGAGAGACGTTGTTCTTCGATCGTACAATCTAATCGTACATTATTTGAATTTAAAAAGTACAATAACACATCCCCTTTAAATTTCAGTATTTAGCATTAACTAGAGACTTTAAAAAAAAGATAGGATACTTATTTATAATAAAATAAAATAAATGTAAAAGGATCATTTTATCAAAACATAACATATTTACTAATTAAAATCTAATATAAATAGGATTTTTGATCAAAAGTATCAATTTTTGAACCCATGTAAACTTTAGTTTTTCAATTTTTCAATTTTTCAATTTATATTTATTAGCTTAAAAAATACTTCTATCCAAGTTAGGAACCAAAGAAAGCAGAGAGTAGTAGTAGTAGTAGTAGTAGTATTTATTAACATTCATCGAGCTAGTATAAAACCGACTTTAAAAACCTTCTAAAAAGTAT
This sequence comes from Botrytis porri, assembly GCF_014898465.1. Lineage (NCBI taxonomy): Eukaryota > Fungi > Ascomycota > Leotiomycetes > Helotiales > Sclerotiniaceae > Botrytis > Botrytis porri. The sequence continues at coordinate 2,815,362 of NW_024066077.1, forward strand.
AAAGATATGCTAAACTATAGATTCATTTAAATATCTTAAAAAGAAATTTGTATATACAGGGATCAGAACTTATTTGAGTAACTCCTTTTTTACTAATTGAAATAAAATCAGTAATATTTAAGATTCTAAAAAGTCAAATATAGTTTTCAAGAATAATAAGTATAAAGCTATAAAGGTATATATTTAAAAAAAATGTATTTAGCATTATAAATCCTTTATTCTATTTTTAATTACTATTTTAAATTAGGTATAAAGGGGAGTAAGGTTTTATTAAAAAAAGAAAAAAAAAAGAAAAGAAAGAATTAAAAAAGATAAGTGTTTTTAATAGGGATAAATATTAATATAGAATTAAATGATTTTGAAGAATTCAGTCAATACTAGCGATTATAATATTAAAAACAAAAATGAATTAAGACCTTTTATTATCAATAAGAAAAAAATAAAAGTAATTATCTAGATTATTTTTTAAATTAAACTAATAATTTTCAATATAGTATCAAATATTTTGATGTTTTCTAATAATTATAAAAGCATTTCAAGTTAATATTTCAATATTTAAACTTCCTATAATATTATACAAAATCTCTATATTCTGTACATATAATTAGAATATAATATAGTATATTTCTTAATAGATTTAACTTAAAAGAAAGCTTTATTATATAAATGAGGTTCTATTTGTTATAAATATTCAAGAGTATGAATTATTATTTATTTTATTAGAATTATTTTATTTCATTGTGAAGTTTTTTAATAATAATATCTATTTTATTAATAATAGATTTTGAAACAGGCTTTAGATTTTATATAGGTTTATGAATGCTAAGGTTGGTAAACTTATTGATAATCTTATTCCTCTTTATATTTATATGTTTAAAGAATCAATAGATTTTGATGTTGAAGATCTATATAATATTTTAACAAATATAAAAGATTTATTGGGAGGAATTGGATACATTTTTGTGTATATATTAGATTACTAATATACTATTAATATAGAGTTATAAATGTTATTTATTAAATAAAGGGGTTCTTAAGGTATATTTAAAACTTATATAAGCTTTAATTACCTTTAAATTGAAGATATATAAGATGTTATTGATTGAGTTTAAGTTAATAATTATTTACTTTTTCATTTTAATATATTATGTATTTGTATTCAATAATCCTTTTTTTATTAACAATTTATTCAACGTTATTCAAAAAGATTGAAATCTTATTAAAGAAAAGATAAAATTATTATTCCTTAAAGCTAATAGCTGTAATTTTTTTATTTATATTCCTTATTAAATTTGTTCAACATTTTAGAGAAAATTATAGGGATTATAATATAAAATAAATAATATAAAGAAAAATTATTCTTAAATATTGAATTTTGATTTTGGATTTCTATTATTAGTTAATACTTTTACCGTTAATAATAAACAGAGATGAGATCTAATGGATTATAGAATAAAAAGTGTTTATTAATTATATATATAATAAAATAAAGCATAATTTCATTTAGTATAACCTTAATAAATAAAATGCCTATATCTCTAAAGAGAATAATAATCAAAATAATCTTTCATATAGAAAGTAAACCCTAAAGAACTAAAACAAGTATTTATTTAAATAAATTAATATATTAATTTATTCAAAAAAAAAAAACAATAAGATTATAACTAGCATATTAAATACAAAGTAATTTTGTTTTATTATTATATTATATTTCAATTTTGTATATAAAAAAGGAAACAATATAGATAATTACAATTTTCTATAAAGTTAAGATTAAAAAATCATTAATTATCTTTATAAAACTATAAATACAATATATTATTATTTAGACTTTGATAATCCTTATAATCATATACTTTTTGAAAATAAATCTTTTATTAAATCAGATTTTTAATTTTTTAGAGTATATTAAGCTTCATTTTCGATTATAATAATTAATATAATAGTAAACTCCTTATTAATAATATAGGGGGGAGTATAAACCCTTTTCTTTTTAATTAGATAAATTATTTCGAGTTTTTTGAAAGCAAAAGTAATCTTATTATTATTATTATTTTATTCAAGAATTTTCTCTATATTATCTATTAGAATAAGAATGTTAAAGTTAAGGAATTAAAAGGCTTGATATAGATAAAGGTTATTAGTATATTTAAAATATAATGTTATATCTTGTAATATAAGTTTTGTCAAATATAGTATATATAATATTAAAAAGAGGGAAAAGCTTTAAGGTATTCTATAATTAATTCTATATTTAAATCTGATCGAATTTTCTAATTATACTTGAATAAATCAATTAATAAGGAAGAATTCGATTAATCTTAGGAGGATTAAAGATTAATCTTATTTAATTATTCTTTTTAATAATTTTTGTTTTAGAAGTGTGTTAAAGACCTCTTGGATATTTATAATGATTATAATAACCTCTAATTTGTAAGCAAAAGTTACTTCTATATTATAAATAAAGCAAGTTATTAGATTCATAATAATTCTTTTAAAAAAACTTCCTTTATATTATAAATTAAGAATATTATTGGTTAGTATAATTCATATTAAACGATAAATTATAATTCTCTTTAGATCTTTTAAGATATAGGAAATAAATATAATAAATTACTAAAAGTAAATTGAGGATTAATCCTTTTTATTAATCTTAAATAGTATAGCCATTTTGACAAGCTTTTAAGCTTATAAAAAGAAATTTAATACTAAACATTAATTATAGAATTCATATAAAGAGTGATTTATTATTAATTAATAGATCTTGTATATTTATATTATAATATAATTTATATTTAATAAAGTTTTGAAAATCCTAATGGTATTTTATTTTATTTAATTTCTTTTATTAAAATAGATTGTAATTATTTTAAAGTATTTAATTTAATTTAGTTTTTGAGGGGATTATATTCAAGATTGTTTGATATATTAAAGTAATTGAGCATCTTCTTGTATAGGGTTTCAGTCTTTTTATAGTATCTTCTATAAGGATTTTGTTGATATATAATGAAGAAGATACCAATTAATAACCCTATATAGCTCCTTATTATTTTTAACTCTATTTATAATATTGAATTACTTTGTAAAAGATATATATTATTTAAAGAATATTCTTTTTTGAGGTATTATATTCATGGAAATGAGTTCAATATGCCTTTTTATATTCAGGAGTTTATTATAATATCATTTTATTATTTCCTCTATTAAACTTACTAATTATATAAATAGCAAAGTTTGTTATTAAAGTGAAGTTAGTTATATATGCTTTAATTATTATTTCATTCATAAGGGAAAGGATATTAAAAAGATAGACTATATCTATATATATTAAATTAGAAAGTTCATTTAATTTTATTTCCAAAATTCTATAATAATATTATTCCCCTAAGATTATACCTTATTCTAGAATAATAATTATTTATATTTTATAATCTAAATTATTTTATATATCTTTTTTAATAATAATATTAATAAATTTTTTTAAAAAAAATAAGATCAATAATATAATTAATCCTATATATAGGATTATTAGGGATATTAATAAAGTCTATATTATTATTATTAAATTAATATGTTAAATCTGAGCCCTTATATCTGAATTACATTTTTAATTTAAATGTATAATGTTAAGTATTAAAGTTGCTCTTTATTAAGTATTAAGATAATAAAATTAGGTGGAATATATGATTTATTATCTTATTATTACCCAGCTATTAATATGGATTAAATCTAATGTTTTTATTTATATCGATTTAGAGAAGGTTTTTATTATAAATAAGATAGCATTGTTATGTATGTAGTAGTAGTAATAATATTTATTAATGTTCATTGAGCTGGCATAAAATCGATCCTGGGAATTTCCTCAGGGGTATGAGAATGTATTAAGCTATAAACTTATCTAAATACTTTAGAAAATAATTTATATATATAAGAATTAGGGTTTATTTAAACAATTCCTTTTTTATTAATTAAAATAGAATTAATAATGTTTAAAACTTCGAAAAGTCAGATATAGTTTTTAGGAATAATAAGTATAAAGTTATAAGAATATATATTTAGAAAAGTATATTTAGTATTATAAATCTCTTACTTCATTTTTAACTACTATTTTAAATTAAATATAAAGAAGAAATAAGATTCTATAAAAAAGAAAAGAAAAAGAAAAGAAAGAATTAAATAAAAAAAATGTTCTTAGTAGAAATAGATATTAATATAGAACCAAGTAATTTCAAAGAATTCGATTAGTATTAATAATTATAATATTAAAAATAGAAAGTAATTAAAGCCTTTTATTATTAATAAGAAGGGAAATAGAAATAATTGTTTAAACCATTTTCTAAATTAAGCTAACGATTTTCAATATAATATTAAATACTTTAAAGTCTTCTAATAATTGTAGAAGTATTCTAAATTAAATACTTGAGCTTTTTATAATATTATATAAAATCTTTATATTTTATATATAAAGCTAGAATATAATATAATATATTTCTTAGTAAATTCAATTCAAAAGGAAGTTTTATTATATAAACAAGGTTTTATTTATTATAAATATTTGAAAATATAAATTATTATTTGTTCTATTAAAATTATTTTATTTAATTATAAAGTTTTTTAATAATAATATCTATTTCATTAATAATAGATTTTGAAATGAACTTTAGATTTTATATAGGTTTATAAGTGTCAAGGTTGGCAAGCTTGTTAATGGCTTTGTTCTCCTCTATATTTATATATTTAGGGAACTAATGAATCCTAATATTAAAGATTTATATAACATCTTAACAAGTATAGAAGGTTCATTAAAAAAAGTTGAATATACTTTTATATAGATATTAGATTATGAATATATTATTAATATAAAGCCATAAATGCTATTTATTGAATAAAGAAGTTCTTAAAATGTATTTGAGATTTATATAGATTTCAATTATTTCTAAATCAAAGATATATAAGGTACTATTAATTAAGTGTTACGGGAGCTGCCTCTAGGGTCACGTGGAAGTGTCTAGAGATCTCTCGAGGTGGTTTAGACTAGACTTCAAGTAGGAATTCAATAAGGTTGTAACTGGTTGCAATTCTCGTAACTATAGTAATGAAAATAATGATTGTTCTTGAGCACGAAGCTCTACATTGTAATGAAATCTGTTCTCTTATATAGACCTTCCTGCTCTGCAGAACCTACAGTTCTGTCTTGTCTGGATCCTCTGGATCCTATGGATCTAGATGTTTATTCTTCGATCCCCTAGATCCTCTAGGTCCATCACGTGACTTCCTGACCATGTGACGCGGTATATTGGATGCCGTCGTAACATTAAGTTCAAATTAATAATTATTTACTTTCTATTTTGGTATATTATATATCTATATCTAATGATTCTTTTTTTATTAATAATTTATTTCAAATTATTTAAAAAGATTGAAATTTTATTAAAGAAGAGATAATATTATTATTTTTTAAAGTTAGTAATTATAGCTTCTTTATTTATACCTTTTATTAGATTTATTTAGTACTTTAAGGAGAGGTATAAGAATTATAGTATGAAATAAGTAATATAAGAAAAAATTATTCCTAGGTATTGAATTTTGATTTTAGATTTTTATTATTAATTAGTACTTTTACTTTTAATAATAAATAGGAATGAGATTTAATGAATTATAAAATAAAAGGTATTTATTAATTATATATATAATGAAATAAAGTATGGCTTTGTTTAGTATAATCTTAGTAAATGAAATATCTATATCTTTAAAGAAAACAATAGTTAGGGTAGTCTTTTATATAGGAAATATATTCTAAAGGGTTAAAGTAAGTATTTGTTCAAGTAGATTAATATATTAGTTTATTTAAAAGGAAATGATAAGATTGTAATTAGTATATTAAATATAAGATAGCTTTGTTCTACTACTAAATCATATTTCAATTTTGTATATGAAAAAGGAAATGATATAGATAATTATAGCTTTTTATAAAGCTAAAGCTAAGGGATTATCAATTATCTTTGTGAAATTATAGATATAATATACTACTATTTAGACTTTAATAGCTTTTATAATCACATACCTTTTAAAGATTAGCTTTCTATTAAACTAGATTTTTAATTATCTTAGAATAAATTCACCTTTACTTTTGATCATAATAATTAATATAATAATAAGCTTTTTATTAATAATATAGAAAAAAATATAAACCTTTTTTTTTTAATTAAATAAATTATTTTGAGTTTTTTGAAGGTAAAGGTAATCTTATTATTATTATTTTATTTAAAGATCTTTTTTATATTATTTATTAGAATAAGGATATTAGAATTTAAGGACTAAGAAGTTCAATATAAGCAAAGATTATTAACATATTCAAAGTGTAATGTTATATCTTATAATATAAGTTCTATTAGATATAGTATATATAATATTAAAAAGAGAAAAAAGCCCTAAGGTATTCTACAATTAATTCTGTAATTAAGCATAGTCGAATTCTTTAATTGTACTTAAATAAACCAATTAATAAAGAAGGATTTAATTAATTTTAGAAAAGTTAAAGGTCAGTTTTATTCAATTATTCTTTCCAATAATCTTTGTTTTAGAAATATATTGAAAACTTCTTAAATATTTATAATAATTATAGTAACCTTCAATTCATAAATAAAAGCTACTTTTATATTACAAATGAAATAGGCTATTAGGTTTATAGTAGCTCTTTTAAAAAGAGCTCCCTCATATTATAGGCTGAGAAGGCTATTGATTAGTACAATCCATACCAAGTAGCGGACTATAATTCTCTTCAGATCTTTTAAAATGTAAAAAATGAGTATAATAAATTATCAGGAATAAATTAAGGATTAATTCTTTTTATTAATCTTAAATAGTATAATTACTTTAATAAGCTTTTAGGCTTGTAGAAAGAAATTGAATATTAAATATTGATTGTAAAGCCTATATAAAGGGTAATTTATTATCAATTAGTAGACCTTGAGTATTTATATTATAATGTAATTTGTATCCAATAAGATGTTGAAGATTCTAATAATGTTTTGTTCGATTTCTTCTACCGAAACAAATTAAAAGTACTTTAAAATGCCTAATTCAATCCAGTTTTCGAGAAAGTTGTGTTCAAGATTGTTTAAGGTATGGTATTAAAGTAGTTAAAAAACCTTTTTATATAGAGCCTTAGCCTTTTCTATAATGTTTTTATAAGGATTTTATTAATATATAATAAAAAAGACTTTAGATTAAACTCTAATTTGTATTAGTTAATAATCTTATAAAACTTCTTATTATTTTTAATTCTATTTATAATATTTTTTTAATAATTATATTTTATATATTAAACTACTCTGTAAAAGGTTTGTATTGTTTGGAGAATATTTTTTTCTAAGGTATTATGTTTACGGAAATAAGTCTAATATACCTCTTTATATTCAGAGATTTATTATAATACTATTTTACTGTTTTCTTTATTGAATTTGTTAATTATATAAATAATGAAGTTTATTATCAAAGTAAAGTGAATTATGTATACTTTAATTATTATTTTATTTGTAAGAGAAAGAGTACTAGGGAGATGGACTATATTAATATATATTAGATTAGAGAGTTTATCTAGTTCTATTTTTAGGATTCTATAATAATATTATTTTAATAAGATTATACTTTGTTCTAAAATGAAAATGATTTATATCTTATAATTCAAGTTATTATATATATTTATTCTAATAATAATATTAATGAAAAAAATATTTAAAAAGGTAAGGTTAATAATATAATTAGTCCTATATATAAAATTGTTAGAAATATTAATGAAGTTTATATTATTATTATTAAATTAATATATTAAATTTAAGTTTTTATATTTCGATTACACTTTTGGTTTAAATATATGATGTCGAGTATTAAAATCGTTTTCTGTTAAACATTTAGATAGTAAAATCAGGTGAAATATATAATCTATTACTTTATTATTATTTAACTATTGGTATAGATTAAGTATAATATTTCTATTTATATTAATTTAAAGAAGATTTTTGTTATAAATAGGGTGGCATTGTTATATATATAGGTCAATACTTTTATATATATATATATATTATAACTTAAGGGTAATTTAGCTCTTTAGGATTCATAAGGTTTTAAGAATTCATAGAAATATAATAATTATAATTCGGATGGTTTTGTATGTATATATTGGTAATAGTTTAAAGTTTTTGGATATAGATGATATTGGTTTATTGAATATTGAAGATTATAAGGATTGTTGTATATATAGAAGTACTTTTGTTAATATTAGTTTAATATATTTAAAGATTATATTATCAGGTTAATTGAATATGAATTTCATTACAAAATCTATAATATTATATTAATATTAACAAATTGTTTTTTTAGAATTAAATATATTTAGTTTATTAGAGTTATATATATTATAAAGAGTATTCTTATTACTTTTTCTTTTTAATTTTAAATATAATTTAGAGTGTTTATTTTAAAGAAGGATAGATATTTGAGTTATAATTATAAACGCTTATATCTGGTTTTAAATTAAGGTTTAATTAATAATAAAGAGGGATTTCATTTGTTCATATTAAATAATAATCTTTTTATATTTATATTTATTAAAGGATATTATATTTATAAAAGCATTTGATATCTTTACTTTAAAATCTTTAATAATTATATTAACTATTTTATATTAAACTTTGTTCATTTTTTAAATAATCTTAAATTTATTTTTAATAAAAAGTATTATAATATTCTTTTTATATTAAAGAGTAATAGAGTATTTATTATATTCTATTTTAGAAGATTTATAATAATTAATATATTTAAGAGATGTTATATAATTAATTTTTATTAATCCCTTATGTGTATTTGTTTAATAGCTATAATAGGTATAAAGGGGGAGTCGGTAGTATCTGAAGGAGGAGTAATATTCTTAACAGTCTAAATTATATTAAGTTATAATATACTTCTTTTTTATAAGTTTAAAAGGATTATTAATATTGAAAAAAGTAAAGAGATGAATTATTTTAATAAATAAAATGATTCAGGTAAATCCTATTAAAATGTTTATTAACTTTATAACTAAAGTATTTAATTATAATTAAATGTTTCTTTATTTATATAAAGGTTTTATTAAGAATAAGGGCCTTGTTCATTATAATTATATTGTTATTTAGATTTATAAAGAAAATAAGAACCTTTTTAACCATATAGTTATATCAAATCTTAAAAATAATTAAAAATATAGTATCTAATATTTATAAAATCTTTTATTAATTATACTTATTATAGAATAGATTATCAATATTATTGTTTATTAGAGTAATAATCTAGTCTATAGTTATAAACGAGATTATTATAATATTAATTAAAAAGAAATCTTTAATAATTTTTATAAATTGTTATTAAAAAGTAAAAACAGAGGATCGATTAAGTAAAACAGGGGGTTTGTATTTAACAAGTAGTTTGTAATTCTAATATTAAATATAATTCAAGGTGAAGCTCTTTTTTAATATTATTTATACTATTAGACTTAATTACTTTTATAAAGGTTTTAGAACTAATGGTCGACGTAATATAAGCTGAAAATTAAATATAAGCACCGGAAGGTGTAAAGGAAGCTATAGTGTTTATAAAGATAATAATAGTTACAAAATTAACCATTAAGTCTGTAAATTCCTTTATAAAAATCACATTAAATATATTTATATAAAATACTACAAAGGAATTAAGTAAGATTGTAAGGCCTATAATAACTATGTATTTGTTCTTTATATTATATTTGAAGATATTAAACTGCTTTTTAATAATATTCAATATGCGCAAGACAATATTATAATTATAATAATTAACTTTAATAAAAAATATATAAATATTTATTCTACATCTTTATTTTTTAATTGTAAATAATTTATTAAAGTTGATTAGGAATTATAAGTTTAACATGTATATAAATCTAAAGTTTAATAGTTAAAAGAAATAATTCAGACTTATAAACCTATTACTCAATAATATTACTATAGAAGTAATTATTATAATAAATAAGAGGGTTTATGGAGAATATAGAAAGTTAATTTTATATAACAAAGTCGAAAATACGAAGATATTTCGATTTTGAAATGTTGTGTCGATCTATTGTTATATATGTAGGCCAATGCCCTTGCGTATATATATCATGATCTAAAGGCGATCTGACTCTTTAGAATTCGTAAGATTCTAAGAATTCATAAAAAAACATAGTAATTATAAATCAAATGATTTTATATATATATATTAATAGTAATTCAGAAATCCTAAATATAAATAATATTGACTTATTAGATATCAAAGATTATAAGGATTATTATATATATAGAAGTACTTTTGTTAATATTAATCTAATACATCTGAAGATTATATTATCGGATTAATTGAGTGTGGATTTTACTATAAAATCCATAATATTAAATTAATATTAACAAATTATCTTTTTAGAATTGAATATATTTAGTTTATTAGGATTATATATATTATAAAGAATATCCTTATTGCTTTCTCTTTTTAATTTTAAATATAATCTAAAGTTTTTATTTTAAAAAAGAATAAACGTCTAAATTATAATTATAAGAATTTATATTTGATTTCAAATTGGAATTTAAGTAATAATAAAGGGGGATTCAACTTATTTATATTAAATAATAATCTTTTTATATTTATATTTATTAAAGAATACTATATTTATAGGAACATTTGATATCTCTATTTTGAAATCTTTAATAATTATATTGGCCACTTTGTATTAAACCTTATTTACCTTTTGAATAGCCTTAAGCTTATTTTTAATAAAAAGTATTATAATATTCTTTTTATATTAAAAAATAATAGAATATTTATTATATTCTATCTCAAAAGATTTATAGTAATTAATATACTTAAAGAATGTTATATAATTAGTTCTTATTAATTCCTTATGTATATTTGTTTAATGGTTGTAGTAAATGCAGAGGGGAAGTTAGTGACACCTGGAAGGGAAGTAATATACTTAACAGCCTGAAAGAAAGCAGAGAGCATCCTTCAAGATATCGATTATGGTCAGGCTTACTTGTAATGCCTTATCCGTTACCAGAAATGTTATAATTCGAAAGTTTTGGAAATTATATATATTTCGAAGATAAAATATAAAAATTGGGATGTGGATAATCTATTAATTTCATGCATAAATCAAACTATCAATTCCATTTTAAATTTTATAATCATTAATATTCGAAAGAATTTCAATTTATTATTTCATCGAAATCATTATTATAGTGAATAAAAATCACAAGATAAGAATTATTTTCACTTTTAAATAAATGAGATTTCCTTGTTATGGTCAACATCTTAAAGTAGTAGTAGTAATAGTAGTAGTAGTATTAATTAACATTTAGTAAGTTAGGATAAGATTAACTCTAAGAATCTTTCAAGGAACATAGAGATATACTAAATTATCAACTTATCTAATATTATAAAAAATAGATTTATATATAGAAACAAAGGTAGGACACTAGGGGGGAATAGGTTTTTATATCTTTTTCCTATCTACTTCATTCAATTAAACACAGATACAGGCGTATCGCATGGTCTTAGTATAGCTATATAAATCGAATCGATTATGAATTTATTACTATTATTATAAAAACAAACTGTAGGAAAAACATGAAAAAACCAAGGAAAGATTTTCTTGGGAAAACCTATTAATCTTTATTATATTCGAAACAAGAAACCTTCTTATATTCTTTTTTATAATTATTAAGTTGATACCTATTTAGGTTGAGAAGATATTATTATTAATATTGAAGAAAAGGATTGAGTATACTTATATTAGTATTATTAATAATAGGCTTATTATATTAAATATAATTAATAAAAGAAATCAAATTGAAGATTTTTATAATATTTTAGGCTTTTTAATATTTAAAGGTTTTATAGGGAGATTTTAATTATAAAGAAAAAGGTTTTTAGGTATAAGAAAATGTAAAATGAAAACTTTTTAAAAAGCTTTTCTTTTTTCAAGAAATATTTTATAAAAGATATATTAATATAATATTTAATATTCTATTAATATATTTATAATGATTTTATATAGATAAAGATAAATACTAGATCTTTTATTCATTTATGATATATTTGATTTAAATATATTATATTTTATTACTAATATATAATACGGTAATAACCCCATATAGTATTATTTCATGTATTAGTATCTTAAATGTTAAAAGTACTAGTTAAGGCTTAGTATATACTATTTTAGATCGTTTTGATTTTCAAAATATTATTATTTTAATTTTAATTTAAAAAGTATTAATTTGATTTAAATTTATAAGGATATTAATATTTTAATTTCAATTAAAAATATTAATTTAATTTAAATTTATAGGGATATTAATATTTTGATTTCAATTTAAAAAATGTTAGTTTAATCTAAATTTATAAAGATATTAATATTCTAATTTCAAATTCAAAAGTAATATTAATTTAAATATATTATAAAATTTGGATTTTCTGTTCAAACTATAATTAATTAGATTAGGAAATCAGATTCTAGTTTCAAATTGAATCTTAAAGCTTTTGTTTTTTGAATAAACTTTATTTTGCTTTATATTCTTTAATTTTATTAATATATTTTTTAAATATTCTTCTTTTTTTAAATTTTAATATATAATTAATATTTCTAATAAAATATCTGATTTTGATCAAGATTTATTTTAAAGGAGGGAAAAAGGATTAATTGAAAAGCTTCGAGAAAGACAAATATTTATAGGATTTAATATATAAATATTTAAAGGCTTTTAAGGTATAAGGTTTTGAGATAAAAAGCTTAAAGAACTTAAGGAATAAACAAATTGATTGAAAGATTTAAAAGGTATAAAAAACATTAGAGATTTTATTATTAATAATAATTAATATTTGATTCTTAAATAAATAAAAAAGAAATACCTTGAGTTAATCTCAAATCTTTTATAAATATTAATAAAATAAATAATAAAACTTTAAGTTTTATTATTTTAATCTTACTCTTTCTTTCAAGTTTTATAACCTTCTTTATAATACTCTGAATCCTTTTTTTAAAAATTAAACAATATTATTTATTTAAATCTAATTCCAAAATAATGATTATTATTTATATTTCCTCAACTTTATAATCAAATTCAAGTATATCTTCTTTTGTAATATAATTTAATAAAAATAAAATAATCTAAATAAGATTACTTTAATATCCATATTATAAAGAATCCCATTAATCATCTCGAATCTAAGCTTTTATTGTTTAACATTAGTTTGATCTAAGAATGAAAGCTTTTTTAATTGAATGATATTATCTTCTTTATTATATAAAAATTAGGTAAATAATATTAATCATTATAGAATTACCTTTTAATATTATTTTTCTTATTCATTAAATATATTATTCAAAGCTTATTTCACTTCCTCTTTTGTAATTTCTTCAGTTATTTTCTTAAACTTTTGTTTTTTTAATAATCTTTCCTTTTCTATTTATTATTTCTTTTCTAAAGTTATTTGAATTAGCTTTATTTTATTATTTGTTTTACCCTTTATTATTCTTATATTTATATCTGTATACTCTTCTTCTATAACATTTATATCTACAACATTTATATCTATAATATTTATATCTATATTATCTATATCCACACTATTTACATCTATATCTCCTTCTTCTTTATAATTATTATTTTGAATGATTCTAATATATTTATTACTTTTATTATCAACTTTATTTATTATCTATTTACAACATATTTCTGATTCTTTTCTTTTTTATCAATTTTAAGAAAAGTTATTTAGTCCTTTTTATACTTATTAACATTACTTATAAATAATAATATATCAATCATAAGCATTTAAATTAATAAAAATTAGTTTATTAAGATCTTTAATTTAATTAAATAGGATTCAATTATTATTATTATTATCATTTAATTCTTTATTAAAATTATAGTTAAAGTTAAATCTAATCTTATTATTATTAGTATTATTTAGATTTAATTGAAAATCAATCAAATTTAATTAAGAATTGATTAAATCTGGTTGGAAATCTAATTAAGAATCTAATTCAAAATTTGATTAAAAATTTAATAAAATATTATCTTTATTTTAATAGTTTTGAATTTGATGATTTTTAATACATTGAGCTTTATTATTAGTAATAAACTTAAAAGAATAAGTTTGATTATTATAATCTAACTTAGTATTATAAGAATTATATATATTGTTTATATAAATAGAATCTCTTCTTTTATTTTTTCAAATTTGTTTTTTCTTTAAATAATTTATTATATAAAATTATAGAAAAAGAAGAATTACAAAATCTTCAACTAGTTTATTATATTATAAAATCAAATCGAACACTTATGAATAAATATAGTACTATATTTTTATAATAAATATATTATAATATTATAATATTAATTCCTCTTATATATAATAAAGTATAATATATATATATATAAGATGCTTTAATATTCTAAAAGTCTAAACATATATAAATAATGCTTTTAAAATTAATTAAAGATCGTTTTCTGTTTAATATATATTTAATCTGATAATTATTTCCTTTAATTAAAATAACTTTCATTTCTATAATTTACTATTTTATTTTCTTATAATTCTTTTAGAATATATTGGTAAGTTCTGAATTAAATATCTTAAAGTTTCAATGTTTTTCGAATTCTTATATAAAATAATGCTAAATATTATTTAATATTAGTAAGATTGAAAGATTTTGAAATAAATTTTATTTATTATTAATAAATTCATTAATATTGAAAGTATAATGTTTATAACAAATAATACTAATATCTATATAAAAGAAATACTAATAAATAATAGAAGGAATCTCTTTAATATATTTCTATATTAAAAAATGATATTCTTTTATAATAAATATAATAATATTGAATCTTTCTTTAATATTTACCATAACAATAATCTATTAAATACATTTATATTCCTTACCTTTACTTTTAATTTGAATATAGATATTATTGATAATATATTAAGTATAATATAAATATATAACTTATAGAGACTAAATCAAATTATTAATTGAATTCTTTTATTTATTAGAAATACATATGTACTTATTCTTTTAATCTAATTAATTAAATATTAAAAAGGCCTTTTCTATTTGAAAATAATATTATTCTCATTAAAACTCATTTTCTCTTAAAATAATAGCTTAATAAATAGGGAGAATATACTTATTAATATTAATATAAATTATAATAATTAATATTAATTTATAAATTACTTAAGTATATATATTATTAATAATAAAGAATCTCTAGAAAACTTGAAAGCTTTATAAAAAGATAAATATTATAAATATTATTTAGAATTAATTATGTTTATTTATTTTAATATTATAATAATTTTTAGAATTAATGTTTTGAATTACTTATACATATATTAATAGCTTTCAAAAATCAGTCTTTTTGTTACTATATTATTAAAATTATGTATACTTTTTAACTCAATTTATTTAATAAATACTAATTTTTTAGTTAAAAAGATTAATATATTGTTTTATAATTGTTTATTAAAAATCAATAAATTAAATAGGATTAAGAGATTATATTAATATTAAATCCATTTAAAGCTTTACCATTAATTCCATTATTAATAAATTGTTAATAAATAAATATAAGGTTTTATAAGAACTTTATTAATAATATATATATTTTCCTTATTATTTTTTAATATATAATAATAAAATTCATATTTATATTATTTTATTGAATAATATACTAAAGTATAATATTCGTTTGAGTTTTATTTAATATAAAAAGATAATTTTTAATTTATATATATCTAACATTCTTATTTACTTATATTTCACTTATCAATTCATTCTATAAAATTATATTATTTATTGTTATTATAGTTATAATTATAATAAAATCTGGATTAGAAATGAGAATGCAGATCAAATTCTAATATGAATTTATTATATAATAATTTTCAAATCAATTTCGAAAAAAATCTAATTAAGTAATATATAATAGTTAATATTCACTATTTTTCAAATAAAAATTCTATATTTATTTTAATCAATTATAATTTAATACTTAAGATTTATAAATATTATTTATACTTATTAATAATATTACTTTTTTTTAATATAAATCAAACGAAATAAACTTCAGTTCTATATTCAATCCTTTTTATAAATACACTATATAATCTCCAATTTTATTAAATTCAAATTACGAAATTATTAATAATATATTAAAAATAATTCTTATTTCAAGAATAATAAGTTTAAATTTAATAAAATAATTAATAAAAAGCTATTATATAATATTATTAATAAGTTTGTAAGGGCAACTATTCTCATTATAATATTAAATTAATTATAATAAATAGTACAATAAATATAATAAATTATTATAAAAGAAGTATTTGATATAGTCTATATAATTCATTCTCAAATTAGAAATTATATATTAATTCAAATTAATATTTAGAGCAATCACCCTTTTTATTATATAATTTGATATAATAGCGAACCTTTTATACTATATATCTTTCAAATTAAATAAACCTTTAATTCTTTATATAATAACTTTATTATATTAATTACATTTACCTTTTTAATTATAAATATTAAAATATAAAGATTTAAATAATTAATATAGAAAGTTTAAAAACATTTTTATAAAAAATAAGAAAATAAAAGAATAGTTTTAATTATTAATATATAAAGTATTAGATTATACTTATTAAATATAAATCTATTAATAATAATAAAAGATAATTAATCTATATTTGAAACAATTCTATTAGTTTTATAAAATTGTTAAATATCCTCGGATTTAGATCAAACTTTATTATATAATCCTAATAATATATAAATTATATTCAATAATAATAATAATAGTTTTAATCTTAACTTTAATAATAATTATATTATATTTAAAATTCCTGAAATATTATTTAATATTATTTATTAAAAAAAAGAACCAAAAATGTATAGTTTCAATAATTCAAAACCAAAACCCAATTTCAAAAACATTAACCTTATTTAATTTAGTTTTAATTTAGATTATAATTATTTATTAAACTTTTATTAATAAATGATATTCTTAGTTTAATTTTTAACCAACTTTTTATTAATAATAATAACAATATATAAAATTCCTTTAATATATAATTTGGAATATCGAAATTCTATTTGAAAAGTTGAATGATTTAGTAAGAATAGAAAGCAATTAAATATTAATATAAATACTATTCTTATATAAGAATATAGTACTTTTGTGTTTATAATATATAATACTTGTTCATTTACTAATAGATTAGGAGGGTTTTAAACTAAGTATATTATAATATTAGATTATAGTAAAAATGTATATGCTAATTATTTAATCAATTATTTAGAATTATAATATAATTTTAAAGATAATTAATATTTTCAAATAAAGAGATTATAATTAAATATTTATAAGAAATAATAAAATAAATGATTTCATTTACTGTAAAAAAAAAAAAAAAAAAAATCTCTTAAAAAGTATAATCGAAAGAATGAAATTAATAATATAAACAATTTCAATAAAGATTTTAATTTTAATAACAAAAATCCTAAAAATAATTTGAATTTAGAAAAGGTTAATGAAGCTATTATGAATATTTTGTAGTAAATAATATTGATTTTGATTAAGAATATAAATAAGAATAAAAAGAAAAAGAAAAAGAAAAAGAAAAAGAAAAAGAAAAAGAAAAAGAAAAAGAAAAAGAAAAAGAAAAAGAAAAAGAAAAAGAAAAAGAAAAAGAAAAAGAAAAATAAGAAAGATATTCTTTAATCTGAATAGCTATTAATATAGAATTAAATAATTCTAAGGAATTTAACTAATATTAATAATCATAATATTAGAAATGAAAGAGAATTAAAACCTTTTATAATTAATAAGAATAAAAATAAAAGTAATTGTTTAGATTACTTTTTAAATTAAATAAGTAATTTCTAATATCATATTAAATACTCGAAAATCTTCTAATAATTATAGGAGTATTGTAGATTAATATTTTAATGCTTAAATCTTTTATAATATTATATAAAATCCTTATATTCTGAGTATATAATAAGAATAATAGTAGTAGTAATATTGTTAATCTAACAAGTATAAATTTAAAACTTATATTCTATAATCTTCTAAAAAGTATAAAGATCTACTAATCTAAGGATTTTTAAAATTAATAATTAAATAAATATTAGAAAGTATTTCTAATTTAAAATAAACTCTATAAAGCTATTCAATTATAATCCTCCTATTCTATTTAAGATAAGTATATGTTATTTTGAAGTAAAGCTCATATTTATTTTTAAAGAGAGGATAATTGAAAGGTTCATTCTAATATTATTAAAAGGCTAAAGAATAAGAAAATAATTAGATTCAATTAAAAATGTAAGTTTTATAATAAATAAGCTAAGAATAAAAACTAAAAAGTACTAAATATATCAAACTTAAAAGTTTATCAATACAAATAATTAAAAGAAAGTATAAGAATAAATAGAAGAAAAGAGTAAGGAAATATGTAAATAGAAGATATACTAGAATAATATATTAGCTATTCAGAATAAATATTAATATAAAAGCTATTAAGAAAAAGGAATTTTATAGATTCAAATGATTTTCTTAGAAATTATAGAAGGTATTCTATTCCTTTTGTAATTATAATTAAGGAAATAAATGATTGAAATAATCATTTATTAAAGAATCTTTAGAATTTAATATAATATATAATATAAAGAAGGACCTTATTTCATTTAAAAGTGTATTTGAAATTACTATTTATATATTTAAATTTTTGATAATATTAAATCAAATTTTCATAAAAGGATTTAGTAATAAATAATCTGTATAATCAATATTGAAAGAGATTAAGTTTAAAAAGAGAATCGATTTTGTATTTGAGATTTTATTTATAATGATTAATAAAGAGTTAAAGTTTTATTTAAGTTATTAGGATTATTAAATAATACAACAAAGTACTCTTAATATACTTCTAATATTATTATTAGTAAATTATAAATTAAACTCAGAATTAAATATGTTATATAAAGTATTAATATTGATTAGTATATCAACTATTTTATTATCCTTAATAACTATATATTTTAATAACTATTTAATAAGCATATTATATATTTATGTTATATTCTGAATTATATAGAATACTTATTAAAAGGATTCTAATATATTATTAATATATAATCAGATATACTCTAAGCTTATATTTATTAATATTTAGATTATACATTATAAGTCTTATTATGTACTAATAACTTCATCATTAAAAATGTAGGAAATCGAATTAATAAACTTTAAGTTATATATTATTTATTATTTTTCTTAATAAATAATATAGTTATATTTAATATATTTGTTTTTATTAATATACCATTTCAATTTATTGAAGAAGACAATAATCTTATTGTTCGAAAGGGATGCTTATTATTCTTTGAATTTTTTTATAATAGTTTTTTTATTAATCTTTATTATAAAATTAATATAATATTTATAATTAAAATCTAATAATTAAAATTTAAGTTAAAAAATCATGAGAAAAAGATTACTAAACTATTAAACTTTAGTTTTAAATATTTATCTGTTTCTTCTATCATAATCTTTAATAATCATGAGAAAAAGAACATATTCAATTAAAAAGTATAGATTATCAATATTATTAATATAAAACATAAATCTCAATTGAGTTTTTTGAGAATAGCTTTTTTAAAGAATAAGCTAATATTTTTGAAGAAAGTAACTATTGAAACTATTCCTTATACCAATATTATTTTATATATTATTTTAACTAATATTTTATTAATGAACTTAATATAATCTTTAATTCTAATACTAATCATTATAGGCTAACCTATATGATTCAATTTAAGGATCTTAATTCTCTTTATATATTATACTTCTATATTATAAAAGAAAAAAGGAATCATATAAATAATAATAACTTTATAAAGTTAAATATAGAAAAGAATTTCTTTTTGTTCTTTTATTTGAGAATTTTTATTCAATTGTTGAATGAGAAAATAAATATTTAAATCAATATCATATGAATTGACATTTGATTTTGAACTAATACTTAATTAATAAAAATAGAGTTAATTTGTTTATATATTAATGTTCTTATTATACTTACATTTATTAAAGAGTTTCATTATTATAAAAATATCAAGTAATTTTGTCTTTAGGATTTTAATAATTATATTAATCATCTTATATTAGATTTGTTCTACTTTATAAATAGCCTTGAGCTTATTCTTAATAAGAATCATTATAATATCATTTCTATATTATAAGATAGTAGGACAATTGTTATAATCTGTCTGACAGTTGGCGTATTATGATAGTGCCTTATAATTGATCCTAGTCAGGCCCCCATGCTTGTCTATTCTACTGTTGTAATAGGTGTAAAAAGGAATGTATTTATATTGAGTCAAGAAACAGTAACCCTAACAGCCTAAATTATATTAAGTAATGATATACTTTTTCTTAATAAGTCTAGAAAGACTATCAATATTAGGGAATATAAAAAAGTGAATTATTTTAAAGAAAGAAATAATTCAGATGATTTTGCTACTGAATTTATCAATATTATAATTAAAGGATTTAATATAAATTAAATACTTTTTAATTTATATAAAAACTTTACTATGAATTAGAACTTTGTTTATTACTATAACCTTATTATTTAAACTTTAAAAGAAAAGAGAAATCTTTATGATTATATAGTTATATTAAATCTTAAATATAATTAAATATATAATTCCTAACATTTATGAGATCTTCTATTGATTATATTTATTAAAAAACTAAATTATAAATGTTATTATTTATAAAAATAAAAGTCTAGTTTATAACAATAAATATAATATTTAAAATATTAATCAAAAGAAGGGCTTTACTAACTTTTATAAGTCTCTATTAAAAAGTAAAAATAGAGGATCTATCAAGCAAAGTAGCTAACATATATTTAAAAGATAATTTACAATTTTAATGTTGAATATAAATTGAATTATAACTTTCATTTAATATATAATTATAAGAAGTTTCCTTCATGAATATAATTCTAAATTCAATAAAGATTGTAATACTTTTAAAAATATTTATATTGTTAGATTTTACTACTTTTATAAAGGTCTTAGAATTAATAATAAATGTCATGTATATAAAAAGTATATATAAATTCTAAAAAAATTAAATTTTTAATAAAGATTTTTAGAATTATAAAATTAATTAGAGAGTTTATAAGCATCTTTATAAAGTTTATATTAAAAATATTTATATAAAATATTATAAAAAAGTTGAATAATGTTTCAAGTTTTATAATGATCATATTTTTACTTTTAATATTATATTTAAGAATATGAAACTACTTTTTGAAAATATTTGATATATTTAAAATAATATCATATCAATTTTCATTATAATAATCAATTTTAAGAAAAAAAGTAACTTATAGAAATATTTATTCAATCTTTATGTTTTTTAATTTTATATAATTTGTTAAAATCAATTAAGGATTATTAATCTTTTAAATATATAAATTTAAGGTTTTATAATTAAAAGAAATAACTTGAAGTTTCAAACTTATTATTTAATAGTATTATTATTAGAAAAAGTATTAAATTAAATCAAAAAATATAAAAGAATATAAGAAGCTATTCCTAAATATTTTAAATTAAAACCCGAAAGATACTTCAATTTTGAAATATTATATCGATCTAATAAGATATATACTAACAGCTTGAAGAACTACTTTAGTAATCATTCTTTTCAGAAATGTTAGTCTATCTTTTAAAAAGACTATTCTAAAAGAAGCTAAATTAAAGTTTGTATTTCATATTAATATTACTAGTATTATATATCTTTTAATCAAATGTATTTTTTTAATAATAACTAAAAGTCGAAACATAAAAGACAAACAAATCCCTAAAATCGAAGTCTAACAATACAAACTCCTTTTCTTTACAATTCTTAAATTTGAACTTCAATTATTATATTTTATCTAAGGATATTATACAAACCTTATTTTCAGATAAGGAAATCACTACTGAAAATTTCAAAAAGTAATAAGTAATCCTTTCGAACAATAAGATTATAATTTTCCTAAATGAATCGAAGTAATATATTGATAAAAACAAATATATTGATTCTAGGTATGTTATATATTACGATAAAAAACAAATAATGTATAACTTGAAATTTGTTAGTTTAATCTTTTATGTTTTTGATAGTATGGTTATTAATATATAACGAGGTCTTTAATATATAATAAGAATACTAGTACATATCAGTTTAAATATATTTGACTATATATTAACAGTATTTCAACGACTTAGTATATTCGAGACAATATATTAGAATCTTTCTAACAGGCTTTCTATATTACTCAGAATATTATACAAATATATATTATTTATATTAAATGATTACCAGAATGAATAAATATTAAAGATAATAAGGCTATTAATATACTAATCAACATTAATACATTACAAGATATATCTAATCTTAAACTTAATTTATAATCTATTATCAATAATATTAAGAGTATATTAAAATTACTTCACTCTATTATCTAATAAATCTAACAATTAAAACAAAATTTCAAAATTTTAATGAACTATTATAAATAAAATTTTAAATATAAAATCAAATCCCTTTTTGAATTCGATCACTCATGATATTAATTTTATAGATTTCTTATTATTTAATTCTTTTATAAAAACTTTGTTTTATATCATAAGAAATTCAATTATATAAATATTAATTTCAAATATTTTATTAATGGAATAAGATTTTTTATTATTATTATTTATTATATCAAATCTCAAAGATCCTTTAATAAATAATCACTATAATCATTTATCCCTTTAATTATAATTATAAAAGGAATTAAATACCTTTTATAGTCAATAAAGACATCCCTTAAATTTATAAAATTCTTATCTTTCATTAAATTCCTTATTAACATTTATTCTCAATAATTAACATATTATGTTAATACTTCCCTTATTGTAACATCTGATCTTTTAACTTCTTGCTTATTATATCTATTTCTTAATCATTTATATTAAGAAATTTTTAAATTTGATATATTTAATGATTGTTATTAATATATCTTTTATAAATCCTATGTTTTGAATTGAGATTAGCTTTTTTTATCTTTGATTATATGATTAATATTAGAATTGGTTTTTCAATTACTTTCTTTTTTTTAATAAATACAAGTATTACTTTAAAATAATATAAATCCATTTTAAATAATATAGAAAGCTTTTAGTTGAATAATTCTTTGAAGCGTATTATAAATTAGAAATGCTTTTTATAATTATTTTTTAATTTTTTTAATTTTGAAAACCCTTAGTTTAGTATATCTCTATATCCTTTGAGAGGTTATAGGGCATAGATTTTAAATTTGTATTCGCTAGACGAAAATCAATACTACTACTAATACTACTATTATAATAGAATTTATGTAGTTTAGACCAGATTTGAATTATTTCAGGTTATAATTCAGTAAAAAAAGATTATATTTTATAATAAAAGAATAGATATCAATCATTTTAAACTAAATTCTATTGATAAATTTCTTGTTTTAAGAAGAATTATCTTTTTTTCTGATATATTATAGATTATAATCTATAGTTAGAAGATATTTTTGATTATAAAATCTATGTAGAATCTAAAGAGTATAAAAATGAAATAAAATAAATTTTTAAAATATGAAAATAGTCAATTAATTTATAAAAAGTATAAATCTCAAAAATCTCAAAAATCTAAAAATTCTAAAAATTCTAAAAATTCTAAAAATTCTAAAAATTCTAAAAATTCTAAAAATTCTAAAAAACCTAAAAATTCTTTAAAGTTTATAAATCTATTCTTTCTTTTGAATATTTTCATGAATCTTCTAAATCCTCTTAATAAATCCTTTCAATAAATCAATGCTCTTTATTAAACTTTCTAATAAGTTCTTCAATGAACTCTCCTTTTAAAACCTCTAATTAAAATCTCTTATTCGAACCTCTAATAATAAATGCAAATAACATCAGTCATTAACATATAGGCAATCTAATTAGATAGGCCACTTGCATCTTAATTTACACTTTCGAAATTATATTATTTAATAACTTTTAAATCAATTAAATGAAACTATTAAGAGTCTAATAATTTATAATCAATTATATTATTTTAATAGATTCTTATATTGTGATTCATTGTTTTCTATTTGTTATAATATCATTAAAAGAATACTTTCCTATTAGAATTCTTTTTATTTATTTTAATATTCATTATATTAAATTTGAGTTTTATTTTCTTTTTACGATATAACGTTTTATGTAATGAGGAGTTCTTCATAACACAATTGAATTTCTTCCATATATTATCATTAATTTAAAGTTTTATTTATCGTTTGAAGTGTATTCTTGTATACTAATCTTTCTATACTCTTATTCAAAATCAAGTTTTAATTAAATATAAATATCGATAAGCTTGAATAATAATAAAGTATTCGGGCTTTAGTTAACATTAAATGAAAGAAAAATCTTTCATAGGACTATAAGGTGTTCAAGAAATTTAAACATCTAAATCAAAAAAAAGAAAAAAAAATTTCAATTCGAATATTTAATTTAGAAAATCTTACTTTAAAATCAAATAAAACTAATTTCACTATTTTGAATTTGAATTTTATATTCTAGGATATAATTGATCATTAATATATAATTTCAAAAGCTATAAATGGTTCAAGTTATGTATTATATTTTTATTTTAAGATATTAAAATAATTAGTATTAAAATACTAAATTAAATAATTCAGATATAATAGTCAATGTATAAAACATGGTTAAACACCGAGTATATTATATCATTAAGTACATTACTTCAAAATACACCTAAATTAATCTTTTTTTAATATTTGTATTTTAATAACGAATTATTATTCTAATTGAAAAAGATATATATTAAATAATAAGAAAAGATAAAATATTTAGAAATCTAATTTTTATATAAATATTTCTATTATATTTCTAGAAAAGTCGAAATTGTCACAATTTTCGTTACAAAAAAACTATTTTAATAATAATTCTTATTTTATTTCAGATCTTTAAAAAAAATTGATTTCTTATTATTTATATAAACAAATATAATAATTTCTTTAAAAAATCAAATTATATTAATAAATAAAAAAAGTATACAATTACGTATAAACAAATTTTGTATATAAAATTGGTAGTGTACTTGGTGATATAATGTACTCAATGTTAAACTATGTTATATAATATTATTCTTTTTACAATATAATTAGAATGATATGGATTTATATCTTTTATATTCATTCAATATTAATGTTTAATATTTATTTCTTATTCAATTGAGTATATATTTATTGAGATGTTTCAATTATTCTAATTCTATTTTATTATTCAATTACTTCTTAATTATAGATTCAATAATTTAATCTAAATAATAGATTAGTTTCTACATACTAATTGAAAAGATATATCTATTTTTAAACTGCTAGAAATAAAGGTATAATATTTCTTATCATGTTATTATATATAACAGTTATTATTTATTTTTAGTCATTCAATTATATAGCTTTTTTTTCATATCTCTTGATATTAATAATAATTATATTGAAGTTTATGATCTATATTATGAAATATATTTCATTAAAATTCTCAAAATTATAATCAAAAATATTATATTCGCTTTATATGTTTGAAATAAATTAGAATTACTTTTCAATAAGTTTAAAATCGCTATATAAAGTGTTTTGAAAATTATAAATATAATTGAAATATATTTTCTGACTTTTATAATAATTTTCAAATTAATATATCTATCGTTTTTCAATCTTTTTTCAATCTCTTAATTAAAGAACATAATCAATTATATTTTTTTTCTTATATTTGAATATAAAATCTTTTAAATCTATATTAATTATATATTTAATAATGATTTCTTTTTAATATTTTAAAATTGTGAATGATTTGTTGATATTTTATGCAAAAAGCAAAATCATTTATTTTGTATTAAGTTATTATATATAGTATATTATAAAGCTTAGCAGCCTTTTATAAATTTTATTTTTTTGAATAATCTTGATAGTTAAGAGTAATCAAGGTTTTTTATTATTAGATTCTATAATAAATGATTAGTGTATTATGTATTGAACTGATGAGATATAAATTGAGATGAAAGTAGTTCATATAGTTATATAGCTTATATACTAGTTGATGTAATAATATATAGAGTAGTATTATTCGTGGTTATTACTATAAAACATTCTACTAAAGCCTTTTAATAAAAACTCTTAATAAATTTCCCAACAAATCTTTTGATTAATTCCAATTCCTATAAAATCTATAAATCTAAGCTTATAAACCAAAGATTTTTTCTTCCTCTTGTTATAACTCTAAGTTATTAAAAAACATTCCTGTAATCCTTCAAAAGTTTTAAAAGCTTCAAAACCTTCTTTTAAATTTTTATTTGATTAATTTCGCAGGTAAATGTTTGTGCGAGAAGGATACGAAAGGCGTAGTACTCGTATTATTTGTAGGTTCTCAATATCTATATTATATTCTGTTTAAAAAGCTAGCTAAATATAGGATATTATTAGTCTTATATAGACACTATAAAAAGAGCTAATCTTTTCTACTTTTGCTTAGGATTATTGTATTTCATATTTGTTTATAATTATAATATAATAGCTAATGAGTTGAATCTATTCATTAGATTCTAATAATCAATATTTATATATTAGAAACTCTCTTTTTATAATTTCAATTTATAATTTTATTAAAATTTAATAAAGTCATCTTCTATATTATTCTATTCTTTTTCGATTCATTTAATTACTTTAATATTAATTTTATTTAAATTAATAAAATTAATAAGTATAAAATATTAGTTTTTCTTTATTATTATATTAGCTAGATTAATTAATTCATTGATTGATATAACTTTAATTATCTCTTTTCTTTTATAAGATTAGTATAGTATTATAATATTAATTATTAATCTCTTTTTATTGATTGTATTCAATTTAATAAGTAAGTTGTATGATAACTTCGAATTAATATATAAAACTGATGGAATTTCTTTATCAATAATAGTATTAATTATAAAAGTAATTGTTATATTGATATTGAATTCTTAAATTAATTCGTATAGTTCTGAAGCTAAAATGCTATATATAACTCTTTTATATTTAATGAATAATTAATGAATGATATTAGTATTGTTATTTTATTTATTATAATAATAATATAGTTTATTCGAAATAAATCTTCCTCATTGTTAGTAAAAAAGATATTAATAAAGATAACAATCTTAAATAAGTTCAAATCAAATAATACATAATTAAGTTTTCTAATGAAATTTTATTATTATTCTTTAATGTACTTATATAATATTGTAATATTGTTTCTATTAGATTGTCTTATTTATATTATTATAGACAAATTAAAAAATACTTTAGGTTAATATATAACTGTAATATATATATTATAGACTTGTTGTATAATATATCGATTATATAAAGAAATATATTTTCGAATTTTGTTATATATATTATAAATATTTATAGATTTTATTAAAACAAATGACAGATTTTTTTATTACTTCTTTAATAAAATTAAATATTATTGTATTTAAATATAAAAATAATATCATTAAATTTTAATAAATAATTATAAATAAGTTCTTCATAATCTTTAACTATAAAATCAACTTATTTGAACAATTCGTTTTTTATTTAAATGAATTTATTATTCTTAATAATAAGTATATCATTTATTCAAAAATCTATAATATTAAATTTAATATTTTAATTATTGATATATAAAAAGTAGGGATTATATAGTAGTAGTAGTAGTAGTAAATTCTTAATCGATTTAGTCTATATAGCTATATTAAGACTATGTAATATACTTATATTTAATTCTAATTGAATAAAGTAGATAAAAAAAAGAAAAAAACTTTATTTTCCTTTGAACTTCCTTAATAAAACCTTTAGGTAACTTTCCAAATCATTCTTTCAAATCTTTCAAATTGTTTATATTATATATCTATTTTATTTAATAATCTTTCATTTATAAATCTTTTAATATACTTATGAAAACTCTACACTTTCTATTTCACTATAATAATCCTTTTTTTATTATTCAACTCCTTTTAAAATATTACAAAAGTTATAATTAATCATAATATTGTATACCTCTTACAAGATTATCTTCATCCTATAATTCTTTAAGTTTTTATAAAGAATTATTGTTTTATTATAATCTCTGATTTGAAGAGCGAAGATTCACTACCTGTACATGGTGTCCTCTATGAATCTATAGTTCTTTTATTAGAATCTATAAAGCTAAAATTGAATCATCAATTTTCTAACAATTCGTAAACTGTATTGATTTTATTTCTTCAAATTATCCCTTTTTAAAGATTTAATTGCTCTTTTGTTAATCTCTTTCATACTTTTATATAATATAAGATCAATTTTATTAATTGAGAAGTAAGTAATATATAATAAAGAGGAAGGAATATTAGAAAAAAAATGGAAAGGAATCTTTTAAAAAAATAAAAGGGGATTTTTCGAATTTTTCGAATTTATGATTTATAAAAACATTAGAATAAAGATTTAAAGTTTATTTAAAAGGGATTTGAATTATTTAAAGCCTTATATTATTCAAATTAATATATTTCCATCTTAAATGAAGTATAAGGATTATATAGGCAATAGTTGTGATTATATATGAAAAATAATTATAAAGTTATATATGATATAGCTCGAAATACTTTCTAGAATATATAATAGAACTATAACACTATAAGATCAGGGATTTAGGATTATATATTAAAGAATCCCTTTTTCCCTCTATAGTTTTTGAATTCTTTAATATATAATATATTATTTTAAATCCTTAACTTAGCATATCTCAATACCCCTTGGGAGGTCTTCCCAGACGAAAATTAATATTATTACTACTACTACTACTAATCCCTAATTTATTACATATAAGCTTTATATCCACCTTTTTTTAATATATATTAGTAATACATAATTTCTTTTTAAAACCTATTATCTCCTATTCCCTTCTATTTTATTAATATAACCATATTAATAGGAGGAGTCTAATCTTATATTGTAAAGCAAAATAATTATATAGCTAATCTCAATGTATATTTGGTATACTAAAATCTAAATAGAATCTAAATAATAAATATAATAATATTAAAGTATTATTACTTTTTAATAATATATATTCTATATTAAAGAGTTATTACTTTTTCAATTATAATCAATAATATATTATATAACATGGTTTATCATTGAGTGGCCTATATTATCGAATAGTCCACTTTCATCTTAATTTACACCTATCTCTTTTAATATATGTTTTATTAACAATCTATAATGAATTTGAATAATCAAAAAGTTCATATACTCCTTATTATCGAAACTATTTATAAAGATAAAAAATTAAGTATTTGAAAGGTTGTTATATTTTATAATATTTCTTATATAACTCTTTAATATAAAATGAAAAGTTTACCTCTTCATATAGAAATTCAAGTGAATCATTATAAGATTACAGAATTAAAAGAAAAAATGATTGTTTAATATATACTTAATATAGATTTAAAAGGATTTCCACCTAAATTAAAGAATATAAAAGATATAGCGAATAATATTCTTGAATTAAAAAATGTGAAATATATTAAAAAGCTCTGGGCACATCAATTTATACAACATCGAATTGAATTAAAAACATATTTTAATTATGTTTATAACTTTCAAAAAGCTTTTTACAAGGATCCTAAACTTTTTGAAAAATGATTTCGATTAATTATAAATATATAAGCCTATTTTATCGAAATTATAGAAATCTCTGTTCAAAATTTCTATAATTTCGATAAAATAGGCTTTATAATAAGAATTATATATATAATAATAATAATAACTAATACTAAACAAAATAGCAGAAATAAGATAGTATAGCTAGATAATCAAGAATGGACTATAGCAATAATATACGGAAATGGAGAGGGTGAAATTATTCTCTTATTTCTAATAGTTTAAGGATAAGTTCATCTTTTTAATTAGTATATCGAAACAAATCTTCCTATAGAATGGATTATTAAACCTATATTTAATAAGTGAATAAATAATAAAACAGATTTAGAATAATTGAAACATTTCAATAAGCATATTAAGAATCGAAGAAAGAGTAAATATCGAATATTAATACTAAATAAGCATAAAAGCTATAAATTAATAGCTTTTCAAATATATTATAAAGAGAATGATATTATATGTTTATATTTATTATTATATTCAAGTTATTTAACTTGATTATTTAATATTAATTATTTTAATAATCTAAAATGTTCATATGATAATTAAATTAATGAATTTATTAATGTATATATTAATTATATTTCAAAGGTTGAATTCTTTATAACTTTTAAAATTATATACAAAGAATTAATTACTTTTTAGAATATAAAATTAATATTTTAAAGAATAGATTTAATTCTATTTAATTCTAAAGCTATACTCTCAAAATTAAATATTCAAATTCGTATACTTATTCTTCCCTTTTTCAATCTAAATTAATGGATCTCTTAAATCCCTTATAATTTAATAGAAGCTCTTTTTTAATTAATATTAGTTAAATCTCGAATAATTTATTATTAATTAAACTCTTTTATATTTATATTCAAAACTATACTAACTTTAATTAAAAATATAGAGAAATTAGCTTATAAGAATATACTTTTAAGTATAGAGAATTGTGCATTTTGAGTAGCAAATAAGGTATTAAATAAGTGTTGATATGCAAAAAAAACTTAATTATATTAAGGAGAAGTGTTCATTAAATAAAAGATTTTTAATATATTATCTTAGCAAAAGGTTAATATTTAGATTTAATATAATAAATATCAAAAAAGGGGGAATTTTAATAGGGAAGTATTTTCTAATTAATATTGTAATAAATACAGAAAGATAGGATATAATATAAGAATCTATTAAAATAATATAATAGATTCTAAATTATTAAATTCTTAATAGTTTTAATCAATTAATTCAATTATTATTAAATAATATAGATTTGAAAGTGTAAATTGAAGTGAAAGTGGGCCATTTAATGATATGGGTCACTCAATGATAAACCACGTTACTATATAAAATGATAATATTAGAATCGATATTTCGTAATAATATTATATATCTGAAATAAATATATTATAAATATTTTCAAAAGATCTAGCTTTTCTTTTTATTCATATAGAATAACTATAAGTATATTAATAAAATATCAAATATTATATTAATATATCTTCTATAAAATGTGTTTTTAAAAAAATGAAGTTTTTTAAAAAGTTTTTATTTTTTATTTTCCTATATTTAAAACCCTTTTTTTTATATAATTGAAATCCTTTTATAAAGCCTTTAAATATTGAAAAGTCTAGATTATTATAGAAATCTATAATTTAATCTTTTTTATTAATTATATTCAATATAGTAAATCTATAATTAATAATATCAATATCAATAATTCTAATATAAATATATTAAACCTTCTTTTTTAATAACAATAATAAACTCTCCCTAATCCAAATAAATATCAATTTAATAACTTCGAAAAAAAGTAAAGAGTAATATTTTACTTTAAATATAATGAAGATTAATGGGTTTTTCTAAGAAAATCTTTCCTTGGTTTTTTCGTGTTTTTTTCTAGGGATTATATATAGATTATTATATTATAAGTTTTTTATAATAATAAATATAGTATATTATAAACTAATGGTTTTCTGTTTTCAGAATATAGTATAATAATTTTACAATAAGTAAAATTATATTAATTAATAGATTTATTTCTTTTGGAATATGTATATATATAAAATGTAATATAGATTCGAAATTGATTAAATATATACTTAAGTAATATCTCGAATATATATATCTGTTTTACTTTCTTTTTAAATACCTATAAATAAAGAGATTAAAAGTTATCAATACAATTATTGAATTATTAATAATTATATTATGATAAATCTTTTATTAATAATATTATATACATAAATGATTAATTGTAATTTACAGAATTTAATATTCAAAATTTTATTTTTTATTTTATTGATGAAATATGACTTAAAGATATATATATTAAAAGAAATATCAGATAATGATATGATTTTGAATATACTCTTAATCATTAAATTATTAATTTTCTTTTTCTACATTCCTTATATATATTTAAATTTAGAAGATTAATAATAAAATAATTGGGATATTGATTTTATATATAAGTATAAATCTGGGATAATATTATTTAAAGAAAGATTATTGATGTAAATATTTGATCGTTTTTGAATAAATTTAAGAAATTTTTTTTAGGGTTTATAATATATATAATAGTTCTATTAAAAAAAAATCTAATTTTGTTAAATTGTAATAAAACTATTTTATATCTTCTAAATTGATTTAATTATTAAAAATAATAGAATTAATAGGATCTTAGTTATAATTATAATCAATTTCTTTAATATAATTATTCTTGATATATTTAAAATATAGTTTCATTAATATAGATTAAAATCTTGTAGATTTATAAGATAAATCAGGTATATATAACTCCTTGTTTATATTAAGAAATAAAAAAGATTTATTTATTTATTAAATATAATGTTGTTACTCTTTTTTTATATCAAAATAAAATTATTTAATAATAAGTTATAAAGTATAATAATTGAAAGGTTATTTTATATATTTAATACTATTTATATATTTTTAAAACTCTATAGCATATAAATCTCTATTATAGTCTTAAAAATTATAATAGCTTATTATCAAATTACAAGAATTGAAGAGTTGTTTTCAATTATATAGAGAAATATATTAAAAATAAGTAAGACAGTTATTAAATTGTTTAATTTAATAATATTATTAATAGCTTTTATAGTTACTTATGGTATAATAATCTTATTAACAATTAAACCATAAGTCTTATTATAAATAATTTTCTAAGATTTATATATTAATATATAAAATCTCTTAATAATACTAATCAATTAATATGTTTTTATAAGGATTGTTTTTATTCGAATAGATATAAATATAGTATATTATTGAAATTTCTTTTCAATAAAATTAGTATTTGTATTATAAGTAATATACTTTGATGAATTAATGTATATATCAATTTAGTATTTGTAAAGCTTATTTTATATATACTTTATAAATATATTACTTAATTATTTAATAATTTGAAAGTATATAGCTTTATTAATAATATATAGAATAGAATTATTATTAATGTAGAAAACATTAATAAGTATTATATTATTGGATTTATAATCTTTATGAAAAATGAAAACTCAAATTTATTAAATGATTTATTGTAAACCTAATAAAACATAATAAAATATTAAATTACCTTAAAATCTTTATTATATTTAAAATAAATAAGTATTTTATAAAACTTATAAACAAATAAATAATTGAATTATTAATATAGATATTATAATTCAATCTATATTAAATAGTATTCTTTATTATTCATGAAATGATTAATTAGTCTTTAGATATTAATATTCCAAAATAGAAATACAAAATCAAATTGTTAATAAACAAAATGAATATCTTCAAATATAATGATAATATTATTAAGATTATTATATTTAAATTTAAATCTATTTATATCTACTAAACAAAATAGAAATAAAACATTTGCCTTGATTATATTTCATTTTACAAACTTGAATAGAAATTTCATTTAAAAGGAATTAATAAAAGAAGTTACTTCAATATTATATTAAATCAATATCTAACTAATAATAATCTAATTAAATTTAATATTTTTAATCATTTTTCATACTAAATATCAATTATATTCAATAATAGATTTTTAAATTATACTCATATTAATTATAATTCTAAAAATTTTATTTATATAATATCTTTCATTACTTTTTTATATCTCAATGATTAATAAATAAATATTTATTAAATTATCAAGAATAACTATTATTAAAGAATCGTTATAAACACTTATTAATTTAAAGAATATTCTAAAAACTTCTTTAATATTATTATTATTAATAAAATATTAATTATGTTGAGCAGACTTAGTAAGGTGTATATATATAATATGTATAGATAAAAGAATTGTTTTATTTCTGTCTATTCTTTTTATATATTAAGAGGGGATTACTATATTTATATATATATACTACTCCTACTTATATACGAAGTGTATATGTGGGGTAAAGTGTAACACTACATGTCACGCCCTTAGTCACGTGTTCCGACAAATTAAGAAGATAATTTGTATTATTATCATTATCCTCCTGATTATTATTTTATTTAATATCTATAACGTAGTTTATTAGTGGGTCGGCCATATCAATAGATTAGTCACTTTTATCTCAAATTATCATTTCAAAGCTATATTATTCAATAATAACTAAATCAATTAATTAAAACTATTAAGAATCTAATAATCTAGAATCTATTATATTATTTTAACAAATTCTTACATTATAACCTATCTTTCCACATTTATTACAATATCAATTAAAAGATATTTCCTCATTAGAATTTCCCTCTTTTTAATACTTATCATATTGAATCTAAATATCAACCTCTTATTGAAATAATATATTAAAAGCCTTTTATCTAATAAACATTTCTTTTTAATATAATTAGATTTTTTATATATATTAATACTTACTTAATATTTTATTTACTATTCGAAATATACAATTCTTTATGTTTAAAAATATATTTTTATAAGCTAATCTCTTTATATTTTTAATTAAAATTAATATAATCTTAAATATAAATATGAAGAAGCTTACTTGATAACGAGTTATTTAAGATTTAATTAATATTAATTAAGAAAGAGCTTCAATTGGATTATAAGGAGTTTGAGAGATCTATTAATCTAGATTAAAAGAGGGAAGGGTAGATATATGAATTCGAATATCTAATTTCAAGAGTATAGTTTCAGAATTGAATAGGATTAAACCTGTTTCTTGAAATCCTGATTTTATATTCTAAAAGGTGATTGATTCCTTATATATAATTTTAAAAGCTACAAAGAATTCAATTTTCGAAATATAATTAATATATACCTTAATAAATCCATCAATTTAACCACTATATAAACGTTTTAGATTACTAAAATAATTAACATTAAATAATTGAGTTAAATAATTTAAATATAATAATAAACATAAATATATAATATTATTTTCTTTATAATATACTTAAAAAGCTACTGATTTGTAATTTTCATATCTATTCAGTATTAATATTCAATATTTGTCCTTTTTTGATTCTTAATATATTTATCAAAGTATTTTAATTATTTGTTCATCTATTAGATATAGATTTAATAGTCTATTCTATAAAAAGATTGATTTCAATATACCAATTGAAGAAATAAACCTATCCCTAAACCATTAAAAATAAAGGAATAATTTTATTCTCTTTATTTCCATATATTATTATTATAATCTATTCTCAATTATCTAATTATATAGATTTACTTTTATTATATCTTTTAATACTAATAATAATCATTATTATATATATAATTCTCATTATAAAGTCTATTTCATTAAAATTATAGAAATCTTTATTTAAAATATTATATTTCGCTTATATATTCATAACTAATTAAAACCATTCTTTAATAAACTCAGAATTCTTATAAAAAACTCTTTAAAAATTATAAATATAATTAAAATATATCTTTAATTCGATTCGATACTTTATAAATCAATATACTTAAAGTTTTTTAATATATTTTATATTCTTTAATTCGAGAATATAATTCATTATATCTCTTATATTCTTAAATTTAGATAAAAAATCCCTCAAATCTATATTAAGAATATATTAAATAAATACCTTTTCTTTTAATTCAATCAAATTATAACTTTTTGATTAATTCTTAACTATATTAAATTTACTTCGAATTCTATTACCTAATATAATTCGAGATATATAATAAAACTAAATTATCTCTCGAATTGATAATTTTTTATTTAATTTAATAGTTTGAATAACTAAGATTAGATATACTTCTTTAAAATAAATTTTCATAATTAATTATAAAGAAAACATATAACATAACGTATAATAAACCGGGTTATATAGGGAACCAGGTTATATTTAATTTATTATTGATTTCAAACCCCAACAAACTTTGTTATATATATTGAATCACCTTTTATACTTTTTCAAATTGAAAAGAAGATATAGAATATTATTATTATATTTCAATTAAAAAGATTATAGAGTATTTTGAAGTTTCTAAATCAATTTTTATAA
The DNA here is from genome assembly GCF_014898465.1 of Botrytis porri. Lineage (NCBI taxonomy): Eukaryota > Fungi > Ascomycota > Leotiomycetes > Helotiales > Sclerotiniaceae > Botrytis > Botrytis porri. The sequence continues at coordinate 2,851,776 of NW_024066077.1, forward strand.
TTAAAATTACTAAAAGGAAATCATATATTCAATTCTATAAAATGACTCAAATTCTTTCAAATATAAAAGAAAATAATCTTATATAATAGATTTCATAACTTATTATTATTAGATTCCTTATTATATTTATATTAATAAAAGAAATGATTAATAAAATTCGTCTTCAATATATTCAGATTACATCATTTCGAATTTCTATTTTAATAGAAATTCTATTTATAAGCTATAAATAAATCTATAGATTTCAAAAACGATATTTAGAATTTAAAATATATTATTTATATCAATTAGAATTTAATTAAACTAAAAAGACAATATTAGAGAACATTCAGATTTGGTTTAATATATTTCATATATGTTTTATTAAATAAAAATATAAATTAAATGATATATATAATATAAACGAAATTGGATTTGGAATTGGAAGTATTTAAAGTATGTATATTATAGTTAATTTTATTTAAAAATCGAATTAGAAAGTTATAGTTAATAAATAAGAATGAATAATTATATTTGAATGTGTCAATATAGTTGAAAAGGCTTTATCATTTATAATCATTTTCAAGGTTTAAAATATAAATTCTGTATGAATTCCAAAGAATATACCTCAAAGTTAATAGTTCTTTATTAATATAAATAAATAAATCTCAAATAATTATGGATTAAAATAACTAAAAAGAATTTTTGAATTAAAATTCAAGAAAGTATTAAATGATCAATCTTGACTTTTAATTATAAATAATCATTCAAATTATATTACAAATAGCTTTATTACTTTCTATATAGAGAAAAATATTGATTTACTTATATTATCTTTTTATTACTTTTATTTACTTTAATTATTTGATATTATAATATATAAGCCAATAAAACAATATTATACTTTAAAGATTAATCAATATTCTCAAATTAATATAAAATAAATCTAAAAAACTGAATAAATAGAACTTTTTTAAAATATTAAAAAAAAAGCATTAAATTCTTTTAATATTAAAGTTGGCTAAAAAGAAGCTAATTTAGTACCTTTTACCCTACAAAAAGTACTCGATTTATTATTATTTAACTTCTTTCAATAATCTTTTACTTTATAAATAAGAATCTTTAATTAAGATCTAAATTTATCTATATTTAGAAGCTCTTTTCTAAATGGAATAAAGCTAAGGCAAACAAATTAAATCTTTAATAAAGTTTTAATAAATAATGATTCTTTTATATTATTAATTTATTAATATATCAAAAAAAATAATTAAACTTGTAGAATTTCAAAATACTAAAATAGCTCTATTTCAAAAATAACTTACTAATGTTTAAAAAATAATTAAGATTTGAAAGAAAAAAAAAAAAAAAAAAAATCAAATTATAAGGTCAATTTGTTTTTAATAATAAGGAAATATTAAAAATGATATATAAGGTAAAGGAAAAATTTAAGAAAAAAAGCCAAAGAATAATTCAAATAATTTAGAATTGGAATTGTATGAATATGTAGCTTGTAGAATAAGATTATATAAAGAGAATTGAATTTTGTAATCCAGTTTCCTATATGATCTGGTTCACCATAAGTTATATTATTAAATATAAAATAATAATTCAAGATAAAAATAGCCAATTCACTAATATAACCAACCCACTGATAAACTACATTAACAAATTGATTATATTGTTTTTTAAAGTTCTTATTATCAAGATTATTTTATTTAATATAATAATTTAATTTAAATTAATCTTTCTTTTCTTAATTATACTTATAATGTTTATAGTTTTTTTTCTTATAATTAAGAAAATAGTATTTATTTTTATTCTTATTTAATAATATAATAAAGAACTATTTTCCATTGTATTTGTTATAAGATCTTCAAAAAGAAAAGTTTAAAGAGTTATTATTATTATCACAATGCCAACTATATAATCTGTAATTATCTTTATATCTTAGATATAAATTATTAATATACTCTACTTTTTATAAATAAAACTTCATCTTTTTATAATCCTTTTATTTTTATAATATAATATAAATCTTTACTTATATCTTAACAATTTATACTATTTTTATAGAAGCTATTACAACTTTATTTTAATTAATTCCTATCAATATTATATCCCAACTATATTAATTACATTTACTATTAATTTATTAATGTAGTTTATCAGTGCGTACATTATATCAGTACGTGTACTACTTATTTTATATATAAAATTCGTCTGTGTGTAACCGTACACTTTTTTATTTATAGATTAAAATTTCTGAAAATTTAATACAAAATATTTAATTATATATGAATTATAAAAATCTAATTAATTTTAAGAAAAACTTAATTTATAAAGTAGTTATTATAGAAATAACTATTTTGTAACGAAAATCGTAACAATTTTCACTTTTTCTAAGATTTAATAGGAATATTTATATAAAAACTAGATTTTTAAGAATCTATTTTCATATAATTAATTAATATTCTTTTTTTTTCTAAAATAATAATTAATTATTAAAATAAGAATATTAAAAAAAGCCTAATTTTGATATATTTTGAAATGATATACGTACTGATATAGTACATGTACTAATAAACTACGTTATATATTCTAATTATCATTATTTAAAAAGTTCTACAAAACTGTTTTACAATTACAAAAGTATTTTAAAAATAATTAACTAAGTATTTTCATTTAATTTATTCTTATAATTCCTTTTCTTGAATTATATTATCAACTTTATTAAAACTAATATCTTTTTATTTACAAATTTATTTAATAATCTAAATATTATACATTTCATAATTATATAATTTATATTTGAAATAATTAAATCAATTATTAACTCACTATAAACCCAAGTTATTATAATTAAAACCTAAATCATTAATATCTAATCAAAGATTATTAAATTAAAAGATATAATTAAGATATCAAAAATTATTATTCATAATAACCTACAAACCTTATCCTATTGAAAATATCATACTATTTTCAAAAAGTTTAATAATAAAGAATAAAATATTATAAAGTGTTGGAACTAATATATGATATTTTATAATATAATTAATTATTATTTAATTATAAATTATAAAAATGAATCGAAGTTCTAAAAGATTACATTGCTTATTAACTTACTTTTTGGATTTATTTATATAAACAATTAGATATACTTTAATATAATTATTAATAATTCGTATGATTCTAATCTTTAGTCTTTTGAATAATATATTATAATAATTATCTAATATAGATTAAACAAATAATATTAAATCCTTAATCTTTTATATAAAACCTTTATATATTATAATAAATATAAGATAAAAAAGATTCTATTTAATCATATTATTATTAAGTTAAAATATTTCATTATTAAATATAAGAAAATTATTAAATAACAAGTTATTGATTTTAAATTTAAAATCATATAAAAACTAATTAATACTTTAATTAATTATCTTAACAAGCTTTTTGTTATTAATATTAATATATAAATAATCCAATAATAAAATATTTATAATAACCTAGAAAATAAGATTTATTTCAATAATTAATATAAAAATTAAGGTGTTAATTTTAATTATAATGAATCAAGATCTTATAATAAAAAGCAAATTATTATTGTAATTCCTTTTATATTGAATATCTCTAACAATATTATATAACGTAACTTATAGTGAACCGGGTCATATAGGGAACTGGGTTATAAAATTCAATTCTCTTTATATAATTTTGTTCTACAAACTATATATTTATTTAATTTTAATTCTAAATTATTTGAATTACTTTTTGATTTTTCTTTTTCAATCTCTTTTTTTAATTCTTTAATTAAATATTTATATAGTTGTTCTTATGGCTTTTTTTCTTTAGGTTTTTTCTTTACTTTATATATTATTTTTAGTATTTCCTTATTATTAAAGACAAATTGATCTTTTAATTTAACTTTTTTGCTTTTAATTCTTTTTTTTCAAATTTCAATTATCTTTTAAGCATTAGCAAATTGTTTTTGAAGTAGGATTATTTTAGGATTATTTTAGTATTTTAAGATTCTATAAGTTTAATCATTTTTTTAATATATTAATAAATTGATGATATAAAAGAATTATTATTTATTAAAACTTTATTAAAGGTTTGATTTATTTGTCTTAGCTTTATTCCATTTAGAAAAGAACTTCTAAATATAGATAAATTTAGATCTTGATTAAAGATTCTTATTTGTAAAATAAAAGATTATTAAAAGAAATTAAATAATAATAAATCGAATACTTTTTATGGGGTAAAAGGTATTAAATCAGCTTCTCTTTAACCAGTTTTAATATTAAAAGAATTTAGTGCTTTTTTTCTAATATTTTAAAAGAGTTTTATTTATTTAGCTTTTTGAATTTATTTTATATTAATTCGAAAATATTAATTAATCTTTAAAGTATAATATTGTTTTATTGGCTTATACATTGTAATATCAAATAATTAAAGTAAATAAAAATAATAAAAAGGTAATATAAATAAATCAATATTTTTCTCTATATAGAAAATAATAAAGCTATTTGTAATATAACTTGAATAACCATTTATAATTAAAAGTTGAAGTTAATTATCTAATACTTTCTTGAATTCTAATTTGAAAACTCTTTTTAATTATTCTAATCCATAATTATTTAAGGTTTATTCATTCATATTAATAAAGAACTGTTAGCTTTAAGGTATATTCTTTGGAATTTATATAAAATTTGTATTCTAAATCTTGAAAATAATTATAAATAATAAAGCCTTTTTAGTTATATTAATATATTCAAATATAATTATTTATTTTTATTTATTAATTATAACTTTCTAATTCAATTTTTAAGTAGAATTAATTATAATATATATATTTTGAGTATTTTCAATTTCAAATCCGATTTCGTTTATATTATATATATCATTTAATTTATATTTTTGTTTAATGAAACAAGTACAAAATGTATCAAATCAAATTTGAATATTCTTTAATATTACTTTTTTAGCTTGATTAGATTCTAATTAATATAAATAGTATATCTTAAGTTTTAAATATTATTTTTGGAATTTATAAATCTATTTGTAATTTATAAATGGAATTTCTATTGAAATAGGAATTCGAAATAATATAATCTAAATATATTGAAAATGAATTTTGTTAACTATTTTCTTTATTAATATAAATATAATAAAAAATCTAATAATAATAAGTTATGAAATCTATTATATAAGATTATTTTCTTTTATATTTGAAAGAATTTGAGCTATTTTATAGAATTAAATATATAATTTTCTTTTAGTAATTTTAGTTATAAGAATTGATTTAGAAACTTTAAAATACTTTATAGCCTTTCTAATTGATTTAAATTCCTTTAATTGAAATATAATAATAATATTCTATATCTTCTTTTCAATTTAAAAAAGTATAAAAGATGATTTAGTATATATAACAAAATTTGTTAAGGTTTAAAATTAATAATAAATTAAATGTGACCCGGTTCCCTATATAACCCGGTTTACTATAAGTTATATTAATTAAATATAGTTTATTAAGATTAATATTCTTTATTTTGTTATACTAAAAAATAATATATTAATCTCAGCCTTTATTTTTATTATAAAAAGCTCAATTATATTAAAAGTAATTATAAGAAGAAACAAGTCAATAATATAAAGTATAATATTAATACGATATATATTCCTTATATTAATTACTTCTTTATAATTAATTGATATCAAAGTCCTAAATCCTATTATAACATCTTTACCCTTTTATATTAAAATTCGTTTTCATTTATTAATTGTTTTTTAATTACATTATTACATTTTACCTTTCTAATACTTTTTAGTCTTATTCAAAAGATTAACCTAAAAGAATACATTAAAGGATCTATTTACTTAAAGAAAAATAAAAGCATAACTTCGTAATCGAATATATTGAAAAATTAATTTTAGTTTACAATCATAAATTAAGATTCTTTGAATTAGAAGATCAATTATGTTTAGAAATGCTTTATACTTTAAATCAATGAATAATAGATCTCTTAAAATCTTAATGAAAATCTTTTTTATATCTAATATAATTATTTTATTTGTTAATATTATAAAAAATAGAGCTATAAGTTATAGCTTTATTAATAAAGAAATCGTATTTAAATTCCATATACTAATATACTCTTTTCTTTATATTTGTTATTTACTCTCAATTAATAGAAAATTTTCCAATATTCTTTCTTAATATACACTCTTAAATATATAAATTAATAATTATAAAGAAATCGGTCTATTTTATATTATTACTTTATCAATTACAAACTTTATAATCCTTAATCTTCTATAACTTCAAAATTATAATCCTATTATCAATTGATTAGTAATAACACTAAAATTACATTTATATTATATAAGATATTATTACTCTATTAACTCTATAACAACTATTATTTCTAATATTATTAATAATTACAAAATAACTTTATTAAAAATAATAGAGTTATACTAATTAATCTTATATTATTCTTATAAAAGCTTATTTCGAAATTAATTTTGATAGAGGAAATTATTAATGAAAGCTTTAGAAATATCTTATTATTATTTAAAGATTGATTTATAATTCTTAAACCTATTGAGATTCTAAATATTTATAATGAAATCAATATTATCAATTTCAAAACTTTATTTAAATCAAATCTATATTATATTTATTATATTAATATTAAAGCGAATATTTAAGCTAACATAATCTCGAACTAATTAACTCTAAGATTAATTTCAATTTAAATCACTACTAATTCTAAAGTATATAAGAAACTATTATAAAATTAAAATAATTTATTTTTATTATATATATTAATATTATTGAATTCTTTAAACAAATTATTTAGTATTCCATAAAATATTTGATTTGAAATATAGAATATAATATTCTTTATAATTAATAATTTTATATAATTTTATAAGAATTAAAATGCTTATATTATAAAAGTGTTTTAAAACGAATCAAATAAAGTTTATAAACTATATTATATAATAAAAAAATATATTATTTAATTATATTATAACTTAATAAATAATAATATTAATAAATTTATAATAAAAAAACAAATTAACCTATTCCTTTCATAATAAAGATTTAAGATAAATTATCTTTCTAACTTAATATTTTATATCTAGGATTTCTATCTTTCCTTATTAATAAACTTCCATTATAATACTCTTAAAGTTACAAAATCGAAATTATACTAAATAAAAAATTATTATATAACAAAAACTATTTAATATCTTCAATCAAATTCTAAATTATTTGTAAATAACTTAATAATGATTTAAATTAAGGATTTATTTAAGAGTTTCGCTTTCGATTAACTATTCTATTTCTTTTAATTATCAAATCTAAAGAGAATATTCGAATTCATTAGAACTATTGAGGACTAAATAATATTATTATTAAAAACTAACATTCTTTATTATTAATTAAAAAAAACCCTTAATACTTTATGTTATATTAATGTCTATATTAAACTTAATATTATTATTATCTTTAATAAACTATAAATCTTAAAAAACTATAAATAGAAAACTACTTTTATTACTTATTTTAATTTATTTAAGTTATTAATAATACTCTTCAAATCTTATAATATATTAGCCTTATTTTAGAATTATATTAATTATATTCTTTTTAATCTTCTAAATAGAATTTATGTAATATATTTGAATAATATTCTAACTTATTTTAAGAATATTATAAATTATAGAGAATATCTTTATAATATTGTTTAATAATTAATAAATATAAATTTAAAATAAAAAGAATTAAGTATTTCAATTTGATTATTGTCTTAAAAAATATAGAAATGAATTTGGAAAAAATCGATATTATATTTGATAAGAATTTGTTAATTAAACTTAAAAATTTCTAATATTTTTTTAAATTTGCTAACTTTTATTAACACTTTATTTTAAACTTTTTTAAGATTATAAAGCTTTTAAATCATTTTTTAAAGAAAAAAAAAGATATAGAACTAAACCCTTAAATAAAAAGATATCTTTAAGATATTGAAAATCGCTTTCTTCTTTATTTTAATTCTTATTACATTGATTCTTATTACTCTACAATTGTGGAAATTAATACTTTCAATTAAATCATAAATAGTATTCTTTTATAATATAATAATAAAGAATATTTAAACCTAATAGTATATTTCTTATTAAAATATAGTATTATTGAACATAATTATAAGATTTATAATAAGGAACTTCTAATTATTATAAAATCACTAAAGAAACAAAGACCGGAATTATATAGAGTTCAGAAGTCATTCGAGATTATTATTGATTATAAAAACCTTGAATATTTTATATTAATGAAAATATTAAATTAATAATAAGCTAGAAAAACTAAATTCTTATTTAGATTCAATTTCTATTTATATATCGCCTTAGTCATAAAGCTATTCATTCTAATGCTTTAAACTATAAAGTAAAGGATTGATTAGTATATTAATTCTAATAATAATTGAGTTAAAAACTACTTATAAACAATCCTTCTAAACAGAATATTTAATACTATTATATTCAAAGATATCATTTGATAAATAAATAATAATTTAGATCTAATTATAGCTTTAATAAATATAATCTTTTCTAATACTAATAAACTAATCAATAATCTTATTAATAAAGTATATAAATCATTAAAATTAATTAATATTATATACATAATGTTTCGAAACTTCTATACTTGTTATTAATTATTAGATATTTAAAAAGACCTTTAAATTGCCTTACAGAATTATAAACTAATAAATAATAAGATCTTTTATTATTATTATTTCTTTATTTTATTTTTTCTATTAAACTCTATACATAGATTTTATATTGAATATATTTAATTAAATCAATTAGATATCCTAATTATGTTAAAATTCTTGATCTTATCTTTTGTATATATTAATGACTTAATATAATAAGGGAAATCAAGATATTTATACAAACTTATAAATTCTATTTCTAAACAAAAGCTTTCTACTTTGTTATATTCAAATTCATTAAATCTTTATCAATATTATTCTATCTTTAATTTAATATCCACATCAATTATATTATATTATTATTAATTGATAAATACTACAGAAAAAAGTATTAATATATTATTATAATTATCTATTATCTAATCAAAACATATCATTTTATATAAATTATAAGATTATCTATAAAAAAGCTTATCAATCGATTTATTGAAAGAGTTTATTACGTATATAATATATTCAATAATATTATATCTAATAAAATTTTATAATTCGTTTTTGAATTTTGAAAATACTGATTCAAATATTTATTAATCATTTTTATTTTATTTCAAATTTAATAATCAAATAGAAAGAATCAATATTATAATTAAATAATACCTTCAAATCTTTATAAATCTCTATTAGAATAATTAATCTAATTAACTTTTACTTATAGAATTCGTATTAAATAACATCATATTAAGAATTACTAATATCTCCTTATTCTTTATTAGTTATAATTTCTATTTATCTTATCAAATATATCAAATTAAAAAAAACGAGAATCCCTTAAAGCCAATAAGATTATAAATTGATTCAATTTTATACTAATTAAATTAAAAGTATTTATAGTTTAATCAAAATTCTAAAATATAAAAATTATATTAATAAAATCTATATCGATATTTTTTTAAAAAAATAATAACAAAGTATAGATAAATATAAAAAATATAAAAATTAATTGCTTAATAAAAAAAGAATAATAATAAATAGAATGATTCTTATAGAATTCTTAAGGCTTATAACTATACCTATTTACTTCAACTTTTAGCTAATTTCAAGATCTTATTAATATTCTATAACTTACTACTTCAATCATTTTATTATTCATTAGAAATTTTAAGTCAAAACATTATTAATATTACTAAATCATATAGAAATTAAAGCTGAATTTTTGAAAGGAATAATAAAACATATAAAGAAACTAAATGATAGAAATTTAAAAAAAATCTTGATTATTATAATAGAAACGAATTTCATTATCAAATTAAATAAAAATATCATTTAGTATCTTAATAACGTATTGAAGACTTTTATAATTAGAAAAATATAATTGTTATCTTTTATTTAGTAAATTCAGATAATTTAGATTTATCTATCTAAATTGATTTCAAGAAATCTATTACTTTTAATCTTATTAAACTCTTATTAGTACTTATATTAAATATACTCTTAAAATAAAATCAAAATAAATCTAAAAAACTTTATTAATTAATTATTTATCTGAAGAATATTTATTTTATTTTAATATTAAAAACCAAAATATTTTAATCTTATTTAATTATTTAGAATAATTTATATTATAATTATAAACTAATCGCTTTAAGCAAAGGGTATTTTTATAACATCAACTATATTGTTACGGGAGCTGCCTCTAGGGTCATGTGGAAGTGTCTAGAGTTCTCTCAAGATGGTTTAAACTAAACTTCAAGTAGGAATTCAATAAGGTTATAATTGGTTGCAATTCTTGTAATTATAATAATGAAACTAATGATTGTTCTTAAACACGAAGCTCTATATTATAATAAAACCCATTCCCTTAAATAAACCTTTGTTCTCTGTTATCCCATTGATCCCATCGTATCCCATCAGGTGGAAACAGTGGGATCCAGTGGGAGTCCCTAATCCCGTGACTTCCTGATCATGTGATGCGGTATGTTGGATGCCGTCGTAACATATATGATCTATAATTATCTTTATATCTTAAATATAAACTATTAGTATACTCTACTTTCTATAAGTAAAGCCTTACTCTTTTATAATCCTTTTACCCTTATAATATAATATAAGTCTTTATCTATACCTTGATAGTTATAGAAATGTTGATTTGTAAGAAAAATCTTGATTATTAATATATTTTCTCTTAGGAATATCTTTTAATAAAAACTCATAATCTATTTAAACTAGTTAATAAAACTAATAATATTAAGATAAAGATTATAAATTATATCATAGCATTTTGAAATATTATTATATATAAATAAAATTTTAATATAATATAATTTGAAGTTATATATTATTATGAAAATAATATATTAAAAAAAACGAAGATTTATAATTACTAGAAAAACACGAAAAAATTAAGGAAAGATTTTCTTAGAAAAACTTATTAATCTTTATTATATTCGAATCAGAATATTACTTTCTATTCTTTTCTAAAGTTGTCGAATTGATATCTACTTAAATTAAAGAGATATTATTATTAATATAAGGGAAAAAAATTTAATATATTTATATTGATATTATTAATAATAAGCTTATTATATTGAATATAATTAATAAAAAAGATTAAATTATAGATTCCTATAATAATTCAGATTTTTCAATACTTGAAGGTTTTATAAGAAGATTTTAATTATAAAGAAAAAGGTTTTTGAATATAGGAAAATGAAGAATAAAAACTTTTTAAAAGACTCTGTTTTTTTCAAGAAATATTTTATAAAAGATATATCAATATAATATTTAATATTTTATTAATATATCTATAGTTATTTTATATAAAGAAAAAAAAGTCAGATTTTTCGAAAAACATTTATAATACATTGATTCAGATATATAGTATTTCATATCAGTATATAACATTATTACGAAATATTAATTTCGATACTACTTTGTATAACAAATAATACATTATTAATTATAATTGAAGAAGTAATAATTCTTCAATATAAAGTATATATTATTAAAACAATAATATTTCAATATTATTATATCTATTATTTCAATCTTATTTAATCATTTAGCTTTATAATATAGTCTTATCCCTTATATTAATAGAGTGGTTTAATAGGCCTTAATATATTACATTTAATATCAATAAAGTAATCTAATAAAAAGAAAGGGAATAGAAGATATTAGGTTTTAAGAAGAAATTATATATTATTAATATATTATAGGAGAAAGTGGATATAAGGCTTATAAGTGATGGATTAAAGGTTATAATAGGATTCCTGAAGGATTTAAAGTACTAAAGGGCAAAGACAACCCTTCAAGAGAAATACAATATTATAATTAATTATAGCTTTTATAATATTTTAAAAGGAATTAAATAAAAAGAAAGGAATTATTATAATAAAGTAAAAAATATAAGATTTTTATAAATATATTAAAGAATTTAATAAAAAAAGGTTTTTAAATATAATAAATCTATAATATAAACAATTCAAAAAACTTGAAAGAATTATTCAAAAGATTATCTATAAATTTTAATAAAAAAGTTCAAAAGAGAATAGATTTTTATTTCCTTTTCCTATCTATTTTATTTAATTAGAACCATATATAAACATATTATATGATCTTAATATAACTATATAGACCGAATTGATTATAAATTTACTATTACTACTACTATAATTACTATATTAAATACTTTTTAAAGATCTCTATTAAAATTCTTTTTGATATATATTTTAAATAAAATATTATTTCACTTTCAGAATGTTTTTTTTTAATATTCTAATTCCTTAAAGTTATGAACCATTATATTATATAAACCTTAATATGAATTAGAAAGATTATTAAGATTTATTTGATAATAATCTTTAATTATGTTTAAGAATATAATTCAAAAAACAATTATATTTATTCAAATTAAAATAAATACTCTATAATAATATTCTTCAAATATAGAGATTTTCAAATCAAATAAATTATTAATATTTTTATATAGATTATTCTTTTGATAAATCTGTAAGAGATTAATAAAATAATGATTTTGATTAATATTATTATCTTTATCATTATCTTAATTATTTTCATGATTATTATTAGAATTGTTAGAGTTGTTATTAAACAAATTGTTTAAATTTGATAAAATAATTTTATTAAATTTTGATAAAGTTATACTATTTTTTCTTATTAATTCAAATTTAATATTTTATAATTTTTTTAATAATAATGCTTTTGAGATAATAAGATATATATTTCCGAAATCGTATTTAGAATATTTATCAAAAAGATTGATTAAATTTATAATATTCTTACATTTCTCATATTACTAAGGTTTACTAGCTTATAATTTCGAATTAAGTTTAATAAAAAGAAAGACTCATTTTATAAATATAAAAGATTATATCTCATCAATCTGATATTTAAGAAATTAATTTTCAATCGATTATAAAATTTAGAATAAAAAAATCCTTTATTATTATATTCTTAATATTTATCTTAATATTAACATATTTACTATATTAATAAAGTAATTTATAAAAACAAAATAATATTCTCTTTTATATGTTATTTGAATGTTTTTCAATAAAGTATACAAAATTATTATGAATAAACTCTTATAAATTAGTATTTATAAGTTCATTATCTTCATATCTAATAATCTTATATTAAACAAAAAATTTGATATACTTTTTATAATTATTATAAAACTTAAATCTTTTATATATATTTCTGATTTTCAATGAATTCTTTAGAAATATAAATATTAAAAGTCTATAAATAGATCCAATTAAAGTTAAAGATTTTTCTTTAAGTTTATCTCATAAATCGTTTTTAATAAATACTTTATTATAATTAGCTACAATTATGATTTGTATGTACTAAAGATCTTTAATCTTTTTAATAGTTTAAAACTCTTTTCTTTTTTAAAAATATTGAATTTCTTTAACATAATTAATGAAATATAGGAAAAATAATAAGAATAAGAAAGTAAAGAAAGATAAAAGGATTTTTTTTCGAATAATCAATTAAGTAATTTATAATATTATTAATTAGTATTAGTTTGAGAAGAATATGAAAAACATAATATTCATAGTATTTATATAGTAACTATATACAGCTGTTTATCGGTTTTAAAAATCACATTAAAAACAAGCATTTTGTTCTATTTATAATTTTAAAAAATAAATATTTAAAATCATTGGATTCAATTAAAATATTGAATATGATTTTATTATATAATCAAGAATACATGATTCAAATCTCTATTATTTTAAAATAAATATATATTGATATTTATAAAATTGAATTGATATCAAAAGAAAAGTTCTTGAATTTCGCTTATTTTAATAATAAATTTCAATATTTTCAATTTTTATTAACTTTTTATATATATTTTATAATAAATAAAAATCTGAAAAATAAATGATATTTTTTTCTCAAATTTAAATAAAATTGAATAAATTAATATGAAATTTATTAATATATATATTGTATTTATTTAATAAAATACAAATGATCTATATGAGTTTTAATGTAATTTTAATATTTAGCAAACAGCTATACCCTAGTACTATAGATCCTAAATATCTATATTATATTTTGTCTAAAGAGCTAGCTAAATATGGAATGTTATAGGCCTTATATAAACGCTATAAGAAGAACTAATCTCTTTTACTTTTGCTTAGAGCTATTATATTCTATATTTGCTTATAAATATAATATAATAGCTAATGAATTAAAGCTATTTACTAGATTCTAATGATTAATGTTCATATAATAAATAATACGTTGAGTACTCGACTTTTTAGTCACCTTTATTTTAGGTCACCTTTTATTATTAAAATTAACAAAAAAACTTTTTAGTTTATAAATAGAATTTATTGAAAATTGATATATATATATATAATTCAATTCACTTTAGGTTTATTCTGAAAATTTCGGATATTTAGGATTTTTTTGAGTGAAGATTTGAAGATTCAAAATATCGATTTTTCAATTTATATGAGAATCATATATAAATCTAACTTTTTTTTATAGAAATCTTTAATAACTTTTTAATAACTTTTTGATAACTTTCCAATAAAAATCATTATAAATCTATACTGTTTATAATATAGAAGACTCAAAAGAATTAAGAAATTTTTAATTAATAAGTATTTATAAAAATACTTTCGAAGTTACAAGGATTATTTTTCCTTATTTAAGTTATATCTTTATAACTATTAATTTTTTTGTAATTTTTTCTAATCTTCTATATAGATTCACTATTAAAATCTTCAAAAAAGTAACTAATTTCTTTTTATTAATCATAATTAAAAGGCTATCAAAGATTTAAAATTGATTCAGAACTTATATATAATTCTTATACAAATTAAAAAATGAATATTTAAAGCTTTAAACTTCGATTCAAGAAAAATTCTAAAAATCTAATTTTTTTAATATAGATTTAAAAGAATTTGAATTGTATATATATAAATTTTCAATAAATTATATCATATTTTAAAGAAGATATTAATAAGCTTAAAAAGAGATTTTTAATGTAAATAAGTAGCTTAAAAGAGAAGTAGTTAGAAAGTAGAATACTCGACTTAATTTCTTAACAAAAGCAATATACTATTAAAAAGCTCTAAATTGTATTATATTTATATTCTTTAAGTTTTATTCTATTTATTATCTAATTTTAATTACTGATTTATTAATCATTCTAATTGAAATTTAAATATTTTCATTAATATTTTAATATTAGCTCTATATATAATATATTTATACTTTTTCTTAACTTATTAAGTTTTAGTAATAAAATATATTTTCAATAATATATAATAAGATTTGAAGACTATGAATTTCACGAATTTCAATGGTATTAATAATCATTAAAAAAAAAAAGTAATTTCACGAATTCATAGTTCGAAGATTTCTTTTCCTTAATAGTTAAAATCAAAGAGTATAATCTAATCATACTAAGTCGAACGCCTCATTTTCTAGCCACTCCTGTTTTGAGCTACTCTACATTTTCAAAATCCTCAAAAAATAACATTTTTTACTCTCTTATTTATAAATATAATTCATTAAAAATTTGATTGTATATAATTCAGATTAATCAAAACTTGTTTTAAAAGTATCAGACTTTTAGGATTTTCTGAATTGATTTTTTAGAACCTTAAACTATTGATTTTTGAATTTATATATAAATCTCATACAAATTTAATATCTTAATTATATTTCAAAAAAAATCACTGAACATAAACTATAAATTTTTATTACAAATTTAATTTTTTGATAGAATAGAAAACTCAAAAAATCAGAAAACCTTTATATAAATTCAAGCTTAAAACTTCTAAAAACTCATTTAATTTCTTTTTATTAATTATAATTAAACAGTTATTAAAGATTTAAAAATCGATATTTCGAGTCTTTAGATCTCTATTTAGAAAAATCCCAAAAATCCTAAACTTTCAAAATAAATTTAAACTCATTTGAATTACATATAAATAAAGTTTCAATAAATTATATTGTGTTTTGAAAGAGATATTAATAAGCCGAAAAAGCGATTTTTGATGAGAACAGTGTTACGGAGGTACCCGCACCGCAACATGGATTATAAGATAAACCTAAGGCCTTGGTGTTGGAACCTACGAAAACAGCACTGTAGGGACAGTTGGATTAAAGGGTAACGAAAGATAGCGGTAACCGAATCAATAAGCAATGATTAAAAGATAGGTACCTATCTTTTGTTGGCACCTATCCTACAGTAGGCACAGGAGGGATAGCGGTTACAGGTTATCTAGTAAGCACAGGTTAGATAAGCAGTAGTATCATATAGGTCACGGGACAAGTGTCACGTGATGGATAGACAGGATAGGCAAGCTATCCAGGCTATCCGTGGATAGACAGGATAGACAGTCTACCCAAGCTATCCAGACGAGAACGAAGGTCTATATAAGGGAATGGGTTTCATTACAATGTAGAGCTTCGTGCTCAAGAACAATCATTATTTTCATTACTATAGTTACGAGAATTGCAACCAGTTACAACCTTATTGAATTCCTACTTGAAGTCTAGTCTAAACCACCTCGAGAGATCTCTAGACACTTCCACGTGACCCTAGAGGCAGCTCCCGTAACAAACAGGTGGCTCAAAACAGGGGTGGTCAGAAAATGAGGGGTCCAACTTATATTCTACAGATCCGTTTCAATCATGACGAACATCGAGGTTTACATTATAATCAAGCTTTCAAATTAAAATCGTGCATTCCAACACATCGAATATCGTGATATGTAAATCTCGTGCTCTTTGAGACATAATGATAGATATCAAGTTGAACAACAATTTGAATTCACTGCGAGCTCGAGGTTTCGACGTACTGAGTGAGATGTATTTCCAGAGCATGCAGAATATGCGTGCCTATCTACGTTATGTACCATACAATACAGAGACGCTATGAACAACTATGTATCATATATCTCGACATCCAACTTTTCCGACCTTCCCATTCAATCACAGTATACACAGGTATTCGACGAGTGCTCAAGATATCTTACAATCCAATCATCGACCTATGTATGTGTATGTGTGCAACCATTCCCCCATGCCCCCTTCTTTCAACCATCCAGGATGTATGCAAATAATCATTGCCAGACCCAACCAGGCAGCCCCATGCAAATTGAATACCACCCAATATAATGCAATACCGTATACCATGCAGTTCTAAATCACAATCCCAAAACGCCTCGCTTTATGTATCATTCCTTCCCCGATCCTAATGTTCAGCTCCTTGTAATATCGTATCGTATATATCATACATCATTCGACTGGCAATGGCACCTTAACCATCTAGTCTCAAAGTTGAACCGACCCCTAAGACTCTTCTGCAGGTGATCCTCGAACAGTAATCTCACTATCCATCCATCGCCTCGCTACACTTGGACGGCTTGATTTACTGTCATTACTGTCCTTTCTCTCTTCTGAACTTTCATTTTGATTGCCATGGCCTTTCTTCGCCCCCAAGTAATCCCCATCAACCTCGCTCTCCATCGCTCCCGGACTCTCGGATACCCTCCCATCCGCAATCGGCATCGAACTCAGCGTTCGTGTACCCCCCCTACTCGAATCTTCACGACTGGAACCACCAATTAACGTATCTCCCAAAACCTCCATACTGTCGCCCCTAACCGCACTCAATGCCCTCCCTGATCCTTTTCCAGGCGTTCCTGTCTTCTCATGTCCGTTTCGCTTCGCCTTTTGATTCGCACTTGCATGTCCACTCCCAACTCCAAAGTCTAATTTCGCAGCAGTTTCCATTTCTTCATTTTCCTGTCTCTCCAACCTCTCCACATTTTCTACTGTTAATTTTTGTGGTTTTGCCGCTGTTTCGTCCACCCCGACTCCTGTTGATTCTCCATGCCCATGCCCATGGATATGTATGTCACCATGCTCATCACCAGCGGCCGAGACCAACTTCTCATCCCGTAACTCTTTAGCTTTTTCCTCGAATCCCTCTCTTCTCGCGGCTCTTTCTCCTTCGTCCTCTGGCTGCGGGAGTGTTAGACGATGAGAGTTGTTGCGCTCGCTTTTCGTGGGACGGGGATGTTCGAGCAGCGGCTTGGTTGAATCTTTGGATTGTTTCGCTATGTCTATTGGTTTCGAGTCGACTTCGGGTTTGGATGTTTGGGATTGTGCTTGATGAGGTTTCTTAGTGGCTTGTAAAGATGTTGGGCATTTAAGTACGTGGTTTTCGCTTTTGTCTATGGATTTTGACGAACGATTGCGAGCGGTACTCGTTGAGGTTCGTCGGTCAAATCTAGAGCGTGAGGGTTAGCATAATGTTTGGCTGTCTACTTCTCCAAGGAGATGAAAGCTTGCAAAGAAAGGAAACAAAGGCAGGAGAATATACTTCGACTTCCCGCTCTTCTTTGAACAATTCTCACTATCCCCCTCCGCACAGTCACTACCCTCATTATCAACCTCACTTTCCGATTTCGGCACTCTCTTATTAATCCCCCATCTTACCAACATTTTCTCCAATGTTTTCCCCTTGACAGGTTTCGCCAGGTAATCATCCATGCCCGCCTTTTGACACTTTTCGCGATCGCCTTGAATGGCTGAGGCTGTCATGGCTACAATTGGGATATTACGTGTCGAGTGACTGTAGGGAGAATGATGGCGTAATATATGCGTGGCACGATATCCGTCTATGATTGGCATCTATAATTCATTAGCGCAACGCCCTTGAATTGGAAGGGTACCTGGATAGCCTTGGGTAACTTACTTGTACATCCATCAGAATGATATCTGGCTTTGGATGAGGTGGGTTTGGAGAATCTGCCGCGAGAAGATAGTCGAGAGCTTCCTTCCCATTCCAGACAGCCGAAGGGGAAAAGCCTAATTTTCGAATAGTTTTCAACGCAATTTGTTGATTAATGGCGCTATAGAATGTGTTAGCACGGAGACCTTCATTTCGATGTGAACTCCTCTTACTTGTCTTCAACAACGAGAACCTTGACGTTCGCCCTATCAGCAGAAGACATCTCCAGATCTGACGTAACAGGAGGTGTCATGCTAATAGACCTATGATGCTTAGACACTTCCCACGGATTCTTTTGAGGCGATGGGCCAACGTCATAGTCTGAGCTACCACACGAGACACTCATTTCAGATTGTAACCGATCTGGTAAACTCCCAATATCGATCAAGACATTTCCATCGTGATACTGTGGTTTGTTGAATGGAATCCAGAAAGTAGCTGTTGTACCCTGTCCCAAAGATGATTCCAGAGTGATTCTACCATGCATCAGATCCACCAAATTTTTACTGATCGTGAGGCCTAGACCCGTGCCACCAAATCTTCGTGCCGTTGATGAATCTGCTTGACTGAAAGGTTTGAATAGACGTTTTCGTACTTCCTCTTCGATTCCAATACCGCTATCTTCAACTACAAACTTCACTTCAATAGTATCTGCATCTTCTTTTTCTTTGACCACCGAAAATTTGACTCTTCCTTCACTGGTGAATTTAATACTATTCGTAAGGAGGTTTGTGATAATTTGACGAACACGTCCGGGGTCACCCATAACGATCAGATCCCTTTCAACCCCGACAGCAATGTTAGATTCAAACATTAGATTCTTTCGTTCGGCGGCAAATCCCAGCATTTTGCTAACATCTCGTACCACAACCGACAAAGAGAATTGGACCTCTTCAATATCCAATCGGCCAGATTCAACCTTTGAGAAATCTAGAATATCGTTGATAACAGTAAGAAGTGCGTTGGCAGAACGTTGGATATTTTCAGCACATTCTTGTTGCTCTTCATCGAGATTCATATCAGTCAGAAGCTCAGCCATTCCGATGACCCCGGCAATGGGTGTTCTAATTTCGTGACTCATGTTTGCGAGGAACTGACTTTTCAAGCGACTTGCTTCTTTGGCAGCTGCTTCGTTGGCGAGAAGTCTTGTATTCTCTCTTTCTTGCATCTTGAGGTCGTTTTCTCGATCTTTGATCTCTGTAATATCCATAGATAATCCAATAACACCATCAATAAACGCTTCGTTGATATGACCGCCCCCGTCCTTCTTACCCAGAACGGGAACGAATTTTGTTCGATACCATCTATTGTCGATCACGTGTTCTTGCATATCTTCCATTATTTTTCCAGTCAATATATCCTCAATTGGCTGTAGTGAAGAAGGAATCATGTCATGTCGTTGCCTTTGATTATTGGGATGTGAGAAGACTTCATAGACATTCTTTCCAATATAATCGCTTCCCCTAGCTTTACCACTACCGGCAACGCTCTCATCGCTAGATCCTACATCGCTGTCAAGATCCCATATGAAAGAGCCTTCGAGTAAATTGATTTTACGATGTCGATCCACCGAGAAAAGTGTGACCTGAGCATGTGTGATGACGGACAATAATTGTTGACGAAGTCGTTTAGCTTCGAATCTCGACATGACAGCTTCATGGATATCCGTGCATGTTCCATACCATTTTTCGATTTTGCCAGTATCTTTATTTCTCATACAAACAGCTCGTCCAAGCATCCATCGCCATTCTCCATCGTGTTTTCTGCAACGGTATTCGGTGGTGTAAGGATCGCCAGTCTCTAGACAATGCAGCCAGCGCTTCTTTGTCAACGCCATGTCATCTGGATGGAATGGCAATTTCCAACCCTCCCCTAGAGATTCTTCAACGGTTAAGCCCGTGTAATCATACCAACGCTGACTAAACCAATCATGCATGCCATCGGGAGTGGTGGTCCAAATGAGCTGCGGCATACTATCACAAATTATTTGGAATCTCTGCTCATCGGCCTCTTTTATTTCGGCGATCTGTTGTGTCACAGCCGTGATATCCCTACAAGTAACAATACCAGCCAAAAACTCGCCGGTATCTGGATCTCGAACTGCTTCTCCTGCACAAAGGGTCAGCTCTATTTCGTGTTATTCTCGAGGGCCTCTTCATACCTAAACAATCATATAGAATCTTCTCCCCAGTATCAGGGTCATACATCCCAAGCAAGCGGCTAGAAAATGGTGTTTGTGTTCTGACGAGAATCGAAATGGGATATTCTGACGGATCTAGAGCTTCCGTAAAATCATGATTATAGCAATGCCACTTCTGAACCAAATCAAATCCTATGGAATTATTAGCATTGCTACTAGATTATCAAGAATTGCACAATCATACCGGTTTTAACGTTTGTCATGTCGGCTTCTCTCGCAAACAGTCTCCTTGCAGCTTTATTCGGTATCGTCAAACTTTCATCCTTCCACATGGCTAAGATAGGAACTTCTGTATTGTCCAACAGTGCATCTTTCAACACGATTACCTTCTGTAGGATTGATGGGGCTCCTGATTTATTGACACGAGATGGAGGACCCAGAGGTGGAAATGGAGAAGATGACATGGGTGCATTTGTAGGACTAGTAATCGCAGAGGAGCCGCTAGACCCCTGACTTGAATCATGATTGGAACCATGTTCAGAGCTTGCAGATGACGGGTTTGAACGTGATATAGAGCTCGAAGATTTGGAGCCATCGCTAGAACCTAATTTAAACTTGGGGTTGTGAATCTTTCTCGAGCTCCTTTTCGGGCTGGGTAGCCCAGACTGATTGGTTTCTGTACTTGTGAAGGTCAATAGGAAGTATTTCTCATCTTCGATCTCGAAGATACTAATGATCATCTTGGCATAGGAATCTGCATCATGTTAGCTTGATTGCCCTCTTACGGCGTGGTGATCGCAATGAATTGGGGAATAGAAGAAGAATGTTTCTGAGCTGATTGTACTGATATGTCACTTTTTCTCAAAGTGTACGAGAAAGTATTGAACATCAAAGCCAACATCCGATCGTCGTGTTTAAATATCGAGCAGTGAAATGGTCTTCAGAAGGAGTCCGAAAATACACCTCAATGTATGAAGCAAAAATGTCACAAGCATACTTACGTCTATCTGCCATTTTCTTAGCCGTCCGTCCTGCAAAAGTGGATGCTGTGATCGACCCAGCTGTGATGACAACTTCCACTACCGCATCATGAACCGTGGAAGTCTTCTTCTCAGCGTTCGCCGCAAACCGATTCTGAGGATCGGCTCTTTCTGCAGTCGGTGTCACATCTCCTTCACATTCCGAAGACACCGTTTCTTGTGCATTGGCATGGACATTGATTTCGTCGCCCAGACTATCCAAGAACAGCTCCCAAGTCACCCATACCGGCTTGAGATCTGACATCATGTCAATACCCAGTTGGGCAAGAGTTTGTCCTTTGTATCGCTCCGCCGGTTGTTGATCATCTTCTGCTTCAATTTCGCCATCATTTACACTC
The DNA here is from genome assembly GCF_014898465.1 of Botrytis porri. Classification (NCBI taxonomy): domain Eukaryota; kingdom Fungi; phylum Ascomycota; class Leotiomycetes; order Helotiales; family Sclerotiniaceae; genus Botrytis; species Botrytis porri. The sequence continues at coordinate 2,874,305 of NW_024066077.1, forward strand.
AGCAGCCTCGCCGTGGCTTCATTCGCGAGTACCACTGTTTTGGAGCCATTCAAGACAAGTACAGGGTACGGCAGATAGTGCATAGCCGAAAATGCTACATCAGCGGGTGAAACCATTCCCGGTATGTGTAGATGCAAATTGCTACTCTGACTGGATCCCCGTCGCCCATTCATGTATTCCTGGGCTTTTAAAGCATCCAATCCATCAATTTGCCCAGGAGGCATATGTAAAGGTGATATCGGTCGCTCATAGTCTGAATTCGGGGTACCGTTCTCGGTTTCATTGGGCGATACCTGAGGAGGAGGGAGCTTGATATGGGTTGGGCGCTTGTCGACAGCCATGGCTGTATAGGAAGTCGGCGCAATATTTGTTTGTGATTTGTATATGTAAAAGATATCCAAACTTCCCCCAGTCTCGCGATCCCATTCGATATTGTCGTCGAGTGTAAGTATTCACTCTTCGCAAATGCTTCGTGGTTTAACGCCGCCAAGACGTCATTTTGTTGACAATGGTACGTAGTAGGATGGAAATTTAGAGGCTGTCGCCACGTCAATCTGAGACTGATTATCAATTGATTCAAGCGTGCACACGATCAGGTACGTACCTGGGTGTAGGGTTGGTTTCGACAGGATGATATGCGCAAAGACGGGTAGATTATATTGATAGGTAAATTCATTTGATCAAGGAGGAAAAAGGAAACAAAATTTCATATTTGAGTTTGTTCGCTGGGTGGTTGGATGGCTGAATCCGGATTGTGCAAATGGACTAAAACGGCGTTAAAGCAAGCTTGATGCATTTTGGTCGACCTAGACTTCAGACTAGAAGCATTTGGAACAGAAGGAAAAAAATAGCCGAGAAAGAGATATGGAGTCAAACATTTTAGGGCGGTTGATAATCTTCATTTGCGCGAGTAATATACATTTTGCCCTGTTATCGATTGAGATGTGTTGTCTATCCTTGTGTTGAGTACATATAATTTGGGTCTATATTACTCTGAGTTCTATCTGAGTGAAGTCTGAAGTTGATAATCTCAAGTCCGATTGAAGTGAAGGTTGATGATAAAGAGTGAAGCAATAAATGATTACCCACCGACCTAGTATGCACCGAGACAGCCTAGACGCCGAGACAGACAATCTAGATTCTAGATCAAGAACTTTGCAATCACACTGAATCCTGTCACATATACTCCCTCACTCTGTATGTAGTCAGTCAAGCAGCTGTTGAACATGTACGAATACATACATGCACATACCTACCTCGGCAATATCGCTTTTTGAGAAAATCAGTCAAGGTTTAATAAGGTTTGATTATCAGATCCTTTTTTTTCATTGTATAGTGGGTGGCCATGCCAACAAGTCATTGCGAGTGATGAGCGGATGTATGTGTGTGGGTATGCATGCACCTGTATGTGTGGTGTAATCGCTCGTGTTCCTTGACCCTTCTCGAGTCTGTAGAAGCTATCAGCCTCTCAGCCCAGTCGCTTAAGTCTCTCAGTCAGTCTCTCCGTCTCCCAGTCAGCCTCTCCGTCTCCCCGTCTCTCGATAATACCTAAGATAGCCTTTACGCTATGATCAAACTCGATATAACGATACGAAAACTCCTATCCCTTCTGTTCACCAACGTGAAAATGGGCTTCAGTAGTGTGCGGAACATACCTACCCCTACTACCGGAGAGCATTTGGAATTGCCGCATGCAAGCATGAAGAAATCGATTTTTTTTTAGTCGCCGGAAGGGTCTCAAAGGGGAGAGGGGCGAAGAGGGTCAAGAGGGGCTACCCACTCAGTACTAAAGAGGGGTCCACAGCGCTGATCGGTCGGGTGTTTATTTTGATTAATATTATGTGGAAAAGAATCTAGGATTTTGAGTCGAGATGTGTATTAATGATCCTGTAGAGAAATAGCAATTATATCGGACTGGAAAATTCGATTAATCAAATCCGGTATAGAGAAGATTCCGGTATAAATAATAGTAATTCAAATATAAATAGTTAAGATTTATATTCGATTTTAGCTTCAAGCTTTTTTTTTCTACAAAATTTATAATAATAATCAACTAAATTTATCTATATTAAAAAAAGCTTAAATTCTATTACTAAAACTTATATTAAATGTGTAAAAAATCAATCTGATATTTTAGTCTTGCTCAAAATCCGATATCATTATATAAAAAGTAATCAAATCAGGAAGTTTTTCTAATATATTCAAGATTCCGATATATCCCAGACCGGTAGAGTCAAGTTCTACTGTAGTACCTATCTAGTAGCTTGTCTATCACATCTCAATCGAATCTAGGTGTGAAGGGTATCTTCTAAAAGGTCCCCTCATATTCCTGGGTTCCTGGGTACGTATTAGATCAGCAAGCACAAGCATTGAATAGGGTTCCCAGATGAATATCGGATTTGATTTCCCATTCGATCCAAATTCATGACAGGGACTTGAATTGTAGTGGGGGATTGATTTAGCTTCGTTTGAGGTGGCGAGGTGTATTTGTTATCCTTTACTGGTACTAGTGAATGTCCGTACCAGTATTACGGTTACATGAATTATATGAATTATATGGATTATGTATAATTTGATTGTGTTGAATGGAAAGGTAAAAGATGCTCTGAAGGCGAAAGGCTGACGGCTCATGGCTCCTACCTCATAAGTAATGGTAGTAGCTCGTAGCTACTAATTACCTCGTAGGTAATGGTAATGGCTCATGGCTGACGGGTAACTAATAACTACCCCGCGCTCCTTCCCGTCCAGGACCGCCAGACCGTACCTCATGATTATGTCATCTCAATTCCAGCTTGGGCAATCCGAATTTCGATAAGAACTGGTCTCAATAATTAAGTCATCTAAGTCATCCAAGGCATCAAAAAGACAGGGACATGTTCCATGACATGGCATTACTACGAATATGCCAGTGTTCAATACTCAATGTTCTTCCATAATCTACTATATTCTCTTGTTCCTTATTCCATCCCGTTCTCTACCTAGCATTATGCACCATATTCAACCCACAAGAGCGAACTCGGTCAGCTAGCTATCTACCCGATCAAAATCAAGAGGCTCAATGAACCATGACCTTCGACTAATTGGACTATGTACTATCTATCGCATTTAGCCTGCCTCAGGATTAGGCTGCTATCTGCGACGTCTGCTTTTACAGTCACAGCCTTGCTCACATTCGAAAGATAACATTTGCTACATCCTACTTTCACGACTAATAAATAGAGACCAGCTCTTTGGTCTCAAAGGCTCACCTTTAGCATGCCTCCGTTCAGCTATGCTAGCTTACCTCAGCTTGATTCGAGCACTATTCGCCTCCTTTCTCTCATGCCCAATAGAGACGAAACCGCTGCTCTACAAGGCCAACTTCACAACTATTCTCTCCAAGAGTCGGACAAGGAAGCCCATTTATACGGAGCTTTGTCGTACGTATGGGGTGGCTTCGATGATCCTCCATAGTGTATCTATATAAATGGGAATTCCCTCCCCATCACAGCGAATCTGCATGCAGCCTTGCTACATCTTCGAAATCACACCCTTGATCGAGTCACATGGGTAGATGCTCTCTGCATCAATCAGCCAGATGATCAAGAGAAAGGTCTCCAGATTCAATTGATGCCGAGGATCTATGGCCAAGCCACCCGAGTCATTGCTTATTTCGGAGAAGCTGCAGATGATAGTGATATGGCTCTCAATACGAGTTGCAGCAGATGATGAGAACGAAAAGCCAGAAATTCGTTGGCCAGCAAAAGGAATCAAGAGTCAATCCTCAAATTGCTTAAAATACCATGATTTCAGCGCATCTGGGTGTGTAAGTTTACAAGTGACGGTATATTTGAAAGTGGAAGCTGAGAGTAGCGAACTACCCAAGGAAGCTCCCATTCTTCCAAGGTGTTTGATTGAATGTACTGAATTATTCCAACAGTCTCAACATTCCAAATATTTTGAGTGCCCCGAGTCAACCCGAGATCCCAATTGATTTAGATTTTCCAAATTAGTTATATATCTGAGATCTTTTCAATTTTCTGAGTGGTCTGATTTTCGAAAGTGGTTTAATCATATAAAAACCCATTGAAAAGCATCGAGGGACTCCAGTTGTGGGAAACTCTCACTACGAAGGAATACTCGAAGAAGCTAACAGGAAAATTTGTAGGTTCTCCAGGAGGTCGGCTTGGCTCGAACTATCCTAATTATCTGTGGTGCAGTGGAGGTAAACGGGTATACGTTCTGCTCGGGTGTTAGCAAACTGGAAAGTTTACTCGAAGATTATTCGGATTTACAAAGTTTGATCTGTCCAACGATTTGCTTGATAAGAGGATCAATTTTCCGTCCAAAGTATATCTCAAGTCCACTAGGCGATCTCTCTCTAGGTGAGCTGATCGATATGTATCACAACCACAAGGCCACAGCACATCACGACAAGGTGTATGCCTTATTTGGCATGTGCTCTGATAATTTGATCTCGACTGGATTATTACCCGATTACACGATTCCATGGGAGATACTTCTTCGACGGCTTGTCAATTTCATCCTTCACCAAAGTATGTCGTCTAGAGAGGCTTGGGATGATAGGGAAGCGGCGGTAATCAAGAATAGTGGTTATGTTCTAGGGCATGTTTCCTCGATAAGGAATGGCATAAATCGATATCCTGGACAGTACATAGAAGTCACATTCAATAACAGACCAATTTTTTTTTTCAGTACTACAAGAATTATGGGGCACATTGGACACTCCAAGCTTCTGCAGAATCCATTCGAAAAAAAAATGATATTGTTTGCCTTCTAGAAGGAGCTTCAAAGCCAACTGTTATTAGAGCATTTGAACACCATTTTGGTATCATCATGATTACAGTCAATCCACGCCAACAAACACATAAACATCGCCCGTTTCAATTGTTTATGTCTTCGATACCTGATCACTCACATGAATTTCTACTTGTGTGGCAATGGGGATTGATTCCGGGACAGCATTCTTCGTCACTTCAATTGTCACAAATGGAGATCAATTCTGTAGTTCCGGACTATCTGAAGACCAATACGATCAAAGCAATGAGATCATTCGAAGTGGCAATGATTCTAAAAGACACTGGGGACCTTCTTGTGGCAGAAGCTAAGCTTTAAAAAGATATCGAAAAATGCGAGGAATAGCTTGCAATAGACGATATACGTATCTTGTCATTATAAGAGGCACTCGCGTCAGTATACTGAGGCTCTAATCGGTGGAAGGTGGCTGAAAACCTGCTCTTGGAGGTGATAAGGACCAGACAAGATTTCCAAGGCAAATGCCATCAAGATATCTTAAATGGTAAGATGGAACTTGCAAAGGCTTATATAGACGAAGAAGTCCTTTCCAGGCCGCCCAGAGCCGAACAGTGGCGGGGGTTTAGGACAGAATTGTTGGAAGCAATCAAAAGTAATAGTCGAATTGAAGAAAGGGCCATGGTACAAGCAGCAGAGTACCTCGACGAAAGAATGTTCAAACTTCTGCTCGGCCTCGAAAGAGATAGTGTTTCAGTTCACAAAAGATTTAGTGAAGGCCATATCCAAACCTATAAGAGGCGATGGAAAGATCCTTATCCCATTGGAAGAAAGAGGAATGGACAGCGAGATGACAGAAGATATGGTACAGTTCATCTCCAAGAATTGTGGCCGGAATGCAATGAAGTCGTTGATACAGAAACGCAGGGCTGATGTGAAGATTACAAGCGAATTGTTGAAGGCGGTCGCGAAACGACGGGAAGCTGTTGAACAGATTGATATGCTGCTCGATGGAAGAGGTGCGGATATATATGTTGATAGCGGATTGTGGGCAACTGTAGCGCGAATGCATTATCCGCATACTCTTGTGATGATGCATTCAATACTCAAAAAACATGGAGCGAATATAGCCATTGCAGAAGAGACAATAATCACAGCAGCCGGGAATATATTATCAGAAAGCTATTCGCAAAACAAGGGGCGAATATATGTATTACAGAGGAAATCATGATTACTGCAGTAGGGAGTATAAGCCAGGGCGGTACAATTGTTAGAGAATTATTAGCAAGAGGGGCGAATATAGTCCTTGCAGAGAAAATGGTGATTGCTGCAATGGGGAATATAGACCATAGGGGAACAATTATTAGAGAGTCATTTGCACAACAAGGGGCGGATCTAGTTATGAGAGAGAAAATCGTACTCGCTGTAGTGAAGAATATAGATCATGGGGATCTCCTAATTCTTCGAGGATTATTTGCAGAATAAAAGGCGAATATAATCATTACAGAGAAAAATGTGATTGCAGCAATAAGGAATATACATCAAGGGCCAAGAATCATTCCACTATTACTTGAAAAGAGAGGAGCAGATATCAATATCACACCGGAGGTCATGAAAACAGTGTCAGAAAAACAAGAAAAGATAAGGAGTTCAGGCTGGATGTTGCGATCGCATTGTTGGATGATGATGGGATTATTTGAGAAGCGAAGAGCAGATATGGTGTCACAGAAGAAACGGTGAGGATTATTATAAGTGAAACGGAGTTTTCGAAAGAATTTCTGGCGCTTTTATTCAAAAAGCAAGGAGAAAAACTTGAGAGTTACGGAAGAAATGGTGAGAATCGTTGAAGAAAAATTTCCCAGGGCGACCGCGTTGGAGATGATGAGGGACAATATTCAGAAATATAGCAGTGGTACTAGTAACACAGACTAGCAGGCCATTTATCCAATCTTTCACATGATAAATTCTCGGGCTAGGTGTATTCGATTGAGGAAAGATTCATGTATTTCTGCGTACCCATGTTTATGGATACTTATTGTGTGAACTATGAACTATGAACTACGAACTGTGAGATATAGGTATAAGTATAAAGGTAGACAGTGCAAGCAAGCAAGTACATAAACAGGAAGATTCATAGAAACACAGTTATTGAGAAATGCGAGACGTGGCGTCAGTCATTAATTGAATTGGGGTTGAAGGAAATGCCGATTGAATCCGTATGCGCAATTTATTGCATGCATAAAATCTGGGAATAAAGTAGGAAAAAACACCCTTTCCAGTCATCCGTCATTGCTTTCTTCCGACTTCTTCTCCAGTCATTCTACTAATTGTAGATTTCCTTCCTTCCTCCTCTGTCACACTTCCCTTGCATATCTCCCCGTCCTATCTGACCCAACCCAATTAAAAAATCCAAGTAAAAGACTCCTTGACTTCGAACGTGGTTTTTTGTCTACAAATAAATAGAACATCATTAGCACGCGCATTCCAAAACACTCCAAACAACGACATAAGCAAAAAAAAAGGTCCACTTACCTGATATCTTCCGCACTAGCACCAACCCAAGCCTCAAACTCGCCCTCCTCGGCAATCCATAGCCCTTTCCCATTTCTCAACGATTCATCCCAGTATCCTAGCGCATATTTATCAATCACGATATCGACGCTTTTTTCTTCTCCAGCTTCAAGCTCTACCTTCGCGAACCCTTTCAGTTCTTTTTCCGGTCGGACTAAGCTGCTCTTCACATCGTGGATATAAAGTTGTACTATTTCCTTTCCTTTTCTAGATCCCGTGTTTTTGATTTTGAGACTTAGGGTGATTCTATCTTGATTTGAGGAAGAGAGTGTTTGGGAGGAGAGCGTAGGAGCAGAGTAAGAAAATGTTGTATAAGAGAGACCGTGACCGAAAGGAAAGAGAGGGGGAAGTGATAGGTGATCGTAATGGCGATAACCGATGTAGAGGCCCTCGCCATAGAGCGAACGGAGGTTTTCGCCAGGCCAGGTGTGGTAGGTTGGGTTATCTGAGAGGCGGACTGGGAAGGTTGTCTATACGGGGAATGATTAGATGAAGTTTCGAGTACGTGGCAAGGGACAGAAACAAAAAAGAAAGATGCAACGTGTCGAACGGACAAAAAACTTACAGGTAGTTTTCCACTAGGATTTTCGAATCCGAAAAGGACATCAGCCAATGCATTACCAGCTTCTTGCCCCTGATACCACGCTTGTAAAATGGCTGGGACCTTCTTTGCCCAAGGCATCGTTACAGGGCTTCCAGACTGATTAACCACAATTGTATTTGGGTTCGCCTCCACAATTGCATCAACTAATCGATCCTGACTACCATCACTCGGTAAATCCATAGTTTGACGATCATAACCCTCACTTTCCCACTCCGCATCCAATCCCACGATTACAATCGCTACATCAGAGGATTTTGCCGCATCGATAGCTTTTTGCAAATAATTCTCAGCATCCGCTTCTTTGTAACCGATACGACAGCCGCCTGTTGCATGGGTTTGATTTACTTGTGCTTGTTTGGACAATGGTCGAATTTCATTTGTTGTTTCAGCAACCAATTTTACTGGGACATTGGCTTCGAGAAAGATATCAAAGAGAATATCTTTTGACCCTGAGAACATAGCTTCACCTAGATCTGTCCAATTCCACAAATCTACTTTGACATCTCCATTTACAAGAAGTCTTCCGGGACCGACACTTGAGAAGGAGAGGGTATGTAAGCCGGTCGTGGTAGGTGTCAGGATGGTTTTTGCGCGGATGGACCAGATGGGATTTACCTCTTCTGGAACCGAATCCCAAAGGAAGAGATCTGTGTTGGTACGGTGTTGGATTATTCGAGGGGTTCCTTCGAATTTATCGCCAATGTGAAATTCGAGATTTACGCCTTGGGCGCCGGTGGAAGTGGTACAGTAGTCTGCTGCTAGAGGAAGCCATTTGTAGGTGTGACAACCTAAGGCGTAAGTGACATCTATTCCGCGGATTGCTTTAATGCTATTAAGGGGTATAGTGTTGTAGTAAGGATTCAAACTAGCACTACCTCCACCCCCTGCAATCGCGCGATTGGCATTTGGTCCTATGACTGCAACTTTTGTTTGAGAGGATTTGATTGGCAAGATGTTATTCTCGTTTTTGAGAAGGGTTAATCCTTCTACTCCCGCCTGACGAATCAAATTTCTAGTCTCTTCTCTGTTGTCCTCAGCTTCGGGGGCTTCGGGTGTCATATCTGATCCTTTTGTCCGTTCAACGAGATATAGTACGTTTGCAGCGGCTTTCTCAACGGCTTCTCGGCTTAGTTCACCATTTTTTATTGCTTCGATCGCTTTTTCGCCACGCCATTTTGTTGAGACGGGCATTTCTATGTCACAACCTGCTTCGATGGATTCCGCAATTGAGTTCGTTCCACCCCAATCGGACATAACCAAACTGGATTTTGTGAGTACACTTGTATGTCATAAAAGATTGGAGACAATGTTACCCATCATAGCTCCACTCTTCCCTTAAGATTTCTTTTAGTGTGTGGAAATTACAATCTGCATGAACGCCATTGATCAAATTATAGGAGGACATGACAGCCCAAGGATTAGCTTCTCGAATGGCCATCTCGAAAGGTCGTAAGTATAACTCTCGCAGAGGCCTCTCTTGCACAACAGAATCAATGGTTAGTCTGAATGTCTCCTGTTCATTAGCAACGAAATCTGTGTACACAATTAGCCAAACGCACGTGACGAAGCCATAGAGAGAAATGGTTTTACGTTTTATTGTTGCAGCAATACCCTTCTCCTGCAACCCCTTGATATAAGCGATGGCAAGTTTTCCTGTCAGATAAGGATCTTCCGAGAAAGATTCGAAATTTCTTCCACCTAATGGACCGCGATGTAAACAGACTGTCGGTGCCAATAAAACCTGAGCAGATCGAGCTTTTGTTTCATCTGCAAGGTGTTGTCCGACTTCATGGATAAGATCGGTGTTCCAAGTTGCTGCTAGTGATATACCGCATGGAAACAATGCGGCCTGAATTTGTTAGAAAGTTCCTCTTAGTGGAGGTAACTTGAGCAAACCTTTGTTCCAGCCTTGAAAACGGCTCCACGAGCACCTATAGTTGGTGTTAATACCAATGCAAGATGAAAGCATGGAGGAATCTTGTATTGTATGGACGAATGTGAGGGATTATGAATGCTTAAGAGAACATGAAGATTTACCATTTGGGCCATCAGATGTCTTGAATGCTGGCACGCCTTTGGAAGGAATTGATTTTGATCTCCAGAAATCTGCAGCCACTAGTAGAGAGACCTGAGAAGTTCATCAGTAGGGTACAGCCAACAAAACAAAGGAACCTTACCTGCTCTTCGAGTGACAAGGACGCCGCCAACTGACGAGATTTTCTTCGAGGATCAAGTATAGCATGCTTTTCCAAAGGACTTTCGGGAGGAGATATTTCGGAATCTGGTGTTGCAATTGTATCTCTACTCGAGAGGATGTCCGAACCATCTTCGAACCTATCAAATATAGGATCAGAGATCTGACTGTCTGGTGATTCTGCCATTTTGGCGTTTCAGTTAAACGATTGAAAGGGGATTACTAAAACGGAAAGTTGTATCGTAATGTGCTCTTGGGATATCAACGAATGGATGAAGAATTGTATGATGCTAGCGTGCGGCGAGGCAGAGGAGTTGTGCCGCGTGTCTAATGAACAATGAATTCTCCGGATATCAAAGAAGAGTTAGAATGACTAGATGGAATGGAACCAAGAGATGTCTTATAGAGCTTAACGCTAGAGTAGTACGCGAGAAGCAACCTACATTGCATATAAACTCGGTATCAATCTTTCCAGAGACCGACACCCGATCAGCTGGTTTCAATTAATATTCCTCATAGCCGGTGCTCTGCGGATGAGTTTCCCATGCGCCGCACAGGGAATCAGATAAGATGTTATAGAATATTACAAATAAAACATGGATACACTTGTCCCATGCATAAAATGGCTGAAATGGAAGTTAATATGGATTCGGTATAATGGTTGCTACAGGCTGGTGCTATTCTGACAACCTGCATACCTTGCAAGGGATTGTTGGTGCGACTGGCCCTTGTGAGAATAAGCTTCTATCAGATCACTGATAATTTTGCTCAGTCTTGGGCAAGAAACAATCGTCAATCCAATAGCAACAACGGTATGAGCGGACCGGCTCAGCGATTTTCTTACAGTTTAGGAAGGTAAGACGAGCTCTTGCAATGGTTCTCGTGAGAGACACTAACGGAAATTGCCTTGCCATACTGGCAAAATGCAGAAAATCATCGTGGAACAAGAAAAAAGAAGGAAGTTCAATCAACTCGAGCATATACTACCCATCCTCGCCAAAATTTCAGCTTGAAATGAATATCGGGAGGCAATATGTAGAGATCTCGCCTAGGTAATATAGTGTATTCACCTAGGTGGTATTGTCACGTCTTCGAAAAGCTCCCAGAACACGGCATTGAAAGCCCATGGTGATGAATACTCTGTTGAGATGCGTCTGCATCAGTAAAGCGGACATACGGGCCGGATTCGCCTCCAATAAGCTTTCGTTTGTACCATAAGTACGATCGTAGATTTGGGGATGTATAGATACGATCCGAAACCTCTATTGACCACTCGGAAATGTGTTGATACTCACGACGGATAACTTCTGTGTAGATCTCAATGTCATGGTAGCTTTGTTCTCTGAATTTTATATGCCGACGTCGAGGCTGTAAAAGTGTGTGAAGTTGAATCAACTACAATGTAAAGAGAATACTCGAGGCAAACGCTTGGACTAACCAGTTATGGATAAATTCTAGAAGCAATGGATGATAGGTCATGTGACTCTCCCTATCAATTAGCGCTGCAGTGGAGATCCATTATTCATTACCTATTCGGACGACACGGAAATCTGCCCGCTCCAGATAATCAGAATCATGACTCTCACACCGCGATGGCATTATCAATTGTTATCTTAAAGCGTACTCTTACATACTCTTCTACACTTCAAGCTTTATCTCAAGTGATACTTGTACTCTCACCGGAAAGACAGAAGTTTGTGTTATTTCTCAGCTTCAAGATTATGTACTCACTCACGACTAACAGTAACTCTCAGGTATAATATCAACTGCCTATAATCCGATTTTCATATCAGAAACTTTCCTCTCCAAATCTGTCTATTTTTCACCTATGCAAGATCTCTATAGTTCGTGAAACTTAACTACCATAAATCGTTCTGAAATCTGCATATCATCTTGCATTTACGCCTTCCGAGTATAATGGCTGAAACATCAAACCACCATGAATCTATTGGAGAACCCGAAGACCCACTCGAATTACCCTTACGAGAAAGAGATCAATGGGAATCTACTGAACTCTCAGAATTGGAACACATCAGGCAGAATTATACACACGCTTCATCTACTCATGCATTGGGTCCTGGTAGTACAGCACCCAATGGATTTTGTGGTCAATTGGCTTTTAGTGTCTCGAAGTTTTGGAGACACCAAATCAGTGTGACCGTTGACCATGTTGCATGCAGAGATCATCTCGGTATGTATCCTTTTATCCGTTTCTCAATATGGTTCAGGCGATTTATCAACGACAAGGTATATTACCTATTATAGAATCCGGCGTTCAGGGCCGAAATACTTCTATTAGTTGGGAGTTCATTTTTATCCATCTTCTTCCAGTCCTCTCTACATTAAGTTTTCTGTCAGAATCTTCCATTGAGCCTTGGCATACTATACTGTCCAAGACTGTACTGTCGCTACCCAGTAGTTCTTGCTTCTGTATAGAAATGATCGTTTGCTCTACACGTTTCCCGTTTAGCGTCTCGTAGACGGACTTATTGGCTAATTCTATCAGCTCTCGAACGCACTTTCTTAGCATATCTCAGGACTTCACTGGCCTTGTCAATGCTAGGCGTATCAGTTGCACAACTATTGTATGTTTTCTTTGCAGTTTATTCATACCGTACTCATTGTATTGATACATATCCAGCCGATTACAGCATTCCCCCACACCAAATCCATTAATAGGGTTCTTTGTACTTGGAAAACCTCTGGCTTGTATATGTCAAGGTGCTGCAATAATAACCTTATTGGTAGGAAGTATCAGAAGTTGGAGACATCAAAATGCAATTGTGAGAGGTAAAGCTCTTTCAGGAGGATTTGAAGTCATTATCATCGGAGTTGGATTCTTCTTTGTGAGTAAATTTCAACAGTATTGTCATTAAGTGAGCGTTACTGACTAGACTCAGATTTTCCTAGCGTTCCTTGTGCTCTTGATTGTTGTGGACATCATAAAAGAATATTTGAAGTCTGATTGAGTGGTGATGCTCATTAGCTGACCCTTGAACTATCGAATGTGATGGACAGATGACCTCTACTTCGGACTCTCCGGACTATTATTTCCTTGAAGCAAATCATTATAAGTCTGCCCATCTGACTTCGGTTGATCGGGGGAATCGGGGACGTATATATTAACGGCCAAGAACATTCCGCTGTTGCACGTGCTTGGACTATATTGGGAGGACAGAAGTATGGTTGGTTCTACTCTTAGGCACTAACTGCCGAACAACGGGAGTTAGGTGACCATAGAGTTGATGCTATTGTACATGGGAAACTGATCATGGGGAATTATTGATGGATAATTTCAACCTGCATATGTAGCAAAATAGCACAAGCTACGGAAGATTTATGATGTGCCGGATGTTGTGATGGGAATACCTGCATCCGGATGAGCAGTGTTTTCGGCACGGCGTTCCTTTTCTAACGATGTTTATACAAGGGAAGAAGTAGCGAACCATGGTATAGAATAGATACCCATTCTCTGATATGACAGCTCTCGTAGCACTTTGACTTGTACTTCATTAAACATACTTTGCCACCAAATAAATACATGACTATTCAATTGCTGTTGATACATTGTGGATGCTTTCAGTGATATTTTGTTACTACTGTCTCACGTTTTCATCTGGGCGATGGCTGACATCAACTCGGCTCATTCCAGTTGTTTTGCTAGAACAATGACATAATGATTTGATTGTATATTCTAAGCCACAACTATACCGTGGAAACAAATGCGATGATGGGTTTCCAATAACAGCAACTACCATGACCATGACCATGACCATGACCATGACCACCACTACCACGACAATAACAACAAACATTGAAGATTAGGTAGGGATATATAATCACGTGATTTATCATCACATGCATTTCTCAGTCAAGTGTATATACTTGAAAGTGCTGAGGCAGTGAGGCTTCACTCAAGTTTTACATTATCAATTCTACTATTTTTATTTACTCTATTAGGTATATAGTAGTTACTTTTATTGATTTACTTACTCTCGTCATATCTTTCTTTTCTCTTGTTATTCATCCATTACCATCCCATTCCATATCCATTCTCAATCCCAATTCATTATTCATGCCGTAATTCATACCGTATTTCCCCCTTTTTCTTATACCAAAATTCATTACGGCTGGAACAACGGTAGTCACACCAGCATTCATTGATATTGATCAGCCATACCATAACCACACTATTGGGTACGGAACACGCATTAGATACGCATTAGATACGCATTAGATAAATTGCGTAATAATCCCTTCCCTTTACCTGGTACGAGACTGAAACACAAAACACAAAAATCATACCTAATCATTTGATAACGACTTGGTAAAGATCCGAAATCGCAAGCAACCAAGCAACCAAGCAACCAAGCAAGAATTCTCAAAAAAGTCGCGAGTCACCAAAAACAAATCATATCTGCAAGTTATTGAAGAGAGGGAGAGAGAGGCGTCATCTCGAAATCATCGGGTGCCACGCCACATTTCATTCCTACACTCACTCACTCTCACTCACTCTCTACGCTGTACGATTACAAATACTTCTTCAATAAATACGCCCACGCTTTTCTCCTGTCTTTTCTTTTTTCCAACAACAACATCAACAATAACATACTGGTAAAGAGACAGACAGAGAGAAAGAGTTCTTACTCTTCAAATCCTTCCAAGATGGCATGGTCAAAGTCAACACGCATTCTGGTCATGCTATTGATCGATGCGGTATTTTTCATCGTAGAATTGGGTGTTGGCTTATGGGTTGGATCATTGGCTTTAATGGCAGATGCCTTTCATATGGTGAGTAGCTGAGAAAAGGGTAAGAAGTGTATTGATGCTAACGTGTATGTAGTTGAACGATATTATCTCTCTCGCAGTTGGTCTCTGGGCTGTTAAAGCTGCGCGAAGAAATACCACGGATAAATATTCTTTTGGAGTAAGTCGTCGCACAATTTACACCCACCTTTACCGAACGGAAAGCTACATTACCAAGGCTAGAAACTAACAACTTGTGTAGTTTTTAAGAGCAGAAATCCTGGGCGCCTTTTTCAACGCCGTCTTCCTTATTGCGCTTTGCGTATCCATTGTCCTCGAAGCTGTCGGACGTTTCTTCGATCCACCGGAGATTGGTGAACCAAAACTTATACTCATTGTTGGATCATTGGGATTGGCATCGAATTTGGCTGGGTTTTTCGTATTAGGTGGACATGGGCATTCTCATGGCCCAGGAGATGGACATTCTCATGACGAAATGGCCGATGCGGAAGAAGGACATGCGCATAGTCACAGTCACAGTCATGCCCACGAAAGCAACTACGAAACATACAGAGATGAGGTCATTGAAGAAAGTGGAATTGCAGGCGAAGTTTTCCCCGAAGCTGTTGTAGCAAAAGCTACCGCCAAACGACAAGTACAATTTACCAAACCCGATGAAGATGCTTCGACAGCTCGCGATAGCAGCAGTATCATGACTAGATCGCCTAGCAGAAGTTCCAAACAACATTCTCATCGAAGACGAACGAGCAAGTCCCAATTCTCTAGTTTGGATAACCTAAGCATTCACCCGGCAAGCTTCCGACAAGACATCATCGCTGCAAGCAAGACACAACTGGACGGAATTGAAAGCGAGGATTCCAGTGAACCAGATGACGACATCCATGCCAGATCGGGACCAGCACCAACTGAAAATAGTCCTCTTCTTTCGCACAATCACGACCACCACGCAGATACTCATGCTCATAGCCATGATCACGACAACGAAGGCCATCATCATGAACATCGTTCGAGTCGTCAATCTAAGCACGCGGCGCATAATCACAACAACAAATCCAAGAAGAAGTCTAGTGGTCATGGTCACAATCATGATGATATGGGAATGAATGCCATGATACTTCACGTTATTGGTGATGCTCTTGGAAATGTTGGAGTTATTGTCACTGCTTTGATTATCTGGTTGACTAACTGGCCTGGTCGTTTATATGCTGATCCTGCTGTATCACTCTTCATTACCATCATTATTCTTCGATCCTGCATTCCATTAACCAAGGCTACCGCTCAAATCTTACTACAAGCTACACCAGATTCGATCGATGTCGCACTCATCAAAGAAGATATCGAAAATTTCGAGGCTGTGAAGGGCTGTCATCATGTCCACATTTGGCAACTTAGCGACTCCCAACTTGTTGCATCCATGCACATACAAGTTGCCTTCCCAATTGGAGAAGATGGCGGAGAAAAATATATGCAGTTGGCCAAGGAGATTCGAGAATGCTTACACGGCCACGGTATCCACAGTGCAACTCTCCAACCCGAATTTTGTCTTGATAAACATCATGACCATATATTTGATGGCTCAGTCGGATTAGATGGTCAAGTTCAAACAAAATGTGGGATGGAGGATGACGATTCATGTTTACTCGAGTGTATCGATAATTGCAAGGGAAAGGGATGTTGTTCGACACAGGCAGTAGAGCCTCAACATGACCATTCAGACCATGATGGTCACTCTCATTAGTTTAGTTTAATGTTTCCTTTGTTTTGCATCTCTCGTACCACGAGTAAGATACTCGCTTTTTATGTACCTTTAACTTGACTCGTTTCTTCTTTGGCATTGAAAATGGCATTTTGGGACGGACTGGTAGTGAAACGTACATACACATACAGTCGATTGACTTGAGCCTTAATGATGGGTGCGAGACTTGCGATATGGCGTTTGGAGCAGGTCAATTGACTTATTTTTGCTGGGGAGAGATGAGAAAAGCTAGGAAGGAAATGGATATATCATCGATTTTCTCAGTACAAGACAGGAGTGAAGACTCTTATAAGCGAGCTTCACCGAATGAGGAAATTTTGGTTAGAATAAGTTTCGGAGGATGGCGGCGAGGGCAATTTTTTACTGGTGTCGAAAAAATAATAGGGTGAAGAGAAAACCTTTGTACAGTACATATGAGTAGTAGGGTAAAAAAATTCTTGGGTGGTTGGTGGGTAGGGGATGCAATAAGATAGGATGGAGATAGGATGATGCGCAATAAAATTGATGATTTTATAGACCTGTGGGTTTTATGCAGTGCAGTTCATTGTTACCTACTTTGGTTACTTTGGTGTCGTTGTGTCAGTGAAGGGAGAGGAGAGGGAGTGTAATGCCATCCCCGAAGCGAGGTAAAAATGGTGATAGCTAGCTCTCCATGTCTTTTTTGTCCTCGACCGTTGACTTGAGTGAGACTGCTTGTGCTAGTGTAGATGGTATTGTTTAAGAACGGTTAGCGAGGATTTGATGATTTGATATTGGGCTGTATGTGGTTATTAGAGCTGGGGGTTCATGGAAAATGAGATGGAAGATGGAGAGGGAAGATGGAGGGGTATAATTCTGGGGGATGGGATTGAAGGTGAGGGGTCGGGGTCGGGGTCGGGGTTGAAGTTGGAGTTTGAGGGTTGGGATTGGGGAGGAGTTTTGAGGGTTGGAGTATTGAGTGGATGTGGTGTGTTTTGGAAGCCTTTGGATTAGCTTGGAAATGGAAATGGAAACGAGGATGATTGCGGCAATAGTGTTTGGAGTCTTTCAGTATTGCTGTTGTGATAACGATCACCTGTGAATCGTCTCGTCTCGTCTTGCTACTGTCACTGTTTTTGTTATTGTTAGTGTCGCTTTCACTGTCACTGTACTTTTCTCCCTCGGCTTCTTCTTCCTTCTCCTTCTCCCTTCTTTTCGCTGTCGTTGTTGTGTATTTCCTGTCACCCACTGTATGAAAGTCTCATATATCATCTCTAAATTGGAAAGGAGAAGGAAAAGAGAGAAGAAATTCTGTTCTAAATTTGGATAGTATATCCCTATTATATCATGCATAAGCTAGATTCTCTCTCTCTTTTCTAACCTGCTGCTGTTCTCTCTTTTTTGCGTTTTCTTTTATGGCGAGGAAGGGAGGGGATGTAGGGGGGGGGTTTATATGTAGTAGAATTGGGGAATTAGGGGAGGCACTGGACGGATCGGGTGGAATTAGTATTAGTAGGATTGATGGACTGGGGGGTTTGTGACAACCTTCCTTCTTCGAGTTCGTCGAATGAGCTAGGCCGGAATGAGAGAGTTATTGATGCTCTATCTAATCATCTCTCGGTTTCGAAATCTTCAAATTTATCCATTTCTCTCTGATTGTAGTGTATCTTTTTTCTGTTTGACGACCGGTGCATATTTTGTGGAATATTCATGGAGAGGAGTATAAAAGCATAGTGTTCCTCTCTTATATTTTTTCTTTTTTCTAGGAATGGGGGTGTACTCCACACACACTGCAGCTATGGATACGGGATTGATATTGAGAGTGTGGTTTGCTTATAGTTTGAAGGGGATTGGAGGAGAAGAGGGGATTAGTCGTGTAGAGACGAATTTCTATAGGATTTGGAGGATAGGGTGAATGAATGGGAGCTGATATTATTATTTAGGAGGATTTGTTGGCAGTTTTTCGAGGACTCATCACTCCTAATTTTATATTAATTGCTGCATCCTTTACTACTGCCGTTCTTACAGTCTTCGATTCTACATATCCCAAGAAGAGCATAAGTGTTCTCATCCTCCTAACCTAGACTCCACAATATATTTCCATCTCATCGTTGAAGGAAGCAAAATTTTGATTAGCAAGAAGGGTCACATCAATCGTCCTAGATGTCGCGGGTAACGATTGTTTCTATCCTATATTTTGTAAAGAGAAGAGAGATATCTATACGATTCGGAAATCTCGTGTGAAAGATAGGAAGAATATGGAGACAAGAAATGTATGGTATTCGAAGCGTATAGAGAGAGAGCAAGTATCAAAGAGAGATGATAGTGAGACTTACCATTTTGCACTACGTGGCCACATGGTGAGAGCTTTTGGCATCGAGGTATATAAACTTCTTGCTCTAAGTCATCAGGATCTCTAGATATAGATAGAATCGTTCTTGACAAGCTTCTGTCAGGTGGTGGGTAGGTTTGGGAATATCTGCCTACTTATGGTATTTGATCTGTCGAAGTTGAGAAACCTAAGGGGAACACTGGAGGAATTTTGTCGAGTTTGAACTTGGTTGTATCGGTCATTGTCGCGAAGGAGGCTCTTTTACTGACGGAATATATCCACTCTCTATTGTTGCCGTCATACTTCTTGCCGCAATCACAAGTTTCAATCTTGTTTTTATTATTCATTCGATGAGTATTTATTCACCTCATGGATAGCTTCACTATCTTTCCAATTCTGTCTTCGCCCCTCCTCTATTACGCCATATATATCGAGCAAATATTACTGTTCTGAGAACTCCACAATCCTTGGGTCCCTTCGGTGCTCGAAATAGTCTGTCTGACTTTTTATGCTTTGTTTTTTTGAAGGTAGGGTGGTTATATACTGTAAATTGTAATGTGATTAAGAGTCAGAAATTTGAATGGGCTTGTGAAGTTACAGTTGATGGCGTAGTGTAGTCAGCAAATGTTAAGGAATGAGCGTAAAAAGGAAAGAAGGAGGGGCTAGGACGATCCGAGAAGGATTTTCCTGGGTTTGAGTATAAAGGAACAAGTTAGAAGATAGATATTTTTCTATGAAAACTAGATGATGTTAAAAGTATAACAATTTAGGGGTAGAGTTCGCACTTAAGAGTCAGTGAGTGTACCAGAAAATTTACAGGTTTCCTGTGACCGTCTGGTCACGATTCGAGCCTCATTTTTGTTATCGAAAAGACATTAATTAATGTAAGAGTTATCGAACTTACTTATCGCACCCTATAAATTTTGTGATAAAATCCCTACAAAAATAATGTTTTTGTATATAATTAAAAAAGTTGATAACTTTTTAAATTTAAGGAATTTCATTTTCAAAACTTTAAAATAAGTAATTAATACTATTCTTTATTGAAAAAAAAAAAAACATATTTTATTTTTAATTATTTTTATTTATATAAAATTGAAGTTGAAAAAATTGAATTTTTTTAATTTATAATACTTTTCTTATATGAAATAAACAATTTTTTTTAGAAAATTCATGATTCTTATCTTTAATAACTTATAACTTTATAAATAAAATAGCTTTTTATATATATAACTAAATTAATTCTAAATCAATCTTGAATTCTTTTTATCATTTTATGTAAAGTTTTAGTAAAGAAATAAGGTTCTTAAAAGCTGAAAAATCAATGGTTTTAGCGAGGAAATCGAAATCTGTACGGTGAGGAGGTTCTAGAACTCTTATATGAAATTAATAAGCTTATGCATACGAAGAAAACATAGGGCAACAGTTACTTGTACCCTAGCTTATGCTAGATACTCTATGTGTATAAATACCAACACTCTGTTACATCTATCGATTTATTGTTAGGGGATTAAACGGGGAAAGAGATACTAGGGGATGTAAGAAAGAGATGGAAGAGATCTGTCTGTTGTGACTAGGGTTTGACGGTTTGGTAGATAGTATGTACCATGATCTTGATAAATGTAACTTATCAGTTTTGTCGTCACTTCTGTCATGATACCCAATGCTTACATTGTCAACTCAATCATGATTACTCGTTCTTTACTGCCATTAAATTTGTACAATCACAACGAACTCATCTTTTCATGCTAGGCCCAAAGCCTCAGTCCTTACGTCTGGAATTACTTTCCAGATATCAGAAGTCTTTACTCTCTCCATCTCATTCCATCGAAGATACCCGAAAGCTTTGAGCTACAAATATTAATCCGTTACTTTTTTCGATCGTCTCCATTTTTATATAGTCGAGATATCTAGATTATTTGATCTGGTATAGAGCTATCGTGTACCCTATTCTTTAGAAAGTTTCTCATGGTGATCCATCACAGTTAGACGATCATTCACTCGTCACACTTTGTTTACTACGGCTTAAGCAACTATTTAACCCTCGTCTCAGTTCCAAAATCAATGTAAGAATCTATTGTAGCAAATTCCCAAAAGAACTAAGGTCTTACATTTCGGTAAGCCCTGGCCCAAGACATAGCATCCCAGAAGGTCTCCTTGAATTTTTGATATTACTACACGCACTTATTCGAAAGGACGAAACGAAACTCAATATTGTCACTTCTGCACTATCGTCACCAAAAAGCCCTAATTTCATTGTTAGCATTACCACTACCATCTCCACTATAAGATTATCCTTCGTTCCTCTCTCGAATTTCATTCCGTCAACAAAGCTAAGCCCTAGCACCCCATTCCATATCGAGAAACCTTCCTTCGGATTGGAGATTATCTTTGCCATTGTCCGGGTTGCTTAGTAGCTCTTCGTTCTTGCATTCTCATCATCTTACCCCTTCAATATCTTATATAGTTAAAACAATCGATCTCAGCTGAAACCTACGAAAGTGTCAGTCACTAGCTACCGGTCACGCTTTCACAGTATGCCTTGTATTCACCCTTTCGAACATCGAAAAGGGCCCGAGTCTCTTCTACATCTTTGCTGACATTTACAAGAAATCTGAGCGCTAAGGTATATTGAGAAATATCTAAGCTGATGCAAGCACTCATAACATAACATAGTCGCTGCTGTGTTTTGAAGTCTATGGTTGCTGTAATGTAACTCCATTACAAGAGTCTATCTTATTCTCACCGGCCGAACCATATACTTCACATCCCGTTTTATACCTAAGATAGATCTATGATATATCACATCAATAAGCAAGACTTTCGGAAATCCCAGCGAGTAATTGAAAACTAACAAACATTGTAACTTCACAAATCGAGAACGAATAGACTAGAGAATATACTTTCTCGATTCGTACATACCGTTAAATAAAATATCCCGGCTAGAACATTACTACGATAAAAGCTGTTCACTCGAAAATTCAACAGTAGGGATCTCAATCAACGATATTGAAACCGAGTAAATAATCAACGATATCGATCATCATACTGTAAGACAATGAAACGCAAACAAAATCAAAACCATTCAAAACTCAACGCCTGCCACTCTAGATACTACCTCGACAAACTCTCCTGCTTCAATTTCTACCTAGCTCGATAACATACTAAATTTTTCTCTCCAACCTGCAAAGATATCCCACAACATCTTCAGAGGTATTGTATGAACATTGATCATTAGGATCTAGTGAATAGCTTCAATTCATTAGCTACTGTATTGCAGTCGTTAGCGAATGCGGAATACAGTAGCCCTAAGCGAAAGCAGAAGAGACTAGCTCTTCTTGTAGCGTCTATATAAGGCCTACAACTTCCTGTACTTAGCTAGCTCTTTAGACAGAATACAATATAGACATTTAGGACCTACGAATACCGTGGGTGCTACGTCTTCCGTATCCTTCTCGAACCAACAGGTATCGAATTTCCCATCTGCCGAGATCACTACTCAAGATGATAGATTTACACTCTCCCGAACTCACTCTCACCAATCCCTCTCATCTCCTTCACTAATCAACCAATTAACACAATCAATCACACATGAGCATTAGAAACTAGCGACTTCGAAACATGTATGCGAGAATCAATGCGCACCTCGCGAGTGTCTCTCTCTTCCTGAATCCAGTGTTAAAGATTTGAATGGAACGCTGGATCGGGATAAAACAATCAAAAGTATGAGATACATGAACATTGCAACAATGCATAAGTAAACACAACCTTACCATACTGACAATGAATCCTCGTCCACAAACCTCCAAAACAACAATAACAAGAAGAATAACAACAGTACAATAATCTACACCAACACCAACGCTCCCCCCAAAACAGCAAAAAGTCCACTCCGCCATTGAAATTCCGCTCTTTCCCTTGCGAAAAAAAGGAAAATATCCTTTATTTCTGTTTTCTCGCGTGCAATCCTAAACGGACTCTGATTCGCACCTTGGACCCCTTTCTAGGTATTGTTCAAAACATAATATGGAAAGAAACCTGTACAAGATTCGATATCAATTTATACTTCCTCGCCCTACTCCCCGAGTCACTCAGATCCTTTATTTCCCCTTCCCCCACCCCCCAACAGTATCACTCATTCATTCACTTATCACCCATCACTTATCACCCATCACTTATCACCCATCACTTATCACCCCATCCCCACCTAGAAACCTCTCAACCACTTTTAATCAGACAGACAGACTGACTATCACCGACAGCAAAATCCCTTCCTTAAAGTAGCAAAGTAAAAACATAATAATTAAATTCTTATTTACCAATCCGTCCTCCCAAGAATATAAACAAAGTTACAACAACAACTAATCATAAACCCTTCTTCCCTTGATTTCCCATCATAAAAGCCGCTGCAAAAAGGTATAATACCGCTTAGCGCATCGTCTCAATCATAAAATAACAAGAAGCGCGCTAAAAATATGTACAAACATGCGAGGATGTTGGATTTCCGAGTTTGGCGTGTCCGGTTGGTGGAACTTGGTGGCTCTGTTTACCGAGTGGTATTTGATCGCAGAGTACACGTGCCTTTTCGTATAATCACGACCTGTGAATTAGATGTGCTTCTTTTCCCCCACAGCTCCCTCCAGGTTTCAGCATCGAATCGAATCGATTGTTCTCGGGATATACCCCGCACATGCCGCTTCTGAATTAATCTCACCCCCCAAAACTCTAAATCTTGACTTTGAATTCAAATCTTAATTTCACTCCTCATATCATTACCTGCGGAAACGACTCCCGTCCATCTCATGCACCGTTCTTGGCTGTTCCATCTCGCTCGGCTGTGGTGCATAATAACCCTTCTTATCCGCTATCCCGATACCCCCTGCCTCGCCCAAGTTTCCCCTAGGGTATCCCGTTCCAATTTCACTCGGACCATACTCTCCATGCCCAGCCATTCGGTGTTGGTTCTGCATATAAGCTCCTTCTGTAGGCTGATATCCTTGTGAATTCTGATTTGGATTTTGATATTCTTGGCCGGGAGCTCCCGCTTCATTCTGAGGAAGTTGATTCGCCTGTTGCTTTGACGCACGTCTTTTTCTCCATAAAAACCACCCAAGAGCAGCGATAGCGAGGATACCACAGGGAATAGCGATTCCGGCACCAATGGCGACAGCGTGATTAGAAGAAGAAGATGACGAGGTTGCGGAAGGGAGAGGGGCAGTGGATGTTTGGGAGGCGGCTGACTCGGAGGTTGCTACTGTGCTTGAACTAGATGTGGTGGTTGTTGATATCGATGAAGTGGTGGCGGAAGATGTAGCAGATGTAGAAGACGCAGAAGATGTGGATGGTGAAGATGAAGAAGATGAAAAGGTGTAGTCGAGGGGAACTTGAGCGAGGAGTTTTGCTACGGGCGAGATGTTGAATATATCTGAGTCATTATCGCAACAGGCAAAACTTCCTACACCATTGGCGCCTGTATCACAACAACTTTCTTGGGTCAGTATCGAACAATCCAAATTTGTTTGATTGGTAGAACATACTATTCTGTTGTCGATGTTATAGCTCCATTACAAAATCTTATACCAGCAGTTGAACTTCTAGCATCTGAGAATTGGTTAGTATTCCCAGCCCACCAACGTAACTTATGTAACTTACAGCTATTACATTGATTTAAACAAGCTGGATCTTGCCATGTAGGATCTGTACATCCAACTCTTAAATAATCTTGGACATCGCCATTTGCTTGTTGACAAACACCATTTGAAAAACATATAGCACCAGCTGCGCAACATGAACTATGACCTGTTGTTGAATTATCACATCTATACCCTGCATTGGCATTATGTTGTCCATTTATAACATAACATGTTGTTGGTGTATCGGTTGTTGCAGCTGATACTAATAAAGGTAAAGAAAATGAACGAAACGATAAAAACTGTTTTCTTATTGACATTCGTGAAGCCATTATTTGTGTAAAGAATGTAGTAATATGCCAATATAATTGGAGGGAAGAATTTAAAAAGTTAATGATGGGTAAGTAAGGATGATATGAGTGTAGCACAGATCAGAATTAACCAAGATGTGGATATCTAGTACTGTACAATGTGAGAAAGTCTAGAAAGATTTGATCTGATAAACCAGCTTCTGAATTTACTAGTCCAAGAAGTGATATGAAAATCAAATAGTTCTTAGACTATGAACGAACGTAAGAGGATTGGAAAACGAGAGAATGAATGAAGAGCACGAGAACAAATTATCAACCAGGTCTCAAGGAATCGCTCAGTTTAGGAATAGCTGAAGGAGTCAACACAGCTTACCTTCCCATGAGTCCAAACCAACCTAGGGATTGTACGTAAAGGATTTATATGGGTCTCATATCCATAGCCCTGTCAGATATATTCCCCGTTTTCCCCAAGAGATACAACATGGTAGGTTGAGCCCCCATCATCCCTTGAATGAACATGAAAACCAACATGGATCCCGAGAAATATCCAAGCCAAATCTAGTCGCCGACTGGAAGAAAAGCATGGCGGTTAAAGGAGATTCTAGAAACTTATGAAAATGAGATTCCAATTTTCGCGGCATACATCGTACAGTGAAAATGCAATGAAAACGAAAGTATTTTTATCTAACAGGAGGATTTGATTGCGACGTCTTCTCTATAACGTTAAGCGCGCTCAACTGGAAATTCAAGACTGATAAGAAAAGAGTATCACGAATATGAAACACGAAAGGGATCTTGCCTGGAAAGTGGTGGACCTCCAGCATAATTTTCCTTTCAGACCTTCCGTCGGACAATGAAATAATGGAGAAGAGAAGCGAAATTTGATGAAGGGGTGGATAAGAATTGAAGCAATGTCGAAAGCAGTCTGGCAATGAAGATCAGGATGGTAAGCGAATCCGATTAAAAAATAATACTACTACCCGACCACGTTCATACAATGGAGTTAAAATAAACTACCAACAACCACCAACAAATGATGAGATCTTTCAAACGCGAATGTCTTTAGAATCATACCTTGATAGGGATATGAAAACGCAAACTCAGGATACTATATCAATAGATACCTCCTCGGATTCACATATATACCACAATTTTGAACCCTTTGTTCTTCTTGAACATCCTGTCTAATCTATCTCACCCATTCCAATCATACAGTGTAATTCATCATGCAAATATACTATCAATATCATATAATCTACCTGACCTGCCATCCCCTAATCTCCTCCAAATTCCCAGCTCGCTTCAATTGACCTTACCCATTTCCTTCACCACATACATAAGGTTACCGCGCCCTAGAATATCCAGCCCCCAATCGAATCTCAAACCTGCATGAAGATCCAGAGTATGAGACGAACAACCTCAAAAATAACCTCAAATGCAGCGATTATTCCTCGTGCTACGGTTACATTTCGTGTGGTGAGTACCCGAGTGTATGATTTTTATTATATTATGAGTTAGCGATTTTCTTTTTTTTCTCCTCGTGTTTCTTGGTTTGATCCTATGTTTCAGAAATCGGGAATGGATACATGGAAGTTCATATCTCCATTATCGAAGTGAATGAACAGAAATTGTTCGGAATTACATTCCCACCTTTATGGAATATCGCGTGGGAGAAACTACTATACACTATCACCAAGACCCCGCTGGAGTTCTGAAATCAGTAACATAACATAAAACTGAAAGATAGATCTACAAAAAGTCCCCCTCACAAATCCCTACCGAGAAACCCAAGAAACCCAAGAAACCAATCTCCAGCAAGCTGCAGCATATTCACATGACACGAATACATAGCCTGCACAGCACACCACAGGTATATATAGATGTACTCCGTAAGCTTACATTTTGTGTCTCCACCGCTTACTCACTCACTCACTCTCTCACTCACTCTCTCACTCACTCTCTCACTCACTCTCTCACTCACTCTCAATCGACGTACCGGTACTCAAGAATCTATCCAAGAATTCCAAGTAAAAAGCATATTTCCCATGATGACGTCTCTAAACCAAATAAAAGTACCAATCTAGATATTCGGCGGTACCATCAAATTTCTGGGATCATATCTATATGAACATATTGACAAAGTATATAGCGTACAAGTATATCCTCTCAAATTCCATACATTCACTATTATCACTTGAATGATAAATACTAGAAATAGTACTTTTTTATATATTACTATCAAAAATATCAAAAATATCAAAAATGACATTTTTTAAAGTAGTACTTTTAATATTTTTGTCCTAAATACTTTTCAAGAAAATAACATTTTGTTCTAAAATTTAACTTCTTAATAAATATTAATCTAATTTAAAAAATAAAGAAAATACTACTCTAATCTCAATAATATATTATCATTTAATTTTTTTATCTTATAATTCTAATATAGAGAATATGATTTAAAATTTAGTTTTAATAATAAATTAAAAAAATCTCGTATCGAATATAACTTTAATAATTTTAATAAAATACTTTAATTTCATTAATCTATTTAATAAAGAAATATTTCTTTTGAAGTCAAATTAATTTTAAAACTAATCTAGAATATTTAACTTTTAATTTCAAGATTAAAGTGTTAAAAAAATATAGAATTTATCTTTAATTATTTTTATTTATAAATTATATAAACTTAAAATTAAAAATTAAAAAAATTGAAATTTTCTAACTTATAATACTTTTTCTACAAAAATCAATAACTTTTTTAGAAATTTTTTTATTTTATTTTTAATACTTTATAACTTTATAAAAAAACATTTAAAGATAAACTAACTTTTTATATATATAAATATTCAAAATAATTCTAAGTCGATTTTGAATTCTTTAGATTATTTTATATAAAGTTTTAGTAAAAAAATAGGGGGATTAAAAGCTGAAAATTAATGGGTTTCGAAATCTATACGATGAGGAGGTTCCAGAACTCTTATTATTTCTAGTATTTATCGTTACTTGAAAGATGTCTCCCCTCCTCCTTCTACCGCCGCCCTATCTCACTATCCGCCCATTCCATCATCCTATCAAACCCAAACCCATTCCGTCCCACCAAAACCTAGACTCCAAGCCAACCCTCAAAAGTCCCAACTATCTCCTCTTCTCCTCTTCTCCTCTTCTCCACACACAACCCTACCATCCACCCACCCATCCATCCATCCATCCATCCATCCATCCCACAAACCAAATCGCAATATCTTCACACCACGCGCAACTTTCCCATCATAATTATACTTTCTCCAAATCCCCAACCCCCAATCCCCAATCCCCAGGGAAACCTAGAGTGCTCTGGATTTCACGAGTGGCTATACACATTGTATATCGCCCAATGACAACCTTGCCTTTTCTACATAGAGCTAGATAGATATCAATATACATGTCTCCCAACCACCAACCAGATACAGTAAACAGTTGCACAATCCCACAACCATACAATCGCACAATAGACGCAATGGGATGAGATATTCCTATCATTCAATTCTATCCGGGCGAGACACATATAAATATCAATATGAAACACATATCACCACTCTTAACAAAATCACTCGCAACAGCACGAGGAATGGATATAGTTTCAATGATAAATTCATAAAGCAGGTGTAAAGAAATGTGTTCTCATCGTCATCATTCCCCTGCTAGCAATGACTTATACAATAACTAGGAAACGATCACTACCACTACCTACAACATGATCCTCATCCATAACATAAAATCACAAGGAATCAAAGGTAATACAGGATTTTGATTTCATTTTGAGCAAGAAAGAGCAAGATTTTACCAGTGAGCCTCCAAGAATTCGAGCTAATCTCATCCATGCACAATTTTCATGACCCTAGTGTCCGAATCCGAGTTGTAGAACATAATTGACTGTCCTGGGAAATCATACAATGTTCTCATGCGACGTTCTTGTCCAACCATTCTTCCCATTGGTCGGCAGTAAAGGAGCTGCTGATTGAGTTTTCTACAACTCCGTCGAACTAGAATTAAATTAGTACATGTTGTCCAACATACTTTCTTTTCCCGTTTCTCTAAGCTCTAAGCTCAAACCACAAACTCCCAAAAACGACATTGCCCGAAGGAAAAATAATAATACTCACAACAACCGTCGGTGTAACATGAATTCCCACTAATCTATTCATCTTGACCAACACCTTAAGTTGATTCGTAACACCATTTCCAGAATTCATACTTCCATCTGGACCTGGCTTGTTATCAATCTTAAGCAGGTCATACATTTTCTCCTCATCGATTCCTGCTTCTCCTCCAATCTTTGCGAGACGTTTGTATGTTGCATTACGTGTTTCATTAACGACGTTTGTGTCAAAGAAATCCTTTTGTTGTTTGAAGAGGGAGGCGGAGAAAGGATAGAACTTTTCGGGTGAGAGGGTTAGGACTAAGTGGAATGGGTTAGTTATTGGAAGGGGCATTTGGGTAGGAAGGTGAAAAGATAAAGCATACCAGCAACACCGGCTTCGTGGACTAAGGTACTACTTGGATGCCATGGCTGAATTTGTTGACGAAAGATAATTTGGACTTTTGATGCGTATTTTTCTCTGATCAAGGGAAATACAGAAGTGTAGACGGTGTTGAACATTTTGGCCGAGAACTATGAAGGGGAGAAGAGTTAGTCTATAATTTGAGATTGGTTGTCAGAGAATTTTCAAGGCAAAACAGAGGGTCTTGACGAGAGAAGGTTGGGAATAGAAGAAAAGATAGAGAGGGCAAGACAGATATTCGATATAAGAGTGATCAATGAGTAGAACTCCATTCCACAGAGATGGCCTACAACACCCTCGATTCGAATCCACTCTCATCTCCCTAGTCCACGACAGTGACCAGCGTAAGTGATTCACCACTGGATAAATCGACTGCCCTCAAGTCGAAAAAACACAATAGGCCGCATAGAAGCTATCATATCGACAGGCAGATATAGGCTGAATAGATGGTGCAAAGAAGGAAGTGAGGCTCTGGGAAGACAGAAAAAACATCGAGGAGATGGTTAAAGTATCAAAGGACACATCTCCGTTCAGTTTAACTCAGCCAAGCTTCAGTTCACTTAGAAGAATGACACACCACCTCAACCTCACCCTCAAAGCCTCATCCCATCCCATACCATCCCACCACTCCCACCTCAACCCAAAAACACCCAAACCCATACCTCCACCTTAGAAAAAAAAAGAGAGAAAAACTCACCGGACAAACATAATCCAAATACAATTCCAACGTATGCAACGCCTGCGCCGGAGCCCCCGCCGCCAAGAATCTCTGACCTGCGAATTTAGGTGGGAGAGCCATATTTTGTTCCTTTTCTGCTGCGTTGTTTACTGGTATGTGTAGTGCGAACTAT
Source organism: Botrytis porri (assembly GCF_014898465.1). NCBI lineage: Eukaryota > Fungi > Ascomycota > Leotiomycetes > Helotiales > Sclerotiniaceae > Botrytis > Botrytis porri. Next base: position 2,904,572 of record NW_024066077.1, read on the forward strand.
GAACTATGAACTATGACTTGTGAACTCTGAATCGTGTCAATTAGAAGGTACGTAGGAGGGGAGAGGAGGGGGAATAGAAGATTATTGATGTAGTGTAGATAGGTCGAGTCGAGATGATGTGACGTGACGTTGACATGGAATGAATGTGGGGTAGGTAATTATCCTTCGTTCCTTCCTTCCTTCTTGTTGAGATAAGATAAGTACGAGGTAAGTGAGTCTTTAAATACCCAAGTTACATACATATTATATAACTTACTCCTACTAGTTCACAGGAAGTTAAGATAATATTAGTAGGTAGCTAGGTAGCTTATATATATATATATAATATATAATAGATACTATAACTTATAGGTATCTCATCATTCCTTCCTTTCTTCCCCAGAATCAAGAGGTGAGCGAGTTGAAGATGGAGTAGGAGGTAGGTACTCTGTATGATCATTTAAAGGAGTATTAGACATGGGATTAAGATATATACCTAGCTATAGATATATATACCACATGCAGAAATTATTTTGGGTAAACTATCATACCAACCAATACCTCAGTCCCAGGAACTCATGTACGCAAAGTGAAAGGGAGGAAGGGAAGTCTTTCCGGATACAGAGATCTAGATGTGAATCTACATAATAGGCAGATATATCATAGTATATCATAGAAAAACCTTCAGATGCCAATGAATAGGTACCTAGATGAGGATTGATCGTTAAGACCACCTACTCGAACCTGCCCCCAGCTAATCCTTAACGACTCCTATTACGGATCATCACAGGAGTACGAACCAAACCCTTTGTTCTCTACAGTCATCACGACTATCGTGAAACACAGAGTGACATATTATCCTCGTCCACGCTCTATAGCAGAGATTCTCCAGTGTATGAGCCAACCCATCTTCCCCAAATAGAACTGGGTATCAACATCCTCCATTTCATTAGAAAACTAAAAACTAAATGCGTATGTACTTAAGAAATCATGTACAGCCTGCTCATATATGGCCTTCAATCCATATCGATAGCCAAAAAGGCTGATTATGTATATCCTAGTCAAGCTAAACGCCGCTCTCCCCCTCTCTCAATGTAAGATGACAAAATGTTGCTCTATCTCGTCCTTATTAGTCAACTCCTATTCGAGGCCCGACTCAAGAGAATAGGAATTCCTTGAGCACAGGCGAGCTCGTAAATTCAGGATTGAGTAATATACAACTATAGTTTCCCATTGTTAGCCAGTTGAACTCGTGTATCTCTCATGCTCTTCCCTATACACTCCCACCCTCCCGTCTCCTCCACACATTCTCCTCTAGGCCAGGAAAGAGACAATTATACCACTCACTTAAGAAAATACTGTAAACCACTCCTCCTATTTTCCAAAAACTTTGGTCGAAACTTCGATATAACACTTTTCCTTGGTAATTCTGGTATTGTGCCCGCCGAATTAGGAAATGTGCGAAGAAGTTTCGTTCGTAGATCTGCAAATTCGCTGTAGCGTTTCCGGATGATTATTGGAGTTCCCTATTTCCATATCTCTATTAGCATTGATCACAATCCCCATTCACGTTATCTAGCAACAAGTTCGGAGTTGAACAAGACTGATAGATAGCAAGATGAGAAAGGAGGGAATGCGAGAGCACACAAACCTCCAAAGTATCAACCTTCACATTCCAGACCACAAATGCGCCAATTCCCCCTCCTATTCCTAGTCCCTTCCCTAGTCCCTTCCCCGCAATTCCTCCTATCCCACCAATTCCACTCCCATTCACAACGACATAATCTTCAATCACTACACTTCTCGCCCAACAAGCTTCATTTTTCCCCCTTTCATTTATATTTGTATCGTCCTCATCCCCATCCGCGGTATTATCCTGCAGAGTGATCCCGCTTGAACGAATCGAATCTATTGAGATGTGGGAAATAGAGCGTGTGTGCGATTGTTGCCAGTAAGGAGGGGAGATTGTTGAACTGGGCGAGATGATAGTTGGAGAGGTGATGGGAGATTCGTTGGCATTTGGATCTGAGCTTTGTGCGGCTGGAGGAGAGGTATTGGTGACGATTTGATTCGAAGGTTTAGTAGAGGAGGTTGGTGAGGGATTAGAATTAGGATTAGGATTAGGATTAGGATTAGGATTAGGATTATTTAATGGATTGCCATTGCTAGAATGAGGAGGAGTAATGGACTCCATCCATCAATATTGAAATGGCAGGGCCACTATGTGCGTTCCCGCTTTACTTATGCTTGTGTCACTGTGATAGTAATTTTCTAGTGTAATAAATTTGTATGTCGAACCAAAGATTTAAGAATACGAGTGGCCAAAGAATGATGTTGACTTTGAGAATTATAGACCAAAGAATATACCGGAGGCTTCCTGGGCCGACCCGACCAAGAGCATTCTTCTTATTAGTGAGAGGAGCCGAGAGATGATCATTTTACGGCTGGATCCTTGTTTCCCCAACCCAACTCTAAACTAAAGAGGCAACGAAGTAAAGAAGAAAGGTTCTTGTCGCTTTGTTCTTGGAGAGGACTTGGCGAGACAGGGCAGTCTACGTTCACGATATGTTGGATTGTGGCGATGCTAGAAAGAAGAAGTTGTTGACGATTGAGATTATTGGATTATTATGTTATTAGTGTTATTAGGGAGATGGAGGAGGCGATACCCCGGCCAAGATATTTGATTTATAATAATAAGTCTTCAGATAAGTTACGATCTATTCCTATCCATAAATACGATGAATACGAAATATACGAATCAACCAAACACACATCATGCTTGATAGCAGCACCGGTAATGATAACCATCTCAACCCAAATTAATAATAACGATAAAACAAGAAGAAGAAAATCCCATCGAGACATCTGACCTAATCGTCTGTTACTTTGTTGGCTCGAACAGTCAGTAGTCAGACCACCTTCAATATAAGATATATATGACATGAAATACCTAGTAACACTAGATGGTCCGTCGGGTCTGACAGATACTGCACGGAGTACTGTACCTCGATAGAGTTCCAAGTCAAGTGAGGAGAAGCTTGAGGTATGAGATTAGTGTCAGTGGGGAGCCGCTCTGAGCGATTTGATATCAAAGGTTACTCCGACGTACTAGTACGACTCTACTAGTACATCTCCATTCTTGAGACGTTACTGGCAAAGCAAGATGCGGGACTAGGATTTGATGCGTACAACATAATGATCAACTGGATACTCGTACTGTACCGTAGCGGAATTTCGGGATAAAGGATAGAAAGGGTGGCTGGAGGAAGTCCGATGAGAATCATGAGAGGGAGTGCGTGAGTGAGGGAGGGAGAATCACTGGTTGAAGTGTATTCTACCAAGGAAGAAAGAAGAAAGTAAGTATTTTTACGGAGGCGGGGAGAGGATGGATTCAACGGATCATCCGTGTTGTGTCATCTGTGATATTGAATGGAGGTTAGCGAATGAATGAATGAATGTATTATCTACAAGATTTACCCAGTAGTATCCCACCTAGATTGACATAGATGAAAGATCAACGGATATCTGGGTAGATGGTCATATGATACAGAAGTCTAGGTCTACGTAGGATGTATATGTATGTATGTATGTAGGTATTCCGTAGACAAATGAATGGATAGATATCTACCTGCTCGAATAAAGGATATAAATAGATGAAGAGAGCGTTTACCATTTGTTGTATAGATCATGAAGAATGGGGTGAAGGAAAGAGGAAGAAGTGATGAGAATCCAACGAGATGTGATCTAGAGAGGCGAATAGTCTCAATATCTACCTGATATCTTGATCACGCACAATCTCACTCTTTTAGTTTAGTCAATAGGAAGAGTACATATATATATAGATATAGATATATACATATCTACATACCTACATATATAGATATATAGATATATACATACATATCTACATACCTACCTACATAGATGCATGATATCCCAATTCCCAGGTAAGGTGACTTCTGAAGATAGTAACATGGAACCTGAAAACTTTCGGAAAGAAAAGTTGTGCATCTGAGCTAGCTAGGGAGGGAGCTATCGGAGCTAATCTCCATCAAGTTAGCCGGCATCTTCCATACCGCCGATAGATGTACGCTAACGAAGACATGTCTTGATGCTCAAAAGAATAATTGTTAGTGTTTCATGGCATTTTATCGCATTTTATCGCATTTTCCTATAATCCCGTGGGATTTATCCCATTTCATGCATTTAATAGGTTCATATTTCAGAATCTAACCTAAATCAAGCTTAATCCCCCATTACGGGTATTCCATACTAGCTTAATCTTGCTGCAGATGGAGGCGCCTTTGGATGAGTTGAGTTGGGGGAGGGAAAGGGCTCACCAGATGATATTGAAATGGAATTTATTAAAACATTCATCTTCTCCTCTTTCTCCTCCATCTCCATCTTCCATCTACCATCTACCGTACTCCTTTTCACTTGATAATATCCTCCTCTCGAAATCACATTCGCTTTTTGCTTTCATAACATTATTGATAATCAAGAATTCATTCACTCATCCCTCTTCTCTCCATAACACACATACCATTCCGGTCAACCCATTTTCTGCAAGGTAAATAAACATTCATTGATTCCTCGTTACATTCCAATCTGGCAAACGAAAACACTCCCGCCACCACTTTTAAACTTGAGCAACATCTCATTTCGTCAAGGAAGATCTTGAAAGATGGAAAACTGACCTTGGATGTTCACCGATAGTTTATTCGAGAATACGATTGTCCAAGGCGAAAAGCTTCGACTTCAATATCAACCTTCTACCTCAACTTAACTCACCATCAAATCATTCAAAATGCGTCTCTCCACAACTGTCGTTGCTACAGCTCTTGTTAGCTTTGCCACTGCTCAATATACCATTGATCCAGACAGTGTTGCATTGGCTACTCGTAGTAAGTCTTCCTCCTCCTCCTCCTTACGGTCCTGTAACCTAGAAATACTAACCCTCCACTCTTAGAAAGCTGGTGTCAATCACAAACACAAACATGTCCATCACTTTGCTTGCAAAATGGTGCCGGTAGCTCCACCACCACTACCAACACTTGTGATCCCGTAAGTATATACATTCCCACTACTATTTTCCCCTTCTCCAAGCTCGAAAGTTAATCCAACTAACTCAAAATTAGGATACCCTCGACTATGCATGCATTTGCGGCAATGGTCTCTCTCCAAACGCATCCGAATACTCCTTAACCCTCCCATACTTCATCTGTACCCAATACGCCACCAATTGCGTCAATGCATGTAACGGAGTCAACACCTGTCAAGCAGCATGCCGAGATGATAATCCATGTGGAGCCCAAAACCCAACCCGTGTCAATACCACCTCTAGTACCACTCAAAGCGCAACTGGTACAGCAGGAGCTTCCAGCACAAACGGCGTTGCATATACAGGATTGGGTGGATCATCTGCAACATCTACTCCTAAGAGTGGTGCTCAGATGACTGTGGATTTCGGAAAATCATATGGCTTGGCAGTTGTTTTTACAGGTCTCTTTGCGGGGTTTGCTTTGGTAATGTAAATTGACCGCTTCTTTGATGGTTGGAGATGGTGATGGTGAAGTGGGTTCATGGGTCGGGTTGTTTCGATTGTGAGATATGGCTTCATATCATATCATCTCATATCGTATGATCATTGATATTGATATCAATGATCCCCATCGCATAACGAAACATTCTCGACCTTGGTACCTCGGAGTTTTTGAAACTTTAGCGATCATTTAAGTGTGCGTTTTGTTTTCGGCTTCCTCTTTTTCCTACTTTGAGGAATTTTAGCGTCGAGTTGGTTTTTGCTTCTTGCACATACATATTACAATGTCTGACATCCTGGATACAAACATGGATGAGCTTAATGGAGAGAGCTTTAGCAAGATTACTTGCTCGAGTGAATAGCGAAGTTCAGGTTGGGATTAATATGGTAATGAAGGGGATTGTTGAAAAGCGTTGAAGGAAGGGTCTAGATCTTTTAGATTTAGATAAAACGAGCTATACTTCTGGCTACGAAATAGAAGCAAAACTTTTTAACCATACCTACTGTTCCATGACTCGATGTGATATTGTTGAGATGTAGCGGTAATCTTGAAGCAATCTATTTCGACTTCATTTGAAACTGCGCAGTGTAGGTAGTGTGATGTAGATGGAATAGGTATGTTTCGTTGTGTTAACCATCCATGAATGTTATGTACTTGGTACAGTGTAGATGAGATGAGAAGAAAGAAAAAAGACATGCATGATATTTATTATTTGCGATATGAGTACCGATGGTTGAATTTGTAATTGAAAGATGTGATTGGCTCGCAGGTAGACCTATTAGGAAGACCTACTAGGGAGATCTAGACGGAAAAAGAAGCAGGGAAACGGCGGTCGATCGGGTCAGTACCTTTTAACTCGTGCCCCTATTTCTTGATTTGATGGTAGGTGGGCTGGCTGGTGGGTATGGATGGCTAGATGCAGATGGAGATGGATATTGGTAGGTACAGATAGAGACTAGAGTGAGTTACGGGTAGATAAATGCAATTGATGTTTTGACATGTGGAGAAGGAAAGAAGGAAAGAATGAGAATGAAAAAAGGAAAGAATAAGAATGAGAGAAGGAAAGAATCAGAGAAGGAAAGGTATTGTTGGGTGATGATGTTTAGAAAGATGGATAGTAGGGAAGGATAGGAGGAGGGAGGAGAAGGGGAAAGGGAGTTGAATTGATTGAGTGGGAATTTAGTTTTAATTTGAGAAGTGTATTTTATGATATGGTATGGTATGTATTATATGTATGTATGATGATATATTATAGGTAAGTAAGTAGGTGAGTAGATAGATAGATGATAGATAGATATATATATATTCATATGATCTCAATCTAGACTCTAAAAGGACTACGACGAAAGACTATATATTAAGAGTTGAGGCCCCGGCTTATCGCACACTATACTTTTTTAAACCTCAATTTTTAAAATTTAATAATATATTAATAATACAATATTATTATATAAAATTTGAATATTATATTAATAAATAATAGTTAATTCTTATATTTAAATTATGTTTTTTGAGCTGATAGATCAATCTCTTAATATATGACCTGAAATCTAAAGAATCTATTCTCTTCTAAAAAACTTATAATTTATATTTCAATTCTTTTACAAAAATAAATACAAATAGTAGCTTTTTCGTTTATATTTTATTTATTACTATATCTTCTTAATTGAATTGAGATTTGAAAAGAAGAATAATTAATTAAAACTTTATATAACTTTACTATGTTTTTAATTAAGCTTTTTAAGTATATTCTAAATATATTTTAGAATTGTTTTTTTATAAAGATATATTTAGACTTTAGTTTATTAAATAAAGAAAATATACTAAACTCAAGCATTTATTATAGATATATTCAAAAGATAATGTCTTTATTATTCTTAAACCTTTTAGAAAAGATTAATAAAGATTTATAATTCCAGTCGGTTATATTCTATATTATTAATACTCTTTTTAGTCAATTTATTAATTTAATATTATTCATGTATTTCTTTTAATCAACCTGCTTAGTAATTCAAATCCTATTTACTTTTTTTAACTTAAAAATACTTTCATCTAATTATATAACCTTTCTTTAATTACTCCTCTTTATTTTAATAATAATATAATCGAATATCCTTTATTATTAATACTTGTATATAAAATCTAATCATTTTTTATTTATATTTTTGAAATAAAAGACTTGGAGTATATTATATACTTTTTATATCTATATTAATATAATTTCTTTCAAATTGTATATATTAATATGATAATATCAAATATATTTTTAACTTATCTAGAGATTATTCTTCTTTTATTTTAAATTTTTCTTATAGTTTTTATAATTCGATAAATCTTTTAAATAATCATATTAGATTTTGGATAAGGCTTCATTTTTTTGAGTTCTTTAAATCGAATTGAACTTAAATATGCTTTTTGTAATGAATTATAGTATATTTAAATTCGAGGTAATTTATCTTTAGGAATTTTCATTAAATCTAACTTGAATAATCTTAGAGTGTTGAGAGGTGTATTAATTTTGATGAAATATATAGTTATTATCTTTGTAATTATGCTTAATACTCATTTTGAATTTGAATAGAAAATAATGAAGAGTAAAATAACAATTGAATTTTTCAAATAAGATGTAATAAATAAAATAGTTGGACTTATCTTGTCTAAGTATACGATAACTCGAGGCCTTAACTCTTATATACGTATGTATATATATATTAGGATTTATGAAAGTATATATTAATTATCTAGATACTCGATTAGTATATAAAAGAATAAAAGAATAAAAGAATAAAAGAATAAAAGAATAAAAGAATAAAAGAATAAAAGAATAAAAGAATAAATGAATAAATGAATAAATGAATAAATGAATAAATGAATAAATGAATAAATTGTTGGAAGTTGTGGCACGTGCTCTAAGCTACTGTGCATATATCACTTCCACTTCGTAGTTAGATTTTACCTTAGTACAATTAATCTACATAGTCAATAATACATGCATTCCACTGGCCTGCTCCTTTATTGTGAACAGGTTATGAGCCCGGTAGCTCTGCAGTAAGACTAAGGCCGAAAGCTCTTTGAATAGCTTACGTTGCCAAAGGAGAGGTTGACGACGAGAAGCTCCTACGCAACGCGACGTCAACATACGAGGTGCGCACAGCAAACAGATTGCTGAGCAGCGACAGCGAAGTAACCACTTACATCGCGCCTTTTCCTCAAGTAAGAAAACTACGAGTTATTACTGAAAAGACCATTCATTCCAGCTTAACGCTGAAGAGCATCACCTGCTACATAGTGTTCGATATCACTTCAAAAATCATTATCTACAAATCAAAATTCACTATTCTTAATTACCCCGCCTTGAAGAGAATTTCTCCCTTCAAACACTAGTACATCCCAATCGGGACAGCGCAGTCTTAAACAGTTCCTCTTCCACTCTTTCATTCCACCATCAATCACGCCTAGGTCATCGACGCAAGCTTTCTACTTGCAGAACCTTCAAAATGAACGAAGACACTGGATCCAAGGATTACTCCAAGCGCATCCCTCCTCTCACTCAAGAGAATCACGAACGCTGGACTCGTCAAATAAGAATTCAACTTCGAGGAAAAGGTTGGTTCTATACATGCGAAAAGACATTGCATGAATATGCACGGATTGCAGCAGCCGACAACTTAATCCAGGATTTCGAAGAACTTCAAGTCTCCAGCGGCAGCGGCAGTACCACTACAAAGATTCGACTCAATATCGACAAAAAGGCCACCTTTCTTAAGGACGACGCTAGTGCATTATCTTACATCTGTCGCTCATTATCTGACGATGATGAGGCTTTAGTGGACGAATATGATACAGCAAAGAAACTTTGGGATTATCTAGCCGTCAAATACTCCAGAATCGATGATATCGCAGCAGACGAGTACCTCCTCAAGATCAAGACCTTCTCTTTCGACGATACCCCTGATATGACTATTATAGGTGCATGGGATAAGCTCAAGGATCTTCGACGAAAGCTCTTATCTGCGGATGCTTCAGCCGGTGCTTTGTGTACAGATAAATCACTCTTTCAAAGCCTGACCTTGTCTCTCCCTGATGAGTACAAAGTCATCATTGATATGATCCGTGTCGTCAGTTCTACTCTAAGCATTGACGATAAGATCAAGCATCTACAGGTCAAAGAGGCAGAGATCCAGACCTCTGGAGACTCGGCACACCTTGCAAAAGGAAAGAAATATGTCCCACCTCATCGCCAGCGTAAGGCTAGCACAAGCTCGGAGACCGACACATCCATCATCACTTGCGAACTCTGCGACAAACCTGGCCACTCAGTCCTAAAATGCTTCCAGCTCCGTCGCGCCAAGCGTCTCTTGAAATCCGATTCAAAGCACAAACAGAAGAGAAGACAATCCACCTCTCCAGTGCGAAAAGACAAAAAACGCAGGGAGCACAAGGCTCATATCGCCGAATCAAGCTCCGATGCTACTGAAAGTGTCGTCGATAGTGAGTCTGATTCTGAGCATTGTCATCTCACCAAAGAAAGTATTAGTAAGGCATCCCCATCGCAATGGTACGCTGATACCGGCGCCACTTCACACATGTCTGACCAACGTTCTCTATTCAGAAGTCTAATTCGTACTCCGCGACGAAGGATAACGGTTGGTGGGGGAGCTATGTACTCGGATGAACGAGGAACAGTGGACATGGTGTGCAAGGATGGAACAAGGACATCATTAGCTGGTGTGCTATATGTACCTGGATTGGGGGTCAACCTGCTCTCAGCCAAGAGAATTTGTGAGGCAGGACTCAAGGGTACATTCAGTCTCAAGAAGATGTATTTCACACCAGAAAACGATAAGAATAATAAGATCATCAAAGCAACAATGAAAGATGGGATGTACATCATCTCGCATGTGAAACCAGGATACGAAGATTCTGCATTCTTTGCGCTCTCTGCAGAGATCATTGATGGTACAAAAGGGGAAGTCGAAGAATTAACCATGACGGAGAAGGAAAGATACCTTATCTGGCATAGACGCTTCAATCATCTCGGCCCTGACAAAATCAGGAATCTGCACAAAGTCACTACACTCCAGAGACCGATCAAGGTCCCTTCAACTCTTGATGTCTGTGAAGTGTGCGCTCTCACAAAGATGACTAACAGAATCCCAAGTCAACTAAGTGCACGAAAATCCAAAAGGCTAGAATTGATCCATTTCGATGTTGCTGGCCCTTTCCCAAGGACCATTCGAGGGCACAGATACTTTCTCCTTATTATCGATAGCGCCACAAGGGTAAATTGGGTCATCCTATTGAAACAGAAGAGCGATGCAATACCCTTACTGAAAGCCTGGAAGCAAGAAATTGAACTTGCTACAGGAGTAGCTGTAATTGCTGCCAGAACCGACAATGCACCAGAGCTTCTTCAAGCCGTCCGGGAATGGAAGACTGGTGTGCGATCAGAGGTTACAGTGGTTGTATCGTCTCACCAAAATGGTCCAGCTGAACGCAATATACGCACCGCAGAAACCGACATGAGAGCAATGTTGAAAGAAGCTCATTTACCATTAGAATTTTGGGACGAAGCTGTCGAGCACGACGTATACATTCGAAACCGCACTAGTATTGGCCCAGATGCAAATGGAATCGATCGAAGCCCACTCGAAGCATTTACAGGCACATTACCAGATATCGATACATGCAAGGTCTGGGGGAGTCGATGTTACGCCTATATCAACCCCAAAACCATCCCAAAAGGACAAAGGCATGATAAACTTCGCGACACAGCAAGGGTTGGGATATTCCTGGGATACTCAAAAGACACCACCAAGCATATAAAGGTTTATTCACCAGAGCTAGGTTATACTTACCGCTCTTATCGTGTTACAATCGACGAAAGCTACAAAGGAGGGGATCTGGATCTCAAACTCAGAAACTGTGTAGCTGGATCACAAGGTACCAAGAATATAGAACCTGATCGCAGGCCTCGCGGCAGACCTAAGAATGTCCCTGAATCATCGTCTATTCCAGTCGATCCACCAATATCACCAAATGAAATAATCACAGACTCGATAGAGGTGCGCTTGCCAATACCAAAACGAACAAAGACTGAAATACCACGCTTTGATGAAGATGAATATGGAAATATCCGACAAGTGGCTGATGATTTAACAAGACCGGCAGGGGAAAACAACAAAGAAAGTGATGTTACTTTACCTGATATAACTTCACCACCTGATCATACACCACCGAAGTCAAGGGCACCTGAGGATATAACTTTACCACTTGATCATACACCATCGAATTCGAGTACATTACCTGAGAGTGTATTACCTGATATTGCACTACCTAATGAAACTTTACCACCTACTGCATCTACATCTGCATCTACTTCCACACCACCTTTGAGATACAATCTTAGGAAGAGAAAGAGAAGCGATGACGACGATATAGAAGAACAGAGAGACTCCAAAATCATTCGGGCCTTACTTGCTTCCTTAAATAAGCCAGGATCAGAATCAATTGAGCACGCCATGATTGCCATTCCAAATATTCATCAATTCGAACAGGAGACGAATAATGAAATTGCTTCGAAGATCTTGACTATTTTAGCAGATGCACCAGCAGAAGCTGAGACCGCTCTACCAGCAACGGAAATACTCGGGATCAAGATACCGAATACATATAAAGAAGCAATGGCAGACAAAAAGCACGCGAAAGACTGGCAAGCTGCAATTCAAGAAGAAGTAGACTCATTGGTCAAGAATGGCACTTGGGAAGAGTTCATTTTACCACAAGGGAGCAATCTAGTTTCAACGAAATGGGTATTTGTTGTTAAGACGAAGGATAATAAGGTAGAGCGATTCAAGGCCAGATTAGTGGCTAGAGGGTTCAGCCAAGTTTTAGGTAAAGATTACAACGAAACCTTCGCCCCCACTGTTCGACTCGATACTCTTCGCCTTTTCCTTGCAATTGTTGCAAGAGAGGACCTCGAGTGTTCCCATTTCGATATCAAAAATGCGTTCACCGAATCACACTTGAAAGAAGAAATCTATTTAGCACCCCCTCAAGGTGTTCATGTTCGTCGCGGCCGCGTTCTACATGCACTTCGGAGTCTTTATGGGCTAAAGCAAGCTGGTAGAGATTGGAGCCTTCTTCTGAAAGGAGAGTTAACCAAGATGGGTTTCGTACAAAGCCTTGCGGATCCGTGTTTATACACCAATCACCCGCGCCAGCTAATTCTCCTAGTGTATGTAGATGATATTGTTACTGCTGCTGCACAAAAACGAGATATTCAATGGTTTTATCACAACCTTTCTGCTCAATTCAACACCAAAGACCTGGGGGAGATTAGTAAGATCTTAGGAGTGCGCATCATTCGTAACAGATCAGAGAGAGTGTTAACTATGGATCAAGAAGAGTATCTGGATGCAATGCTTACCCGATTCGGGATCTCCCATGGTCAACACACTCCAAGGAAGATACCAATCTCGGATTACAACCAACTACGACCAACGCTCCCAGACGACGAGCTCACTGATGTAAACGAATACCAGCAAGCAATCGGCAGTACGATCCACCCTATGGTTTACACTAGACCGGACATCGCATTCGGTCTCGGGAGATTAGCACAAGCTATGTCTAACCCTGCCAAACATCACAGCGTTGCACTCAAAAACCTTATGAGATATTTGAGGTCAACTATTAAACAGAAACTACGTTTTGGGCCTGGGGGAGTTCAATCAGATATTTGCAAAGAATATGACCTCCTACAACGCACCATCAAAGTATACACCGACGCAGACTGGGCAAGCGATAGAACCGATCGAAAAAGCATCTCTGGTGGGGTAGTAATGTTCTATGGTGGACCAATCTCATGGGCAAGCAAGAAGCAGACATCTGTAGCTACATCTAGTACAGAAGCTGAGTACATTTCCATGGCGATGTTCACCAAACAAGGGCAATGGGTAGCCCAACTCTTGAGGGACTTAGAGCGACCACAGTATATCGGGAGCAACAGCGGAGTTCAAATGCTCGGAGACAACCAAGGAGCGCTAGCGTTAACCAAGAACCCACATCTACACGAGCGATCAAAGCATATTGACATATGTCACCACTTCATTCGAGATCTCACAGAAAAACATCTAGTCAATACCAGCTATGTCAATACAAGTGATATGGCTGCAGATGGATTAACAAAACCATGCGCAAGGGTGATATTTGAGAGATTCAAGAACATGCTGGGGTTTCAAAGAGAGTAAGCTCTTTGGGAGAGTATTGGAAGTTGTGGTATGTGCTCCAAAATCGACTAAATCGACCAAATTGACCAAATCGACCAAAATCACTGAATCCACCCATTTCACCTATTTCATCAGATTCATTGGATTCATCTTACGTCGAATTTATCAAAAAAAAAAAAAAAAAAAAAAAAAAAAAAAAAAATTAATGATTTCAAGAAAATCACGTGGAATAACAGATAAGCTTAAGGTCTGTTCGCATACGATCGGATTTTGATGGTCTACCATATTAAAACAGTAACCCTACGATCAAGGAATAACGAATTTCGAAGCAATCAGTTATTGGGCGTATAAAAGGAATTTTAAAGAAACTAACTACTGAAGCTGAGAGAGTAAGCTCTCTGGGGGAGTGTTGGAAGTTGTGGCACGTGCTCTAAGCTACTGTGCATATATCACTTCCACTTCGTAGTTAGATTTTACCTTAGTACAATTAATCTACATAGTCAATAATACATGCATTCCACTGGCCTGCTCCTTTATTGTGAACATAAATGAATAAATGAATAAATGAATAAATGAATAAATGAATAAAAGAATAAAAGAATAAATATATATATAAAGAAATAAATAGAGAGGAATTATTATATTATCTATCTGTTCATTTATTATCGTTACTACTTAATAGATATATATCTACTCGATAAAATAACTAAAGATATATAGTATAAGCTAAAATTGAATATAACTTCTATAAATTTCATTTTAATTTAATAAAATTCTATACAGTAATATATATATTTTCTATATAGGAAAAAAGTTTATAGAACTTGAATAAAAAATAAAAGAGAAATAGTATATTAAAATTAATAAGTTAATAAAAATAAGTATGACTTTATAATATAATCTCAATTCTATTTATTTTTATTATTTTTAAATCTTTTATATTTATATTTTAAAATCTAATTTAAAATTAGGTAATATCTCATTAGAAAAAGAGTTTTCTTTTAATTTCTTAGAATAAAAAAGGTATTAAAGATTGAAGTTAAATAAGTAAATTAAAAAATTTAGTTTTTATATTTGATATTCTTAAAAATAAGAGAATTTACTTCTTTAAAAATAATAATTTCAATCTTTTTTCTTTTTCAAATATAAATAACTCTTTTAATTATAAATGAATTCTTATAAAAATGTATATATTGAAAAGTAAAGTTTTTATTTAATAATATATTCAAATTTCAATATTAAAAGTATCAAATCAATCGAATTATTAAAAATCAAAAAATCATTTAAAAATAAGTATTTTTTAAATTAATTTAATAGATTTAATTGCTTTTATCTCAATTATTTTTATTTTTATTTCTTAAAAACTTTTTAATAATATAATTATTATGTTAATCAATTATATGTATTAATTATAGCCTATTTTATTTAAAAACATTAAAGTTATAAATGTTTTTAGTTTATACTATATATCTTTAATTATTTCGCTGAGCAAAGTCTTAAGCGATTCATTTACTAAGGGAAGAGTAGAAGGAAGAAGAAGAAAAAAAGGAGAAAGAAAAGAGCTGACGTGGAATTCATATACTCATTTGTATACCTGGTCAATTGGTATCATGGAGTAGATGAAATCTTCTAGAAGAGCTTCCAATTAGAGAGTAGAAGCTGCGGAATCTATCAATTTGATCATTTGTTACTTGGTATTGTAATCTTACTCGTATTCGAGTGAGTGTACTGACATTTATGATGATTAGCCTCGAGCCCCTGACCCGACAACTTTAAAATTTTGATGTAGTAGATCTGTTAAGCTAGCCTGATCTGTTCTTCTCCCTAGTAATTAGTACGAAGTAGTAGGTAGGTAACTAGCTACCCAACTTTTTGGCTTGTGAAGATCTGGTTTGATTTGATGTTAAATTTGTTTCTGGAAGTTTTCTACTTCTTTTAGTTTTCTTGGTTCATCCCTCTTTATTTTAGGGTTGATTTCGGATTCGTTTTCACATCGGCGGAGAACCTACTTCACTCGAGACATCCATCATTCATACAACAAACGAGAGGATATCGATGTTGAGCAATTAACAACCGATTGACGACTCACCTTTCATCACACAATACACAATACACAATACACAATACACTGCACATTACACCATTCACGCATAGCATCGGCCTCCTCCGCAGCTCACTGATTCAGCCTGATATCCTATCCCCATCTCATCACATCACATCTCATCTCGTCTCATCTCACTCTACCCGCTCGAAAATCCACATCCATAAATACTCAACCTCACCCCAAGGTCGCAAGGGTCGGAAGCGCATTCCACCCACCTCGATTGAAAATTCGTGAAAAGATCGATAACTTGCTGGCGGTGAACACGGCGTCGGCGATTGGTTATCGAGACGAAGACGGGGAATTGCCTTTGCCGGTTACGACGCCTAAGACGCCCAAGGAGAGGGGAATGGGGCTGGGTATGGCGCCGAATAAGAGTGAGTGGTTTTTTCTTCTTCTTTTGATATGTGTTTTCTGTTGGATTGGGGTTGGAGTTGTGGGGTATGAGAATGAGGGGAGCTCAGAGACGAGCAGGTTACAGTGAAGCATGGCATGGCATTGAATGGGATTTCCCCGCAGATTCAACTCCCACTTCCACTTCTAAAATCCAACAAGATTGGAAACGTAAGAATACAAGCTAATGAACATGCACCCAATAGAAGAAGCAGCGCATGAATGCGTGTCGGAAGAAGCACTCGTGCATTTAAAATCGTATAAATATTCGAGTGTCGACAAGAGTTTGATTTCGAATTATATCTTGAAGCATTATGTAGGTGGCCTTTCTTTTTATTATCATTCTTGGGCCTTGGGGGGGCGACTTCTAGCACACGTCCAGAACAGATTGTTGCATGTCACATATGAAGGATTTGTAGACGATTGGAGTACGGGAGTTTGGAACTCCTGGACCGGCGGAGAAAGCAGTAGAACGCCATCAAGAATAATGGGAGAGTTGCTATCAAAGCCTTCCTCTTCTCCCATACACCACTCGGTAGATGATTATACTGGATAATCTCGAGCGCAGCGAGCAATGGGGGTTTTGGGGGCTTGTCCCCACAAAGAAGAAAGAAGAATCAGACTAACAATTTTCAATATAGTGGAATGGCTTCGTCGAATTATTACCATTATGGTTGGCACCAAATATGGTTACATTATTGGGATTCTTTTTCATCCTGAGTAATGTTATCTGTTTGGAGATTTTCATGCCGGATTTGGTGGGACCTGTAAGTTCTCTATTTCTATGTCTACTATTTTCATTTCTTTCTGCATTGTTTAACCTCTCTACCTATCTATTCATTTTTTGAAGTTGCAAAGAAAATGACAAATGCTAATCAGTTTTCTAGGGACCGTCATGGTTGTATTACAGTTTCGCCTTCGGATTATGGATGTATTCAACAATGGATAATGTAGATGGAAAACAAGCTCGACGAACCGGAACATCTAGCGGTCTCGGTGAACTATTCGACCACGGTATTGATTCTCTCAATTGCACACTTGCATCTCTATGCGAAACGGCTGCTATGGGTCTAGGTACATCCAGAGCTGGAATCTTTACCGCATTGATTCCTTGTTTACCTATGTTCTTTTCAACCTGGGAAACATACCATACCCATACATTATACTTGGGAATTTTCAATGGACCAACTGAGGGTTTAATCTTGGCTTGCACGATTATGATCATGAGTGGTTATTATGGACCAGAGATTTGGACACATCGAATTACGGATTTAGTTGGTCACCATTATTTCCTCGGATATCATGAATTTTTCGGTTCATATTCCGTTAGAGATTTATGGGTCCCAATCCTCGTTGTCTCATTATTTGGTATTCACGTTCCTTTCTGCGTTATTAACGTGATTAAAGCCAGAAGAAGAGATAACTTACCTGTTTTACCGGTTTTCCTCGAATGGACTCCTATGGCCGTTTTTACTTTTAGCATTGGAGCTTGGCTTTTCTCTCCATATTCGACACTCATGGAAGAAAATCGTTTGGTACTTTTCTGTCTCACAATGAGTTTTGTCTTTGGAAGAATGACGACAAAGATTATCCTAGCACATCTCACAAGACAACCATTTCCTTACTGGACCGTTATGCTTACACCACTTGTTGGTGGTGCTATTCTTGGTAATCTACCTCGATTTGGTTTACCAGCTGTTAGTGTAGGAGTGGAATTGTGGTATTTAAGAGCATACTTTATTTTTGCTTTGGTGGTTTACTTTAGATGGGCTTGGTTGGTTGTTACGAGTATTTGTGATTACTTGGGAATCAATTGTTTGACAATTCCAGAACAGAAGTTGGAGGAGATCTATAGAAATCAAGAAATGGAGAAGAGGTTAGAGAAGAGAGGATTGGAGGTTAATGGAAAGAGAACCCCAAGTGGAAGTGGAGCGAAGAGTCCAATTGGAGTACCAAATGGAAAGAGAGCTGATTAGAGGAGTTGAGATGTATAGAGTACATTCTTGGAGTGCATGGGCTCATGAGGGTTGGAGAAGTCATTGGAATGATAGACTGGAGGTAGATCGTGGGTATTTCACGGGTATAGCTAGGGACACATAGAGATTTGTTTCACTCGTGGGTATGTTCGGTACGGGTAGATAATGGATGGATGGATGGATGGATGAATGGGTGATGATGAGTAACGAATCGGTCTCTCGGACTTGACTTGAGGTCAAACAAAAAAAGGAATAAGTTCATGTATGAATGGGATGCATATAGATATTTTAATACCTAGAATTCTAGCGAGAGGAGAGGAGAGAGCGTATGGTATCGATGGAGGAAGAGAGGTTATGTTGTTTAGCATTGCATGGCGTTGTGAACCCTTTGGGGTGAAGCGAATAATTAAGTAACTTGATTGTAATTCTGGTTGCATTGCATGTTGGTTTCTTTTTTTTTTTTTTTTATGGGATTGGATTGAGCTTTAGTTGAAAAGGATGAATGAGTGAGTGAGTGAGTGAGTGAGTGAGAGGGAGGGAGAAAGGAGGGAGGGGGGATTAGTAATTCCGTACTCACTAGACTAAACTCCGTATAAATTAAAGTTGTTAATAATACTTACTTCTTTTTGATGGAAATTTTGACTTGATTTGGTTATATGGAGTAGATGGATGGTGTGTGTGTGTGTGTGTGTGTGGGTTATGGGTTATGTGTTGGGTGTTGGGTATGTATTGTGTGCTGGGTTTTTTATTGTGATATTAGAATGGATGGATGACTGGATAGATTGAGTGAGTGAGTGAGTGAGTGAGTGAGTGGTTAGTAACTGGAGGATAATTTGGAGAATAATTGGAGGTGAAGCGTAGAAGAGAAGAGAAATTGAGTCTGCAGTGGAAGATATAGGAGAGAAAAAGAATTTGGAATATGGAACTCGTTACTGAGAGATGGTGGGTGGATGTTGGAAGTGTGGTAATGAATGAATGAATGAATGGATATAAGAAAATATAATTGATTTTAATATTTTATTATTCATTCTTTATTCTTTATTCTTTCCTTTTTCCTTCTCGAATTTTATACAGAGGACTTTGTTTATATATATATGAAGGATTTTCTATGAATGGTTACATATGCAGGCTTTGTTTATGTGTAACCTTTATAGATAGGATTAGGATTTGATGAATGATGGATAATAGTTGAAGATATGATAACGTGATTTATCAGTGTGCGGGTCATATCAGTGTGCGGGTCATTTTCACCTCAATTCACTCTATTCTCTTTCAATACGCGTTTTTATCAACAATCCACAATGGATTCGAATAATCAAGAAGCCCGTATACTCCTCGCTATCGAAGCTATTCAAAAAGACAAAAAAACAAGTATTCGAAAGGTTGCAAAGATATATAATATCTCGAATACAACACTACAGCGTAGAATTAATGGTATTACTTCCCGTTCCGAATATCGACCTAAATCTTATAATCTTTCAGAACTAGAAGAGAATATCATTTCTGAATATATAATTGATATGGATTTGAGAGGATTTCCACCTAAATTAAGAAATGTAGAAGATATGGCGAATCATATTCTTGAATCGAGGGGTGCAAAGCGCGTTGGGAAGCTCTGGGCGCATCGATTCGTAAAGCGTCGAATCGAATTAAAGACGCGTTTTAGTCGTGTTTATGACTTTCAAAGAGCTCTCTGCGAAGATCCTAAGCTTATTGAAGAGTGGTTTCGATTGGTTGCGAATATGCGAGCGAAATACAGCATTTTGGATGGCGATTTCTACAATTTCGATGAGACGGGCTTTATGATGGGTATAATATGCCCCGGAATGGTAGTAACTAGTGCTGAACGGAATGGCAGAAGCAAGGCAATACAACCAGGCAATAGAGAATGGGCTACAGCAATCATATGTGGCAATGGGGAGGGTGAAACTATACCCCCATTTCTAGTGGTTCAAGGACAGGTTCATCTTTCCAATTGGTATACCGAAACCGATTTTCCTGCGGATTGGGCTATTAAACCTACATCTAATGGATGGACAAACAATGAGACAGGTTTAGAATGGTTGAAACACTTCGACAAGCACACTAAGAACCGAAGAAAGGGCAGGTATCGAATGTTGGTACTAGACGGGCATGAAAGCCATGAATCAAGAGCTTTTCAAGCATATTGCAAAGAGAACGATATTATATGCTTAAGTCTACCACCGCATTCAAGTCATTTAACTCAACCACTTGATGTGGGCTGTTTTAGCAATCTGAAACGTTCATATGGTGGTCAAATTGATGGATTTATCAAGGCACATATCAATCATATTTCGAAGGTTGAATTCTTTATAGCTTTTAAAGCTGCATATAAAGAATCAATCATCTCTCAGAATATGAAATCAGGATTTCGAGGAACAGGTTTAATACCATTTAACCCTGAAGCCGTACTTTCGAAGTTAGATATTCGAATTCGTACACCTACCCCTCCCTCTTTCGATCTAGATCAATGGATCTCTCAAACCCCTCACAACCCAACTGAAGCTCTTTCTCAATCAATTTTAGTGAAATCTCGAATAACCCGACATCAATCAAGCTCCCCTACACCTATATTTGAGACTGTACTAGCTCTAGCTAAAGGTACAGAGAGATTAGCTCATGAGAATACACTTTTGAATGCAGAGATTCGTACACTTCGAAAGGCAAATGAGGCATTAAGCAAGCGTCGACGCGCGAAAAAACCCCAATTACGTCAAGGAGGAGTACTTACTGGGCAAGAAGCTCTTGATATATTATCTCAACAAGAGGTTGATATTCAGATTCAACGCGACGAGCGTCAAAAAGGGAGGAATTCTAATGAAGAAGCATCTTCTAGTCGATGCTGTAGTAAATGCGGAAAGACCGGACATAATGCAAGAACTTGTCAAGATAATATAATAGATCCTAGATTATTATAATTTTCATAGTTTTAATCAATTGATTCAATGGTTGTTGAATAATATGAGTTTGAAAGAGTGAATTGAGGTGAAAATGACCCGCACACTGATAAATCACGTTAATCGTGATTTATAATTGAAGTTCCTGGGCTATGGGGAAGTGTTATTTTTGGGTTATTGGGTTGGAGCGGGGTTTATGTGGATGGGAGTTTGGATAGGAATTCATGTTGTTTGTCTGTTTGTCTTTAAACGGGATGAGATGAACTAGCTGATCTTTGTGTTGTATTGTATTGAGGTATAGGCTAGGTGGAAATGTAGTTGTATGTATCTTACCTTGGGGTGGTGGGTGATAGGTCTCTTTACTTTATTTGGTTTACGCGAGAGTCTATTGTCCTTATCGACTCGACTTTTGTATATGGTATGGTTTGGTTGTGATTATAGGTAAAGAATGAGAGTGGAGATGAGGGGATTTAATACGTAGAGATTGGATTTAGAGATGTGTGGATTGTTAGGGAGGTAGGGAGGTAGGGAGGTAGGGAGGTAGGGAGGTAGGGAGGTAGGGAGGTAGGGAGGTAGGGAGGTAGGGAGGTAGGGAGGTAGAGAAGTAGGGAGGTAGGGAGGTAGAGAAGTATGGAGGGATGGAGGTAGAGAAGTATGGAGGGATGGAGGTAGGTACTTGACAACTACTTTCAGAGTTTCGTAAGTCTGTATGTAGATATATATGTATGTGTGTATGCATGAATGACGTTCACTTTGCTTCACTTCTAACCGAAGATGAGGTTAGGATGGAATTTTACTGTTTACCTTACTTTGCTCTGCCTTGTGTAGTAGTATCAGTATCAGGACTTCGCAGCGCATTCTATAATCTCTATCTGTAACAAGACGTTGTGAGTTCAATTGTAAATATGTGCTAAGTATACATATTCATAGAGAATCATTCGCTTGCTCACAAGAAATTCTCTGGGCATTTTGTCTGTTTGCTTCATGCATCAATTGATTGAATCATCAAGTTCAACCGATTGATGAAGTTTCGAGATCCGCTTCTTTCTCTACTGTGGAGGATGAGGACGGGGGAAGATCTTCACATGCTAATAGATGGCTATTGGTATACAATTACTTGGATCTGTTACTTTGGTGGTATATGGTGTATAGTTACGCGCAATCAGATTTGGAATTCAGCTCGTGCCTTTCGAGTGGTTTTGAATGGATGGGTTTCGTTCTGGCTGGCTGTGTTATGTTGTATATGATACTATGGAGATTGGGGCTCGAGTGAGATGTGCACTTTTATCTAGTGTGTACTATGTGCTGGTGGACTTTGGTTTGATCCATTTCTCTTGAAGTTCTGCCATGGCAACATCAACTGAAGGTTCTGACGTCTCTGATGACTAGCTAACTTTTGTCTTGTAGATGTTAGCTTCAACTCACTCATTGCAGAGATGCTCCGGCTCTGCACAGATTCATTACACGTCTAGTGTTTTTCGTCATTCGATGCTTACTCAACAGTGAAATGAGATTTGTGATAGGAGCTTCCGCATCTTCGTCGTTGATATAGCAATGGCATAAGGCAAATCTTGGACGTATCACATCGTATGACCCTAAGATATCCTGTGGAAACGACTTGAAAGCATCACGGGTGCCCAACTCTACATTTCATGGGAGCCGTTCTTTATAAAGGTGTCGAGCGGCTGTAATATCAAATCCGTCGAGTTTTGCTGACTATAAGAGAACTTTGCCGAGCTCTAGAAGCTACAACCTAGGTTAGAGATCAATTTAAGTGCGAAGTGAATGTATTTGTGATCTTGCTCACTTGGTCCAGTGCCAATTTCTACGACTCGCGCGTCTTGTTTGTGAAACTCGATCTTGGGATGAATAAGATATCCGCATGCTTCTTTCAGCAATCAATGATTGTAATCGAGACTACACTTTGAATGAGTAGAAGGTATGATGTGAATTTAGCGAGCAACATTGTTAGATAGGGGAGTTGGGGTCTCGGTTGGAAATATCATGTACGTTTCTAACTTTCTTATGCTCTGGGAGGAATGAAGCCATGTCTTTCTTTTCTTGTGCAATTGATCAAAGTAGAAAGTGTTTTGAGTTGAGCTGGGTTGGGAGAACCGTACTTGACGGGGGATGTGTTTGTACCCGTCTGTGGCCTTCTACCAACAGCGGACAAATAAACCTGTTATTACTAACCCCCTTTTGATGTGAGGATTACTGTAGCTTCCTATAATAGAAATCTGGCATATTCTCGTGATCAATCTCTTTTAATTGTAAACCCTAGCTGTCTATATTAATATTTTAACAACCACTCACATACACGCATTACCTACATTTCAACGACCTCATATACACATCACTCATGATCTTAAATATCCCCTCTCCTACATACAGCCATCTGGCATGGGCCCTTGCATACTACTGAAGCATGTGTGGAAAGATAGACTTTCATCGTGCTAGGCATCTTGTTGTAGTAGGCTCAATGATGGCGTTTCCAGTATCTACCGCCCTTTACCTCATCCTTTGAATGCCTTTTCATGAAATCATGCAGGAGTGGTCCATGTACGAAATTGTATTTTCAAAGGTTCTGAGCAGAAGAGTAAGACCCCACTGCATTTGGCACCACGACATTCGAGATAACGTGACATTTCCGATTCTTCTAGAGAATGAAATCTCATCGTAATCACTGGGCTCCCAAAGCTCGATCCATGAGGCCAAGTTCTTGAACTCCTAGTCAGATGCTGAGAATAGCACTTTGGGGCTCGGATAGTGCAAAGATATACTCTCTTGTGGTTTGGCAGATTGATTTATATTGACACCACTATTTTTAATGAGAGCTTCCAATGATATTGGCAAAGCACTATCAATTCTCGGCTTCCTGGGCCATAGAATTAACCCAATTTGCAATGGTAGCCCAATTCGAATCGATATGTCGATTTCTCACATACTCTAGAACGTGATGGATTCTACTAGAGGTTCAGACGCTGGAAGATATCATTGCTGGTGATATTATGCCAAATTCGAAGCTTCTGTTGATGTAACAGATTGGCGTGAACAGATGTATTGATAGAAGTAATGGTATCACGTGGTATTGTAGACTTACCTAGACACGCTACCAAAGATATACCAAGATATAGCCACTCGAGAGCCACAACTCTGACTGGGGCAGCTGGCATAACCTACCGTGGACTTGTAAGGCTGAGCAAGAATTTACGCAACGAATGAACTTTTTCAACGTCATTGTGAAGAAACCTTGATACGGAGTGCGCCAACAAGACGCTCAAGATGTCACACACGAAGTAAAACGAGAAACACTTGATATTGGGTATTGGTTAAAATGTTGGTACGAATGAAGACTTAGGTATGGTCTGAGATTCGATTCCGGATGCAGATATGAAAGACTTGGAATAGTCATAGAAAGTACGACGTTGGGAACTATCATCAAATCAAGGTACCGGAGGGAAATCAACTCCCGAGGCTCTGCAAATGGAATCTTATTCGAGACACTGCAGAACTTCCATTGTCTTGTCTTGTATATTCTTATCCTTGACTTCATCTTGACTCATACTCATACTCATTCATTGATACCTTTTACTATTGGACATTATTATATCCTCAATTGACCAAAGCCAGTCTTCAATTTCTTCAAATTGATGAAGATAATTATCCATTTATCCTCAATCTCTCTTGTTCAATTCCGGTTCGCCAAGATTTCCCGTCATGAAAATGACCCCTCCATTGGTTGCGGCTTCATACCCTGATTACGATGTATCTTCGAATAGAGATACATCGAGGCGGAGTCTGAGTTCCGTGCGAGAAAATATACCGACTGCGAACGTGGACGTGAATGCGCAGGGTGGGAATGATAGACCGTACGAAGCAGTGAATGGGATCAGTGGGATCGATGGTACAAATGGAAGTACAAATTATAAGGAATGCGATTCGAGAATAAGTTTTGGAGATACAGCAAATAGCGAATTTACTTCCCCTTCAAGATCTGCGACGACAACAACGACGACGACGGCGTTGGCGAATGCAAATTCAACGGCTACAAATACGAATTACAATCGATCGAATCCTCAATTATCTCACGATCGATCAAATTCCCAACATTCACATCATCCATCCCGTCTCAGTATTTCTAGCAGAGCATCTTCGAAATCCCATCAGGAATATATTAATTCTCTCGCCATGCCACCACCCGAAGTCATTCGAGAAATCAATCATGTCCAAGAAGAAAAAGAGGTCGAAGGTATCGCGAGGCGATTAAGTGAAAATCCAAATCTGAGTGAAGATGAAAGGAGGAAAGCCGCAGAACTTATACAGAGAAATTATAGAGGACATAGGGAACGTAGGATTCTGGAAGGAAAAAGATTGGATGTTGGAACTCGATGGGTGGAAGCTGTTAAGGAGGCTAGGTATAGAAATTTGACGACACCGAGAGCGAGAGATAGTGGGGAGAGAGAAAGAGGTAGTAGGAGTTTTGATGTTGAGGGAGAAGCGTCAATGAATACAGAAGGAATGGGGACTTCAATGGCAACCACGCAAAATCGAACCTCTCACGCTCGAGAACATTGGAAGAAAATTGGCATGATAGCTCGAAGAGCAGGTGGAGATGAGGAATCGGATGAAGAAAGTGATGAAGATTCAAGAATTCTTAATGAAGAAGAACGTGCCGCAAAACGAAAACGTCGAATGGAAGAAAAGGCAGCAAGACAAAAAGCAGCAAAAATAATGGATTTACAGTATTTTCTTGAAATGGTCGATCTTAAACATAGGTATGGTTCGAACCTTCGTACGTATCATGGGGAATGGAAAAAGGCAAATACGAATGAAAACTTCTTTTATTGGTTAGATTATGGAGAGGGAAGATTTATCGATTGTCAAGGTTGTCCGAGGGAAAGGCTGGATAGGGAACAAGTGAGATATTTGAGCAAGGAGGAGAGATTGGATTACTTGGTCAAGATTGATGGAGAGGGAAGATTATGTTGGGCTAAGAACGGCGAAAGGATTGATACGACAACGGAGTGGAGGGATAGTATCAAAGGAATTGTGAGAAATGACGACGATACGCCTGTCTTTACACCATTAAGTGGTGAAGCAGATAATGAAGGAGAATCCGATAGTGAAAGTTCCAGCGACGAATCTCCTCTTCATCATCATTCGCATCCACATATCCGCACACAAGCTCAAACTCAAGAACAAAGACTCGAAGCCCAACAAGAAGAATCTCGCGCCTCTAAATACGCATCTCCCGTATATGACAACGCACAGGGCATGAAGAAGATCTCTCATATGTCAGCGTCGACCATTTTCAATAAACTCCTTCGTGGTTCGGTTAAGAAGAATACCTGGATTTTTGTAGCTGATACTTCGTTTCGTCTTTATGTTGGGATTAAACAATCTGGTGCATTTCAACATTCTTCTTTTCTTCACGGAAGTAGAATTAGTGCAGCTGGGTTGATCAAAATCAAAGATGGAAGATTGACAAAACTGAGTCCATTAAGTGGACATTATAGACCTCCTGTCTCCAATTTCCGTGCTTTTGTTAAGAATCTTAAAGGAGAAGGTTGTGACATGGGACGAGTAAGCATTTCGAGATCATATGCGGTATTGGTGGGATTGGAAGCATATGTGAAGACGAGGAAGAGAGCAAAGAAAGTGGTGGGAAAAATGGTAAGGAGGAGAGATAAAATGTTGGATAAGGAGGAGGTGAGAAGGAGAGAAGAGGATGCAATGGATAAGAGTGAGAGTGCTGAAAAGGAGAGGAAGTTTTTGGAGGAGGAGGAGAGGAGGAGAAGGGAGGAAGGAAGATTTTTGGATAGGGTTGTGGGAGGTAGATTAAGGGGTTTGAGTTTAGGCAGTAGAGATGGAGGGAACGCGACAAGTCCTGCTGGGATGGAGGCACAGAGGACGCATACGGGGAATGCTTCGATTGGAGTAATCGAAAATAAGAAAAGTCCTACGGTGGACAACGGCAAGGGAAAGGAAACGGAAAGGGAAAAAGAGGCAGAAATAGATGTTCCGGGTCGAGGCCCCGAAAATGCTATTCCCCCGCAAGGAAAAAGGGAAGAATGATGGGGTGGATGGGATGAACTTATGAATATATGAATCTGCGAATGAACTCAACGATGAGATTTGGAGGAAGATTGTTGGGTATGGATCTGGTTTTGATTGAAGATGGATAGATAGATAGATGGGCTTCTGGATTGGACTAGCTCGTGGGCTAATTTTTCTGGATGGGATGGGGATGGAGTTGGATGCCTGGGTGAGATGATTAGATAGCGTCCAGCGTCAGCGGAAGCTTGAGGAGATAATGATCGAGTGTACTTAGGATGAGGTATATAATATGTGATATGATACCCTTTATAGAATTCAGAGATATCAAAAGTCGTTTCTGATCTAAGATTCAAGGATTGGGGGGATCGAGGTTGAGGTGAGTGATACAAATTGTTGCCTTGAAAACTTGAGGGGAGCCAGGGGAAATAAGGCTGATATTTGGTAGCTGTATGGGTTTAATCTTAGGGGAGGGGATTTGGAGGATGTGATGATGATGATGATGATCAATGATCAATAATAATGAAGTATAGAGAGATAAAAAAAATAAGCCTGGTAATGATAGTACATACTACCATATACACCAATACTGAAAACAACATTTATATCCATCGAATTTGTGTGAATATAAACTTACATTGTTAATCCTGTATCATATACGAGTGAAAAGTGAATCAGAAAAGCAAACATGAGAGACAGAATAGGATAGATATCTTTCCAATAAAACTAAGCTGTGGAAACACTAGACGAAAGGAAGACATGAATTACATCGTTGGTATCATAATCTGGAGTGGTGAAGCCTTGAAGGTACCCAAGAAGAAACCACCAAGGTTGTATAAATTACTACATTTATATAAGATTTCGATTCTTCATCGTTGACATGTATCCTTCTGACTGTGGGAGTACAGACAGGTCACAGGAGTGAGTAGGAAGGAAGGGGTTTGTTTATATAACAATTTAAAAACTCGAATCGAGTTACTAAACTTACATATAATTACTTATTTTAGCAAAATCGCTTCAATAAACCCCACACATCTATCTATAAAACCTATTATCTCATTTCCGTTGTTTAAATACTCACCGCCGATATATCATCACATGTTTCTTACTTCTAACTAAGAATTATTTGTCATTTTTATGGTGTTGTTCAGTGCTTGGATGGGGAGTTTCGATATGTCACGTATATATATACGCACGAAATCACGATATTTTGACGATTAGTACACTGTATTGTGAGAGTTGGATATGGTTGAGTGAGTGATAAGTTTGAATTGAGATATTTCTGGAATTTGATTCGAGGATTGAGATTGTGATGAATTTTATTATTATTATTATTGGATGGGTAGAAGTTCACTCCCTGCTTGACATCTCTCTTCATCGCATCACACTTAACAGGCAGGTCCCATTCCCGCGATATACTCAACACTAAATACTTGTAGTATCAATACTGGCATCAGGTCTACATCCTATTCAAAGACCAACGGACCAATCCCAAAATTTGAGAGTTTTACTCTGCTATTTTATCACGCACGCATTGTGATCACGCTGCCTCTTGTTGTGTGTAGTCACGCTGTCATTTCGCTTGGGAATACCTCGTTGAGTTTGCATTTGTCACGGATGGAGATGTTTCTTTTGGCGGTATAGAAAGCAGGGGAATTTCATCGTAATAGGGTCACTTGAGGAGATATGCATATCTGGCCCTGTTTCTTTCCGGATCCGAGTCTATTGCGTAGGACATGAGTGTTCGATGGTGGAGAAAGGATGTTTGTTTCCGCGAAGAGTTCTAGAAAGCTGTTCGTATACGGGGAAAGGCGCTCAAAGAATATTGTCCTTTAGATTGGTTAGTTGTTGATCTATTTTATGTTTTTGTTTCCGTTGAATACGCCATTTCCTGGATTCTACAGAGGATACATACATCTGAAGTCACAGGTAGTAACTACCGACTATTGAAATAGAACTAATCATGTCGGTTCATATAATATACCTATAATCCAAAGTTTGGGGCTAGATTGCTTACGGGCAGGAGGATAACTTAGTTGTAAATCCACAAGAGTGATGTTTAATCCTCAAGTCATACTATAAAAGAAGCTACCACCATCCACAAATAAGTCATCAAAATCTTTAGATCGCCGAAGATCCCATTTTGGTAGGCGAGAGCTAGTATTGTGAACTTATGTGCATGAATCTCGGATATGAAATATTGGTAGGAATTTTGACAGACGAGAGAAAACTCGTCTTATTTGTTGTGCCATGGAGAAATGGACAATAAAGTGCACTTCTAGCAGTCATAAGATAGCAGTGATAGTGTATATATGATGAATTGTAGTTGGATGAGGAAACTAGGGGAAGGAGAAGTGTGAAAAAGAGCTTGATATGGGTGGAGGTTGATTTCAAGCCATGTAATCTTAAGGTAGTGATAGGATGAATGTACTCGTGCCTATTTCGATTAGGACTTTCTTGAACGACAGCGCCGATGGAACACAACTCACTTGCGGATCAATAACTTTACATACAGTTTGATCTGATGCGGTGAGATAGAATTTCTATACACAAAATCAAAATAACAGCATTTCTACTATGTGGGCAATCAGTAGCATGTCCATAGACTCCTTAACTCCAAATCTACTCCAATCCTCCAGAAAGTCGCACTACATATATCCATTCGTCTATCCCACACCACAGAAGATTCTCAATCTCAAATATACAATACAAACCCGTCCATCATCGGAAAGTCAACTACAACTTCGGACAAAGTTGGAGAAATTTCCATCAGAAAAATCAAGCATCCAATGATCCAATTAGAAGTGCTCAAACTCCCTTCATGTAGATACCCCAGAGAACGACGATACATTTTAGTGATTTTGTGGGATTCTCGCCAAAAAATTGATAGATTGATAAGTCACTGCCATCAATCTATCAGTGGATAAACACTGTCGATTCATTCCTATGCGTTTTGCTATTGAATCTAAACACTCGTTTACTTTGCTTTGGCACGTAAGAGAATTCCATTGAAATTCATTGCTCTTTATGGATTCAGTCTTCAGCAATAGCTCCACGAGACATAATGATACCTTCCAATCTAGTTGCCAAGGTACATGGAGACTTTGGCAGAGTTGAGCACGATAGGTTTATATACCAGCAGCTTGAAATATATAAATTCTGCGTGTTTGGTTTGCTAGACTGAATAAAAGAAAGTTTAGTTGGACCAAGTTGAATCGAATATATACCGCTGCTAGAGTCTACATCTTATCTCATACTGCTTCGCACTCATAAAAATCCACGGCTCTTACACTCTGCGTTCACATTTAGGAATACATGGTATCGTATCGTTGATGCTATGTAAAAGATTCCATCCCCCCCCGTTACTTTCTATATCCGCAATATAGCAAAAGCAGAAATACGAGTTTCAAAGGTTCTAGCTCCCGCTAATCCTTACAGAAGCCATTTACTCATACATCATCTCTATCAAGAAAGAAATTTACACCCAGAAATCGATAGATAAAGCTCCCATTATCATTTCTAAACATCCGAACTGTCATCAGAATCGATCACTGTCAATTTCTCGGCGATGTCTCAACGCTATTGTTAATTTCCATCGTAAGATAGATACATTGCACAGCGAATATAATTTCCACCCCAACGAAGACCCAGCCATTGAAGGGAATTTTGGTATATAAACAACAGGTCATGCAAAAGAATGGAAAGCAAGGAATTGCTCTATGGCTCATGACGCACCAATCTTCTGGGCGTTTGCTGATTCTTTCATTACGAGATGTTCAAGTCTTGTTTTGTAGGGAAGGGTTGATTCATCTCCATGCCCGTGATGTCTCTAGTGAATCCGAGTCCGAAAACTAGGAAATGGAGTCCGGGTAGCCGCACCTGCTGTATTTTTTTTTGGATTGCAATCCAATGAAGTGAAGTGATACTCGAACAAGAACGAATGTCAGCCACAGAGCACACTCAAATCCCCTCCATGGCTATAAAAGACCGCCTTCTCGTGAACATGGAGAGCTTATATAGAAAACAACACCTCTTTCAGCAGTTTGTTGATAGGTTCTTGTCAAGAGCGCTAAAGCGAATGCTATATACTGCGATCTCGCATTGCATACTTGTATGGGTAAGATAAAGGGCAACGTAAGTGTGAGGGTCGAAGTTTTCACGGCTACGGGCGGCAACTATGGAAAATTGTTGTCAACAATTCAGTGAGGAAGCAACGACAGAAGAATCAACAATCGAAAAGGAATTGAATGGAGACTTGCAAATCGACCTCCTACTTAGAACGATTGCTCAAGACACTCAGTCCTCGCATGATAAAATGTGCTACTTTACATAAGACCTCTCCATTACACTTTCTAAAGCCCAAAATAATCGTTCCTGAGATCAAATTGCTACCAGAAAACCATCCCAAGAACCTTTTTTATATATTCGGGGAGACATATCAGGGAAATAATGCAAATTTCCAGTATATCCTCATTTCGTGTTCTATAACCCCCAACCCATCAAACCAACCAGATCCCTATGATTTTCTCCACACTTCAAGTATACAGAAAGACGACCAAAGATTGAGTTTCCCACATTGCATATTTCCAATTACAATTTGTTATTTTGAAAAGTCACTTGATTCTTTGAAAAGGTATTGAGAATGAAAGGTTGTGATAGTGGAAGATAGCGGGAATTAGAAGAAGTGCCACTCGTGAATTCTGGACCGAGTCATTTACACTAAGCCACCACTTGGTAGAAAGAATGTGAACAAGCACATCTTTAAAGACTTATGGGCGAGACAAGAAGAATAACAAATCATCTATGTGCGTGCCTTTTGAAAAGATAATAAGGACTGATAAAATTTCATTGCTATAAATAAGTGACACGTCGTGTCTATACACTGGCCACTATACAGCCAGCCTAGACAAACAAATACAAGTCTCTCCAGCTCTCCCTTCTTCATATGAAACGCCAACCCTGACAAAATGAAAGCCCTTCAAATTTCTCAATCTTCGATCCTAAGCATACATATTTTCTAGAAGTCATACAAATATTTATCTTGTCTTGCCGGAAGAAACACCAGCACCAATAACGCCAGGCAATTTTTCATCACCAATGCTATATAGCATACCAATTCCCCATGAAACAAGTCCAACGAGAACGAGACTGGAAAGGAAAATTAACCAGAATGGCCCACTGATATCTTGTTTTTGACAAGCGGATCCTCCACGTCCTGAATCAACGCCACATCTACAGGCGAAACAATCCCCAGATTGGGAGGTGTATTTCTTATAACAAGCGCCCATTGATGAGCAGTTATTGGTAGAAGAGATACAGGAGTCCAGGGAAGCGTGGCAAACGGGAAGAGTTGTCTTGATGACGGTATTGTTGTTGCGGGAAGAATTGGAACTTGGGGCTTCTTGTACTTGATGGTCGACAAACTCAGCCATTGGTTCTTCGAATTGTTGTCTGCTAGAGAGCTTCTTTTGTGAGGGTCTAGTATAAGAACCGTAAGAGCCGCTACCTCGGCGGGATTCAGGCATGAGAACGACCATAACATTCATTTCTGCTTTTGAGGCGAATTTGGTCAATCGTTCGTAAGATGTGTTGATAAACTCCTTGTGCTGTCGCAAACATTAGCCATTAGCCTCACGAATAAAACGATACCCATACCTCTGATTTTCTATTCAAGTCAAGGTGCATAATCTTTGATTTTCCATTCCAGCATTGATCTGCGAATGGATTGATAGCATCGTCAAGAGTACATTTCTTCGCCTTTCCGACTTGCAATTCCAAATCATCTGCCAACTTTTCTGTCGTCCTAGCTGTAGGTGGATTTGAGATTGTGAATGCTGGTTTGATAGAAGATAACGAGTCTAGTAGTGATCCAGCCGTCTCTTCGGATACACCCTCAACGATGATAACCAACTCAGCCGCCCTGTCTTTTGGCGCATCGTTGAATAATGATTTCAGTTGACCTCCAAACTTATTGATGTATTTAATGGCCTCACTGCCAACCGATCCGACATCGTGAAATTGTGATACGCCTAATCGTTGCGCGAGGACGAGGCGTGCTTCATTTGGAGAAAGAGCTGGAGGTGATATGAGGTTGTTTGGCTTTTGTTGGCCTTCGAGGATATAGGCAAGAGCGGAATCTGATGCGGCACAAACTGTACTGGCCAACAATGGCAAAAGGAAGCTGGAGGAGAGCTTCATATTTCTTGATGAGTTATGTTGATTTGATTTGAGAGGCTCATACTAATAAAGCGACGTTCTGGGAAGTGTTGACGCTGATAACCTCAAGGTGTTAAGGTGTTTGTACCAAGCTAAGCATAAGTTAGACGCTAACTGTATCGGAATTAGGCTGATATTATAGAATACCTATGATGTACTCAAAGTTCTAATAGTTATAATAACTCATTGTGATTATATAAACTTGCCCATTGAAGCTATTTATTCTTCGATATTACCGTATTATTGATCCAAATTTGAGAATTTTGTCATCAAAGGCCTTCCTTGTGTGTAGGTATTTATTTGCTTTATTCGGAGATAAATGGACACAATGCCGACTCAGTATTTTTAGAATATCTACCTCGTCCATCTTGCGCTCTTGTGCATTACTACCAAATATCTTATACTTTCACACATACCCCGACGACTATTACTGGATTATCAACAATTCCCTCCTGTAAACTCTGCTGGATCTCGCATCGCCATCGCATTCGTGGTACTCGAGAATCTATTCATTTCGCCACAGATTTTTGCCATCAAGGGCTCGCCAACTCGAAGGCGGGCCTTGACTTCTACCCCTCACGATGTTCCGATTCATTAAACCCCGGTTGACGGGTACGTGGGCAACGAATATACGGGCGAGACCAGGACCTAGCTGTTTTGCTGCGAATTCATTACATATGCGGAGCAATGCTCAGAGATTCGCAGGGACGGCATCAAATCTACATGTAGTTCGCTTCAGGAAACCACCCGTTAGAATGAGGTATGCATGCTCAGAGTTTGTCTGCAGGAAGGATACGTGCTGATGCTACATAGAAACGTCGCCATCAGCTTTATAGTGGTATATGCCTGCTTTGAAGTTTACACCAGACTAGTTCTCGGTCCCTTGGACAAGGCTGCTGAGGAGGCATCGAAACATATACCAGACGAGGAATGGCAAGAGGCCGAACCACCATTATTCATACCATTTCCTGGCACTACGAGACAGCTGCCAACCATTCCTTACAGAGGAACTGATCCAGAATTTCAAGAGTTCATCAAGATTAGTCAGGATACAAAGCTTATGAACAAACTTAGGGGTTCGTCTACTGCTCAACTCATTTGAATTACTCGTTATGATTACTGACATTCTTCAGTTGACTTGACGGAATTAATGCGGGATTATGCTAGTAACAGTCCGATCGTCGTACAAATCGCCGGAAAGAATCTAAAAAGCAGAAGGATTTGGCTCGATATTGACTTTCCTTCAATTCCTCCACCGTCATTCGAAAGATCAGGGTATATTACTCCCCGCATAGATTATATGAATTGAGACTAATGTATACCAGGATCGCAATTTCCGATGATGCAATATCCTGGGTTACACAACCCGTCGATGCCCAAATAGTATACAAAATACGAAATGTTTTATGGCCAACCGCCCTTTTTCAATCTTCATGGAGTTTCATGAAAGTCCTGGCGGCAGAAGAACTCAGAAGCATAGCAGGAATCTTTGGCGTGGAAGTTCAAACGAGTCCTGCTCAACAGTCACTGGAGCAGATGTTAGCTCGGTCACAGAGAATGATGAAGGAGTTGAAAGGACAACAAAAGGTACCAGGGGGTGTTCAAGGACCACTAGATGCGAAGGATGAGCCATCACAGCAGCATCTGGATGACAAAAGTAAAGAAATTAGGGATATTACAGGACCCGGAA
This sequence comes from Botrytis porri, assembly GCF_014898465.1. NCBI lineage: Eukaryota > Fungi > Ascomycota > Leotiomycetes > Helotiales > Sclerotiniaceae > Botrytis > Botrytis porri. The sequence goes on from NW_024066077.1 coordinate 2,939,670, forward strand.
AATCAACCGTGATAGAGGAGATCTTCCCTGCACTCGTAAGCAGTATCAGGGACATTCATGCAGGGTTTGCGAAACCCATCATGGCAGCCAAATTAAAGTATGTCGAGGCCAACAGAAAGTTGCAGCCAACTCAAAACCTTCATCCGAGGGGTTCTATCACGGTATCTGGATTTGTCGAACTGGAGTCTGACAGGGCTTTCCTGGTCTTTGATGTCGTCGCCGCGTGGGATCCTAAAAAGAAGGAGTTTGACGCTGGAAGTATGGTGCTCAAATTGAGAAGAATGCAAAGGAAAAAACGAAGACCTATTGGATTACCACGCAGCCCAATCAGCTGATAGGACTGTACTTGGTGGATATAAGATTTTGTTTCGAGGCGTTCATGGTGGGTATCAAGATACACATTGATTTTATGATAAGGCGTTTGGGTGAATGGAACAATAGAGTCCCATACTCTACTAATGGAGTTGGATTGTATAAGCGTTTTACCTTGGACTAGTTTAGAAAGGCAAGGTTTAGGGGCAAGGAAGCGAAGGTTAAGGAGTGGATGAAAGTATCTGATGTACTACCCATTTGATTAATAAGCAAAATAGCGAGTTAAAGTATGCCCTTTCTTGCGATTCTCCTCTAGAACTTCTTTTATTAACGCAAATCCTTTCCGTTTGCGTATTGTAATATTATGACATCATTGTCGTGTAGAATTCTAGAGTCAATGCGTTTTCTTTCGTTTGCACATTTGGCCCCTTTCTTCCCCTTTCAGAGTTCCGAGGTGTGCTATCTATTGCGTTTATTAACTGCTCTTTTCCTATCTTTCACTGCCTTTTACTATGTATATGAACTATTTTATTGACATGCCATTTGTGGTTGGTATATATTTATCTAACTTTTCATATGTTCCCTTTTCATGTATTCCTCAGTGCAGCTGCAGATGATACCTAGATTGAATTTATTGAGAGCAACTATTACGATGATTGCGATGATTGTGCATTAACTTCTGCTTGATAGGATTTGCTGAATAATCATGTTGTAGACTTTATTTTCCCCTTTATCTCTTTTATGAATGTTGTCTTTGCAAAGTCCTTACTTACAGAGTTCTTCCTCCCTATTTATCTTCTTTTTCCTGCTACATAACAAATATTTATCATTCGAGGGATCTTGGTGGAAAAAATCAGCTGCAGCTATTGTACGACTCTTCTTTTGTTTCTTATCGTTCACAATGATGGCTGGATTATTCCTTTCATAGAAGCTATTTTCAATTGGAAACACTGCACCCTAGCAACAAGCTTTCTTTCGCTACGAAAGAGAGAAAATGGGGTGTGTAGATTGAGAGCTCATCAGCTATATACTACTACGTAATTTTTGCTCCTGTTTTCTGATACGCTCTCGAGGTGCCTCTCTGCATTCTAGATCTAGACTGGTGCCTTTTAACTGCTGGCATATGGAACTAGAGATTTGGATGAGGGGAAAGAGACCTTAGTATTGAGCAATGTGGCGTTGTAATTATATGTGATGCGGCATACACGAGATACAGGGAAGCGAGAAGAGACTAGGAGAGAAAGGAAGGTAAAGATTAGTCAATCATCTCACGATTGAGTAGACTTAACGCCGGATCAAAGTTTGAAATTTCGAATTCAACCACGATGCTCAATTAGATGACGAAATGGAGAAGCACTTTTAGACATGACAAAAATGGCATGGCGCGTGAAATTTTCACCTTGCCTTTGGGTGGAATGTGAGAAGTGGCATTTCCTTCGTCACTTCATATTAGTGAACATGAAAGAGTCGAGAAAAATTTCTCTCTAGCCTAAAAGTCATGTTCAAAAGATGCTCGAGGTCCTTAAAAATGGAAAGTGTGGATTGATTTTCTACGCGGATGATAAAAGCATGAAATGACAGATTGGTATCAAGAAAAGAAAGCACAATATAAAATTCCACAGAAGAAGAATACCAACCTACCATCCCAGCAAACACAATTCACAAGGGCAAAAAAAGAAAAACTTACACTTCAAATCCTGGACATAATTTATGGCGAAAAAAGATCACTTGATCAAAAAATTATAGCAAAAATTGTATAGCAAAAGTGTATAGCCAAAAAAAGAACACTCAAAGTATCCATCGACCTGGTAGATTCCGAAGAAACACTCAAGGTAGCGATTGACTCGGTAGAACTTTTCAATGTATCGCACAGGAGATCACTCAAAGTAACGATGGACTTGGTGGTTTCCGAGGAAAGACTCAAAGTAGCTATCGACTTGGTATATCTGGTGTGTGATGCAGAGGAAAGAAGAAGGAAAAGGAAATGGGAAATGGGAGGGGAGGTGGGGGTTTATATAGGAGTGATAAGCGTGATTTTGCTTAGTGTGGAACTATTGGATGTTAGGAAGTGAGAAACTACGAGGGAAGAATATCGATTTTAGACTTTTGTTAGTGGTGGTTTGTGATGTTAGGACATGATGGTCATGCTACAAACGAGGACTAAGTGCAGTAGACTAGTTGGAAGCTGTCATCGATTTTGATTGACCTTAGTATATCACTATCAACGAAACTAAGAGGAGTTGGGGTTTTCTTCAGATTCTCTCAGTGTAGCAGAATCGCAGGAACTTGTCAAAAAGTATATCTATTCATACAATTTGGAATGAGGAGATATACACATGACGATATGTTGGCGTATTCTAGAGTAATTGGAAAGCTTTGGAAGATTCTAAGATAGGCGATCTTTGTAATATAGCGGAGAGAGATAGAGATAGACTCATTTGACTAAAGCTCTTGTATGAATACTCCTTATGATTAGGTTCTCTTGATTCAAGCATGATTGGCGCAAAGGAGATAGTTATTAGTCATGCACAGGCGGCGAGGATGGGCCCAATGATTGATGAATAGGGAATGGCCATGAAGCGGATTCACGAGCAACATCTAAGCATTGAGCTTGACAGAGTGCTTGTTAGGGTATACCTTGCAAACTGATAAGATCAGATGTGCAACAAACTCATTTGACATAGCTCTGAAAGTTTTGATTGGAAGATCCAGTTATCAAGTTTCTATGGGTTGGCGCCTAGCTTCGGCAGCTAGAATACATTGACATGTACTACTTGAAAATTGAGTCGACTCGCCAAGAATTCCTTTTCAATTCGACGATATCGGATGAGCCAATCATCTTTTCAGCCATCAATGTAGAGTTAAAATCTTGTATAATCTAACTGGAGTGGGAAGTGATCGCACTTGCCTCCAATGGCCCAGTGATTTTATCTTGATCATGACCTTAGATCATGCCAACTTCACACACTTGCGGTTTAGTACGGAAACACATTGGTCTATTGCAGATATGAATATGAGATCCTAACCAAAGGTCTAGAACGAGGTCTTGACAGCATGATACCAACGGCTAGAAGGACACATCACACTAGGAAGGAAGTACCGTACGCTGCCATCTTTATTATCGATGCTAGATCGTCATTCGGCAACTGCCTATTCCCGAACTATCGGAAGGAACGACTCTGTACCATGAGAGTTTAATTGTTGAAGGTTTGTGAAGCGATTGAAAGTATACATTAAGGAGTATTGGTCAAACGTAGCGGTCCCTATCATACTTGATAGATCAGCGACACGACTGGGAGGAGGCTATCGGGAGCATTGAACCGCTCTCATACGGCGTGTGGAGTCGCAGTGAAGCAGTCAAAAGGTAGATGTGCAAAACTAGCTTGAATATTCCTACTCAGACTAAACAGTTCATCTGGCGTTGCTGGTGCCCTCAGGCCCAAAAAATACACCGCGTACCACCTAGCACGGGGCAATCCTAAGATTCTAACACAAAGAGACAGTCAAATTAAGAAAACATTATCAATCGTTATTGACAATGTTACTTATTATAGATGATTAAGCTTGACATTAGTAACTATGCGAAGGTCCAATGCATATATGGTGGGTGTACCAGTGTCGTTGAGCAACTGACTTGTATTTCTAGCTCCAAAGAATTCCCCTGGGTCCTGTGATAAACTTCCACCTGACTGAGAATATGTTAGACATGCAACAAAATATAGGTTTCCCTGTCACGGAGTAAGCGTATGCTGGGATTATGATTGGCCAATACTATGCTGTCGAACGATATTTAATGACACATAACCCTAAGGTTCCTGCATGACCAATCAAAGCATAGTGTTTTGAAAGTATATCACATGATCTGTCAATTCCCAACTTTGATCGCAGCGTGCTTGGTAGACCGATGCCTCTGAATATGCGGATTAACTCGAACATAGCACGTCTCGTATCAAAGGACTTCAAACAAACACATAGAGATCGTGTCGTTCATCATGGATGTGGCGACACTTCACGACCTTTGAGGCGCAATCGGAGACGTGCCTCTGCTCTGCTGTCCCTCAGTTGAGAAGGTACCCCCCTTTCTTTCAGCCCACAGAGATGATACAGTATTCCATCAGTCGATCTTAGGTTCGAAGTCTAAACAAACGTGGAATACAAAAACGGAATGCCTTTGTCTATGGTCATTAGATTGCCTCCAACTATCTCCTGCAGTCACATCCGATGGAGATCTTGCAGCGCTTTACTGGACTCTAGTATTCCAGCTTCAGCTATTGCACGGATTACTTCTAACTAAATCAATGCCTATTCAGATCCATAGATCAATAATCTGTACGAATGCTCATATGAAACGGTAGGCCGGCCTTGTTCATGGTGGTAGCATGATCTCACCGCTTCCCCCTCCCACCAGCTCAGGGGCAGAGGTCGCAATGCTTGGGCGCAGCTTGACGACTTTTCTTCAATCATTGCCATTCTTGAATGATGAGCCTGGGTGTTTCATTCACAACTTGGGTTTCAGAGGCTACCCGGAACGATGAACCTAACGGTAGGTCGCTTTTTTCTGCAATGTCCCGTTCTTTCGTTCGGAACTGCTGGATACTATGATTCCATTGCTGCATCTTCGTCCTTCGCAGGCTTTTGCTTGTGTTTTATCCAATGACTTTAGACATCAATGACAGCACAATGTGGAATTATCTCACTCGAATCAGACCGAAGCAAAGTCCTAGAATTCGATCACCATCTAAACCTTTTGCTCTGTTTGGCACTTACAATACAATAAATAAAGCTGAATATGCCATGCTTCGAGGATAATATGGAGTGCTGCAATAAGCATAGTCCAAACAACAAGCTACTGCTCTCGTTCATCAAGACCACCTAGCTGTCTCCTCTCCATTAAATTTGGAGAGTGGTCTGCGAGACTTCTTTCTCGCCTAGCAATTTGCTTCACTTGTTGTTTGCACAGTCTTCAGTAATGTTGGCCATTCTATTGTTCCATTCTACGAGAGACAATAAGCTAGACGCCATTGCTCAAGAAAAGAAAAGCGAATCTTCCTTTCATGATATTCACTTTCGAGCCTAATCTTATTGTATTCGTGGCCAAGCGAATCATTCCGATTGTACAGTCGTGTCAATTGTATTCACCATAATAGAATCAATTACTTGCTAGTGTAAAAGGCATGGTTGAGCTGTACCGCAAAGATATATCAGTAGGACTTTTGGCATTTCTCTCAATCCTTCTTTCTTCATTTTTTCTTCATACGAAAGCGATTCAAAGAAGTTTATAATATTAATTTTTGCTGTCCCATCAGCAATTTACCTGCTATAATACAATTTCTCAAAGCTTTCTCCTTCTCTCATTTCACAATGGGTCTTGATCTCCCACCCAACGCTGCATGGGTAGCCAATGCTTTTGCTCCAGGAAAGAAGGCAGCCGCCACTTCTATTACCACAAAGAATGGAAATTCGACGTTCGGCACTCCAGCTCCAGCTCCAGTCGTCCCCAATCCCGCCAACCCTCCTCCAGCGGTAGCTCCACCAAAGCGCAACAATGGCACTCCATTCTCAATGGCAGGTAGCCCATACAATCAGCCATCAACCTTTTCTCCAACACTAGCTACTCACCTTCCACTGCCAAAGCGAAACAATGGCACCCCATTCTCAATGGCAGGTAGCCTATCCAATCAACCATCAACCTCTTCCCCAGCACTAGCTTCTCACCTCCCACCACCAAAGCGAAATAATGGCACTCCGTTTTCAATAGCAGGTAGCCTATCCAATCAACCATCAACCTCTTCTCCGACACCAGCTCCTCACCTTCCACCGCCAAAGCGAAATAATGGCACTCCGTTCTCAATAGCAGGTAGCCTATCCAACCAACCATCAACCTCTTCTCCAACACCAGCTCCTCACCTCCCACCACCAAAGCGAAATAATGGCACTCCGTTCTCAATAGCAGGTAGCCTATCCAACCAACCATCAACCTCTTCCCCGGCAACAGCTCCTCACCTTCCACCGCCATACGTTCCATCGTCCTTCCTTCCACCCACAGCGGCGGCTGCTCCAATTCCATATGGAAATATTCCTTCCTACACCCCTTCTACCACCCCATCTGCGTTCGCACCGACTTCCTCGTCTTCACTTCCCCAGGGGCCTTCGGCACCAGCACCAGCGCCAATTTTCCCGGCTTCCTCTCTGTTTACCTTTCTTCAGCCTCCACAAGTCCCTGCCGCTGTCGCATCCCCCGCGCCAGCGCCAATGTTTGGTTCGGCACCTTTCTCCTTCTCCTTTGCCTCTCCTGTACCGGCAACAGCACCAGCACCGAATTCTGTCGCTTCAAACTTCTTCTCTTCTGCACCTTTTGGGCAACCCGCACCGGCACCAGCAGTACCATCGCTAATGCCTCTTCCTCCTTACTTCCTCCATGCACAGCAACAACCTCCCTCGCCATTCTTCTCGCCGGTCTCGGCACCTATCCAGTTCTGTCCTCATCGACCCGCCGCTCCAATTCCCGCCGAGACTCCTTCTCCTGGGCTTTTCTTTGATCCAGAAAACCAGAGAATCACAGAGGAAATGGATTGTAAGTTCTTGATATCCTCTTTCATTGGCACAATCACATGCAGATTTCCTAATTCGTTGAGCAGGGTGTACAGATGAATACTCGCAGCATATCAATAGCTTCGAGGAGATGCAATGGGATCGAACTGACGATTACTTAATGGATTGCTACGATATTTTATAGAGTATTTTTCCTCGCCTGTTTTACTCATATCAACCCTATTTCGGAAACCACCTCCTTCAACGAAATTTCTTTGGGAAGGTGCAGTCGATTATTCTCTCGAGATTCACAAGCCTCGATTGCGACTCACCCTTATTGAAGTGAATTGTGACAATAAGAAGCCAATTTTGATGGCTACTGCCTTCGAATTTTGTCAGACTTCAACTGTTTCGCTACAAAATGGCGTCTCGATCTCTCACCACTCCATCTCCAGTACACCCCTCACAGCCGCCATGATTCGCTACACTTGCTCACTCAACACTCCCGAATCCCATCTCATAATCTACCTAGCTCTCAATTTGCTTCTCACACTCTTAAACAAAAGTGTTCTCTGTCAAGCACGTTCTTTGATCTCTCCTCAAAAACAAGTTCTTCTACTAACAATTTACAGTATCCATACCCATGGCTTCTCACAGCCTGGCACGCACTATGTTCCTCAATGGGCACATATGTTTCTCAACGACTCGATTCTCAAAATTTTGAATATCGAAGTCAAAGAAAGAATTACTATATACTCTTATTTTCGATCTTATACACGATCAATATTGCGGTCAGCAATGTATCACTGTAAGTCTCCAATTCTCCCTCCCTCTCATCAGTCTTCCATTCAAACCCATCTAATCCCCCAGCAGTGGAATAATGACTATCCCGGATCACCTAGTAATCCGCTCCAGCATCCCGATTTTCGTCCTCTTCCTCTCCCTCTTCTTCAAAGCACACACAAAACCCTACTCCCCTCTCACCATGATCTCCCTCCTCCCCCTCACCCTCGGCGTCCTCCTCGTCTCCCACGACTCCCTCACCCTCACCCTCGACACCACGATCCTCTGTCTCCTCGGCGCCCTTTTGTCCGCCTGCAAAACCTTCTCCACCCACTCCCTGCAAACCCACCTCTCCATTCCTGCTCTAACAATCATCCACCACGTCGCCCCTCTCGCCGGCATCCAAGCCACCATCTGGTCCTACATGAACGGCGAAATCGACGAATTCCTCGTAAAACATATATCATCCACTTCTTCTCCCCTCTCAACCTCCTCTTCCGGTATCCTTCTCATCCTCACAAACGGCCTCGTAGCATTCCTCTTAAACTGGTCGAGTTTCACCACGAATAAGAAAGCAGGCGCGCTTACGATGGCTGTGTTGGGGAATATTAAACAAGTCATCTCGATTGCGATTTCGATTGTCATTTTCAGAGATGCAAATGCATCGTCCGCAGGATGCGCTCATATGGTCGGGATTCTATTGGCGCTGGGAGGTGGGTTTCTGTACAGCTTGGTGGAAGTTGGGACTTTTGGGAGTTCGAAGAATGTCACACTTGGGTATTCAAACGATGATCTCTCTAGGAACGTGGAGAAAGACATGGGAAGTCGGAAGACAGTAGCTATGTTACATGAGCTGAAACCCCGTCACTTTTAGGAACTGAAATGATGGGGTGTCAGGGTTTCACGGCTCACTATTATTTGTTGTGGTTTGGTTATAATCTTTACGGTTCTGTTATTTTGAGGGTTCTTTTTATCAGTTTAGTGGCTTCCCCTTTGCTTTTGATTTGAATCGAGTTTATTTGGTTCGGTATGACTTTGGGTTGGGATTCTGTTTCGGGTTAGGTTCAGTTCAATAATATCTCGCAGTTTTGCAGCTTTTCTCCTTTTCACCTCGTATGTGTCTTTGTGACCCGCATAAATGTACTTGTATGTGCAACTCTTTCTAATCCCGCTTCCATTTCTCCCATATACACATAACTAAAGATATGACAAGTCGTCATTTCTAAGAGGCCCAAATGCACCGTTGAAACACAAACATACAATGCAGCCACCAGCTTATGAGAACATAATAATATATCAAGCATACAAGTCATTCCATTTCCTACCGTGTGCCACGGCACTTCTCGCCGCAAGACACAGCATCGGCACACCATCTTTTAGCCTAACACCATTTTCTACTTCCGTTTCCATACCCACCATTTCATCATTATACAATGTCAAGTTTCCAAGGTCTCCAAGCAACCTGGCAATAATTATCTTGGACAATGACAAACACTTTTCCAGCCATTCCAAACCCAATGATACGCCCAATTGCTCCCTCTTCATCCCGCTTTCAAGCCAATTCAGCGATCCTGTCCAGTGTATGACTCCCTATCTGATGAATCCGACCTTTTCCTCCCATGTTCCTCGAAATTGTGTATGCAGAGTTATTTATGTACTCATTTGATAATTTGTTGACACAGAATGTGAAAAATCCGATATGATGCGAAAATTTACCCTGAATATTATCGAAATTCGTGACACGTCGATCGAGCCAAGACGTATGTATACCCAAAATTAGATCCATCTGATCTATCGAACCGTCCGTACGAAATAGAAACTAGACTATTAATCTCCTGGCAAAAAGGAATTGTGCGTATAAGGTGGATACGGGTTTGGCTCTCTTGAAATCGAAATCGATTGTCCTTCATTAATCGTACGAATTCGTACCTATGACCTTTCACCTTTCATCTTTTACCAAAGCAAGGCTATCAACCTCTTCGTTTGGCGATCGGATTTACCATCTCATTTGGATCCGAGTAATCCCAATGTCGTTTGATTCCGCTTTCATACACATTCGCGACTGATTCTTGCCACATACTAGGGCTCACAAACGAGGGGATGGGCGCTCCAGAATATTGTTGTGGAGGCATAGGTTGTGAGCCTGGCGGTAAGCTCACGTTGGGGAGAATTTGCATTTCTGGGAGTGTCGGGAGTTCTTGTGCACCTGAAGAGGGGGTTTTTAGAGGAGGGGTCGTTTCAGAAGCAGAGCTGCTCGAAGCGGGAGGCGTACCGAAAGTGCTGTTCCATTGGCTGAGATGACATGATTAGTACTTGTCCTTGGGAGGTACGGGTCAGGGATTAACTTACTCAAAGATTCTTGACGGGTTCCATGACGAGTTATCTGCCATTTGAAGCCCGCTTGTAATTGGAACTTGGGGTCTTTGACCAGTGGCCATCATGACCAGAGACTGTACAGCGGGAGAGTCACTTTTCGTGTCTACGCCCCCGGCTGAAATGGGTGGTGATATGGGGTGGCTTGTGTAACTGACTTGTTGCTGTTGGGCATTTTGATGTCCCAAATTTTGACTCTCCAACGAGGTACTTCCTTGTCGATACTGTTGAACATTTCCTCTTGCAGGACTAGTGTGGGGTGGTGCGGCTGGGCTCCCGTAAGGGAAAGATGGCTTCAGAACGAAAGGTTTCCTAATATCAGCTGAAAATGCCTGCCTGAGTGACTCAATTTGTTGTTGCATATCTGGCATGGGCCATGAGCTGGTACATTTTTCCAGGATTCTCATATGTCTGGTGAAATATTCCCGGGCGTCTGAGTTCAAGTCCGGATCCGGGGATGTGATCGCAACCTATAAGATTGTCAACATATCCTGAAAAACAGTCAGTATGCTGGCCTTTGTACATACCAAGTGAAGAACTGTGCAAGTCAGAACACAATAGATAGTGAAGTTGATTCCCCGTTGCATGCATAATAGACCAGTTAATCCAAATGACTGTAAGACACTTTCTTGAAGTCTGCATAAGAGTTTCGCAGAATTATAACATATGAGCATGTGGTGTTTCCACCCGTCCATTCCTGGTTCCATGAAAGTGAGTTGTGGACGATGAAGCATGATAATACTCAGGTAATAGTAGGAGTGAAGATTGCCAATGAAATGAGTAGGTAGCCATGGAGGGGATCCGTCCGCTGGAAAATCAATCTGTAAGTTTTCGGGAAGATCATTCATCCAAGTTTCGAAGGAAGGGTTCAGTTGTACGAAGTCTGGATCGATACCCCACTCCTTTCTCTTCTTGACTTTTGCGTAAACGTTATTCATTCTCCGAACATTGCGAACAACACGAGTGAACCAAGTAAAGTTGCGCGTAATAGTGAGTTCTCCGTTGTCGATCCCAGTTCTGGGAACACTCAAGTCAAGTGTTTCCATGTCGACCGCGAGATCCGTCCGGCCTTGTGGAGAACCGATCATCAATTCACAAACGAATATGGTTTGCCAGATTCGAGTTTTGGTAATGCAGTCAGCAAGATCAGAACCGCATGATCGACCCGCTTTGTGGTCTCCGTAGTGCTCATCTAGACCCAGATCCTTGGCCATTTGAACGCATGCTACTACAGTCATCCATGAACGATAATAATATCCACGCTTTGGAGCGGATTCTCTTGCTTTAAGTATTATGAGGTTTGCTTGAAGAGTGCTCAATCGCGGAACATCCATAAAAGCATCAGCATGTTCTATATGAAATTAGTGTAATGTTTTGTTTAGTTGCAAGATGAAGTCTTACTAGAAGCAAGGGCGAGCCACTGGTGGCCCTGCGCTGGTTCATCATCAAGCCTTCCAGCGATTGCAAAAATGGCTTCCAATATTAGAGGTGAGATAGCATCTCGATTCGTATGCCATTGTTGGTAAAATAAAGTTTTGTTGAGGACAGGTACATATGGATGTACATTGGTGAAGTACATCTCAAAATAATGAAGGATAGTTTGTTCGTCTGGAAGCAACTCGGGAGGTATTCTGATCTTCATATCTGCGCTCAATGTAATTGGGGGTAGAGCGTTTTTGTATTCATCGATGTCTTCGAAGGCTGGTTCTTCTACCAATGCTCTGGTCCTGTTCTTGTTGTTCAAATATGGAGCTGTTTCTTCATCAGAACTACAACTTAACTTGACGAGCAAATCGCTTACCTGTGCCTGCGGGGTTCATCTTGAGTTCTCCTAGCAAGTCGGCCAAATCCTCCCCGCTGTATTCACTATGGGTATAATTTTCCGGTGAATCATGTGTTTGCTGCTGAAGAGGGGCTATGGGATATACCGCTTGTGGCGAATATTCCGTGTGTTGGCTGAGTGCGCTGACTGGAGTTTGAAGACTATTGTAATGCATACTCTGTTGACTATGCGCACTCGAGGGTCCTCCGTATGGAATTGATTGATACATGTTATTTGGATCGGGATATGGAGGTTGTTGTGTATAAATTGGTGGTACCACCTTTGAGGGGCCTGTCATTTGCTGTTGTATTGGAACTTGCTGATGGTATCCACCGTTGGGATTCCCACCACTATCATATTGCGGCGCTTCTGCTTCGAAAGTCTGATTGCTCTGCTGGAAATCGCGATCGTAGTTCACTGTTGGGGGGACACAGCCCAACTTGAGCCTTGTGCAAGCGGAGCATGGCCAGGTGTTCGTTGTTGCAGCATCACACTTAATTTTTCTTCTTCGACATCCTTCACAAGCTCGCATCACTATGTTGTATTAGTAGAGGAATGCGCATAGACCGAGGTCATCTCATACCCTTCAAACGCTTGTGGCGATTATGTTCGTCAACAAAGACATAATCTAAGATATATCAGCCCATGTCAACTCCAAAATGCCCAAACGAAAGCAAGATCGCGCACTCTTTTGATTCTCTCTTGGGCCAAAGTTTGTTGGCGCAAACGAAAAGTTCTGCATTTGTGAGCTTTGGGGGAGTAGTCTCCTAGTTCCAAGGTCTTGGGACATATCCTATTTTGAAATGCGAATTCGGCTTCCTTATACGATGTCGTGTCGCGGTTGTAGGCGCCTATTTGTCGAGTATCCGATGTGAAAAAAGAACTTCTTTCAGTGAGGATCGTCGATATATTGAGAATGGATCTGAGGAAGCGGAGTGTCGTGAAGCCAAAATTCGATCACTTGGCCGCATCCAGATGAGGGGGCACGTTTTAAGTCCAGAATAAGCACGAATTGGATTTTGATCAGACTAATTCTAGGGGCCACGAAGCTGGAAGTTTGAGACAGAATGGTGGAGTATCGGAAGTTCAAGGATTTCGAAGAGCGAAACTGCGGAAGTAGATCAGGGTCAGCTAACCATCTATCATTACATGTATCATGAGTAGCATCGCATGCGCCTACTTCTCACATACCAATTGATCAAGGTTGGGGTATACTAATATTGTATCATAGATGGAGAAAGTGTTGCCCCATAGAAAAGGAAAGAGGATTGACTACCTTTGACAGATGGTATAATTTCTTTTGATGCAATATTTGATCAAAATCGACTGAAGATGGTAGTTGTATGTACAGATACTTAGAGGGAGTACTCCGCACTCGATAGACGCTTGAATTGATCTAGGGTCGCGCCACAATCAAAAAGTATAAATTAGTGCAAGTGATGCCAGAGAAGGATGAACGCCCTTCCAGACCAGAATCTTTAAAGCATTAGGTATTAGATGGGTAATAATGTTGGATTGGCCTATAAATTTGCTGTGGGTGTGGATATAGATAGGTAGGGTAGAGTGATAGGTAAGGGTATAGACGTGATTCCCAATAAATCCCAAATTTCTCTTACCGAAGTGTTAGACAGGTGTGAGGGTATTCACCTCATGCAGGCGTAGAAGGAGGGATAATGGGTGATGATGGATTTATGGGACCGTGGATGTTGCTGTATGGGGTGTCAAGGACTCAAGCAAGCTAAGGTTTGACAAGAAAAGACCCGCAAGTGAGTATGCCGGGAGGTGATAGCAGGGAACTCGAAACGGCTGGTTTCCGGAATCCCGGTCAAACATACAGTACTGATAGGTACCTATTGCTACAAGATGAGAAGGCCAGTACGTATCTAGGCAAAATGAAGGGGAGATATTCTTTTGCCTAGAACCGGGAACTTTCCAAAGTGCTTGCAGGACAGTTTCTCTAAGATAGAATGGGAAAATCCAAGGAAGTTCAATAGAAGAGACGGACGTATGAATTATGATATGATGTCGCTGCTAATCCTCCCAGTTTGTAAGAGGCAGGAGACAGTATCGTAACCAACTCCCCTGTCAACGAATGGAAAATCGGGATGGAAAGACTTGAAGTCCGAATTTAAAGTGGTGTTTGTATTTGGTAATGATCCAAAAAGGCTGGCCCCTCTTTGCCTCTTTTCAATAAATTAGTGAAATCACCAAATTAATTATCAATATGGGAAAGAACTGGGGGAGCCCCCAAGAAAGAATACGGCAGGTCCCCTCAATCATCACTCGTAAATTGTAATCTCGATAAAACTGCCTAACACCTTCGTCTTGACGCGGCCACTGCCGAAGACATGAACACTTGGAATCTTGGTTGTCATTCCTGTTATCACATGCATTCATTCATCTTATCTTCATTCGTAATGTTGTTGAGATGGCAATTGGCACGGGTACAGACAGGTACAGGTACACCCGGTGCTACTGTGAGATTCCGGGGAGAAGGCTTTTTGGTGGTTACAGAATACGGCCTAAATTTACCGAGGCGTCTTTGCCATTCAATCATTCGTGTAGACTATATGCGTTAAAGTCTCGAAGATAGCTATGGGATCGCAGATTCACAAGTAAGATTGATTGAAGGGACCATACCAATTTGCTCATCGTTCTACAGGTAAGAAGATCCCGTAGAATGTAGTCTTCGGACCGGTGATGCATGGTAAACCACTTTGGGATGTGTGAAACGGTGATCAGTGGGAAGGATGTGATGTTCATCGTAGTCCTGTCTGTACCCACAATGGCCTCCTGGATGATAGGTACCGCATCCAGCATGTCAAAATGCAGAAAGTTGAATGCATTTCACATTTGTCATGATCATCCATACCGATTTATGAAATTATGAGAAGGGAAGAAAGAAGTAAAGAATAGCTCAATATTGTGGGGCACAGAAAGCAGGCATCGTTCTTGGAATTGAGTTTGTGCTACAGCAGGTGTGGAAGGCTGTAGCCTGTAAGCACTTCATCCTACCGATAGATCATAGGTACTTGGATTTAGGGTTCAGACTTAGAAGCATGATGGAACTTTAGGTCCATGACAATAGTCCGAGGTTACGTTCATATGGTTAGGCGTTCGTCTTTAGGGTGCTTTAGGGCCATATGAGGGGTAATCGCGGCAAATAGATACCATTCTGTTCTCTTTTACTGCCTGCACTAGAGAAGAAACAGGAAAAAGGATCAATCGTTGGTCCTCGTACTCGCACTCAACAAACGGATATTTATTCTGCCCCTAAGCTCATCTTCATTTGATTGATAACGATACCGTTATATCCCCGAAAAGTCCTAGTTGTTTAGGACTTAAGGCGGCTTAGCAACTTTTGTATAACAACAAATATATTGTCCGTTTCAAGACTTCTGTAGTGATTTCATGGCATTGGCGGTGTGTGAAAAGCACTTCCATACCGAAGTACTGGGGGCATGTGCAGGAGAATACGAAAGTGTACGAAGAACCATTCAATATTGAAAGCATCGCTGTGCATGTTGCATCTATCTAATGTATTTTTGCACATTCTCAACACATTCTTAGAAAACGGCCCCATTAATAATGCTTTCTTTAGATGGTGAGTGGATTCCAGGATCTCTAGACAAGTACTACTGCCCCGCAAACACTGTACTAGCCTCTAAACAGCCCCGGAAAAGGTCGCCGGGTATCAGTTCTCAAGCGATGTGGGATGCAATGGCCAGCAAATGCAGCGAACAATGCACATGCGATACGGCTGTGACAAGGAATATTGAGATTTCAGGACAAGCCAAAAGATTGGATGTTTTAACCTCATGATTCCGTGCCCCAAACCCGCAGCCACTCGACAAGCAGAGACGAACCCGACAACATGGTTCGGTGAATCAACAATATCTCATGCCCATTGAAGATTTTTCACAAGGGAAGAATATATGCAGGTCTTGTTATGGTCCAGTGTTCTTTTGCTGGAGGTAGAGAAAGAAATTTGATGGCTTTGGGCGTCGATAGACAAAGATTGGCTATATCCTGCAGATGGATCGATAATCTCTCCACTCCAATTTCTCCCCCTTGCAGTTCCTCGAGCCAGCGATCCTTTGCACAGAAGAGTACATCACAAAGGTAGATATCATTGCCGCCATAACCTGATTACCGTGTTTGTTTTGTCGACAAGGGCATAGAAAGGCCATTGGCTTCGTAGGACGCACAGGCAGTGGTAGTCTAATTTACCTGCAACGTACATCAAAGCTTGGTGTCTTTGAAAGCAAAAGAATAAAAGTCCGAGATTCAAATTCTACACTGTTCATTACGGACATTCGGATCATGGACTGGCTGATCTGATCATCTGAAGCTACACAGAGGGTCTAGCTTGTCGACGAGTTCCATTTGTCTCGCAATCTCAAATATGAAGGGACTAGGTTTAGAGATCTTCCGGCACGGAAACGAGTATAGCACGGAACCTTTAACCTTGGAAGCGCAGGATCGCCACGAGATGCAGATGGCTCGTGCTTGTTGATCCTTCATGAACCTTTTCAGGATTTTTGGATTCTGAGCCTCTGAGATGAGCTTTCGATACATCCTTGAACTTCCAAGTTCTGGCCATGGGATTGCACGAAGTATGCGACAACTGTCAAAGTTAGTCTCTAATATGGGACTCGAAACTTTGTACGAGATGAAGATGAGGATAGACACTTTATGAAATAGGACTACTATAACAACAAAGAGCAAGGCAAAACAGGGACTTGCATGGAAATGTCATAGGAGACAGTATAAACTCGAATATTTGCAAGCTTCATTGGTGTAACTTATTTATAATTTATCATTATATTTACGATTTCCAAGTCGAATACTTGTGATTGGAGTCCCTCAATAATGGGATGATTAGTCATAGAAAGATATGATGCCTCAGGTTTGAGAATTATCCCACTTCGCTTTATCGATAAAGGGAATTTGATAAACTTCTTGGTCATTATCACATATCCATTCAAGGACTCAAGACACCATAGCTCAAACTTCTGCATCTCTAACCTGCAATCCATTCAACAACCCGCTGTCTATCGATTCGCAAGTCTAGCTGAATATATTTACCCCGAGTCACAACGTTGAACTCGTCAGGTATCCAACTTACACAGGAAAACCATTCCTTTGAGATAGCAGAGCCCTAAGTGGCCCCCAAACCAGCCCAATATGGCATCGGCAGACAACGCGAATCCTACGATCTTGAATGTGTCTGAAATATCACGTCGAAGAGAAAAGCGCCAGGTTCGAGATTATTCGGCCAAGAAACATGGTATACAGAGCATATTGATGGCAAAACCCACCTATGCACTGGATCCTTTTTATATGTCAGATTTCTCAGATGAAGACTCGGATGATTCTGGCTTAGAGCCAATAGATGAACAGGAAATCTATGGTAAGCATTTCCCGTATTTCTAAACATACTAGCTGTTCTTCGGGTGCTGGATACATCCCAGCATCGCATCACATATCATACTTGCTATTTTCAGTATCTCAAAATCCAACATTCAAACATCCTGATACCTCTCTCCTCCATTCATTACCATAACTAGCACTATCTACAATTCAGTAAAAAAAAAGGGTCAGTGGCTTTCTAAAGTTTGCATAGCTGACATTTTGAAGACTTGATTGCACCAATCTCCGACCCCGAGCACCCTCTTTCGTTGGAGTCTCTCGGAGTAGTTAAGCTTGAGGATGTTCATCTTGTTTCGCCTCCCGATCTTACAAACCCGGCAGCACTGTCTCGCGTACTGGTCGAATTGACGCCAACGGTTTCACATTGCTCCCTAGCAACTGTTATTGGACTTGGCGTTCGAGTACGTCTGGAACAAGCTCTTCCGCCAGGATATCGAGTCGAGGTCAAGATTAAGAAGGATACACACAGTCAGGCCAATGAAGTCAACAAGCAACTGGCTGACAAGGAGCGTGTTGCGGCTGCCCTCGAGAATGATAATCTCATGAATTTGTTAAGGAAAATGATGAAAACCTGTCTTGATGGCTGATGATATCATAACGACAGACATAAAATTTCCATGAAACCGCTTTAGCCAGTGCAGGGAATTCCTCGTTACGAGGATGATCGGGAAGACCGTTGCCATATACGAGATCACTTCCGCAATACTCTGATACTTTTCAAAGTCTCGCAGATTCGTCCCCAATTAATGAACTACGAATGTGGAGTATGATCACAAAAATCCATTTTAAGTACTACATATCGATTTTGGCATATGCATGTGCATGTGCGTGTAATACCACAATACAGGTACTGTGCTCATCAAAGAGGAACTCTTGGAGAATCTTTCTGCGCCTTGTTGTCTAATTTGTGTCACAATATTCCCCAAAGTTCAACGAGTGTGGTCAATGTTCAAAAGTTCTAGTAGTTCCAAAGAACTTTCCCATCGTCGATCTCCACAAGTGTCAAAGATTACCACAAACCCGCTTCATAAATGACTCTTTTGACAGCCAATCAAACCTCCAATCCCTACTGCAAAGGTGTCACCAATCCATATTTTCATATTGCAAAACTTGTCGACCTACCAAAAGTCGACATTTTAACAGGGCTCCCATGCAAATTCTACCCCCACAAACACAGCAGCATCTCCACTTGTTTACAATATTCCCTCATTCCCAAGTACTCGAGACCATTCGGCCCACTAGATACGTCCTGGCAGATTGCAACTCTAGGGCTTAATTAATCATGCCTCGGGGGTAGTAGTGATGAAAAAGTGTCACGAAGCTTACGCAGACCCTCGTCTTTCCTTTCCTTTAATGCGCAACTATTAATTTCATCTGAAGTTTTCTCATCGCATTTGACAAGACTGCACCACATTTAATGCCACCCATTTATTTCGTATTCAGGGGCTAGGTACAAACTTCTGCTTCGTCTTCGCTTGTCAGTAGCTCTCCACTCAAGATAAGCATAATTCTCAAAATCCCATGAAAAGAAGGTTTCGGGGACCTCAAAAATTTGAATCCTTGAAATCTAGAACAATTCCATCACACGTGCTTAATATGTAAATCCCCGCCTCTTCGCCTCTTTTACGTTTCTTGGGCCAGTCATTATCCTCGTCCATACACTGTAGACACGAGATTTTCACGAGGCACAAAGTTTGCGAGACGATCACAGCTATGATTCCTTGCTAGATCAGTCAACGCTGGACAAGTTTGCGACGTCCTTCCTCTTTTCATAGTCTACCCCCATGGAATTCAAAACCTTCCAATCCACACTTGCCACCCCCAGTGCATTGAGTTTCTTCATTGGGGAATTGCCATAACCTAATTTCTCATTGATAAGTGTATTTCCCAGATCAATCATTTCATCCTATCAGCATCAACTTCAACATTCCACTCTCCCCAATGGTCATTAGAACAGAAGTTGTACAAGCTACAAAGCATTCTACCCCGACAATGATGCTCAATTATTCTTTAGCTCACTTAGCCCAATGTACCATTACCATACCCTGGTCCTGGTCCTGGGCTCACCCAGTGATTCGACCACTTCGTTCGTTTGTTCGTTGATCAGATGAAAATCAAACCACCGTTCAGATCAATAACCTCATCATCCATGTTCATTATGATAGAACATCGCTTCCATCCATTCACATTTTTGAACATCATGCATAGTACATACATATCGGCATCACCGAGCCGCATAAATGTATTAATTCTATGGCACATTTATGCCACCTGGTGAATTATTTGATTGGATATATTGTCTGATGCAAATGAAGGATGAGAACATGGCATGTAGAGGAATCAAGAGTTAGGAAGTGGTAACATTTGCGATTATGAATTTCTTACTATAGCTACTTGGGTGTAGGTACAATTGATGACTGCGTTGGGAGGAAGAAGTGTTAGATCGAATTAATCAATTATCCGTGCATGTCCACGCGCCCGCGGATCATCTTTCATCCTTTCATACTTTTCATTTTGGAGGACTGATGTTTATAGTAAGGGGAACCAATCTGACAGACTAAATTCCTCTCCTTATTATACCAACGCATAGCGGCATTCTTTGGTCTTACTACCCATACAGATGTTGTTTCTGTATTCTGTTTAAAGAATGATTAAAATTGGGCAACTCCAGAGAGAAATCGTTTTCGCGTAATTGTAGCCTTACCACAATCCATCCATCAAATTCCTCTCGTACATGTAATCCATATCTATGCATGTATATGTACAGCGCCTACTAAATTTATATATTACTATGTAACTTTACTTAAAATCGTACACATAACATGACATTCGCAACTCCCAGGTACCAACACCCAAACTCGCATACCCCAATGTTTACAAAGCAGATGTAGACATCCCTTCCATCGCTCTATGAATCGGGTAACCTCGCGACCCGGAGAAAAAGCGATCCACCAAAATTCTACACCCCAAACAACATTTAGTATCAAAACAAAAATAAAAGATTTTTTTAAAAAAAAAAGATTCTTGTATTCATGATTTATCAAAGAATAACTATATATCTCTATTTTCTTAATAATTATAATATATAAAGAACTTTTGATTGAATTTTGAAAAGGAACTGTTTCTAGATTTTCTTTCAATTTTGCGGGTTTCGCGTCTGGCTTTTTCTCCGGGTCGCGACTCGCGAGGTAACCCAACTCCAGATCAACAGCCAGGGTTGATACATAAACACATGTACCATGTACCTGTACCTATCGAAATGTAAATCCCAGGGATATATATGGAGGGAACAATAGTTTTTCCATTCCCTCTGGAGTCTGCATACATACAATATAGAGGTTTCCTGTTTTTCTCCTACGATCTACATACCGAACAAGTGGGTGAATTGATAGATTCATCAATCTAGAAAGACAGAGCTTTCAGTGTTCTCTTTTTCTGCGCCTACTGTCGCGACTCGTGAGTGAGTAGAAGGATGGTGGGATCAAGTCATGTAAGGTTACTTCGTATGCACCAGTATCTCAATGTTCCATACGTACCATTCATGGCCTTACCTATCCAGTCATTATTCATCACTTATTCACAGAGTATATGTGTGTCAGGCACATGCAGATGCAGATGAGAATGAAACATAGAGATAAGAATCATAAGAATCAAATGCAGACAGAGAGCCTTGAATTTATTCAAACGCATGTGTATATGCACACCTGCAGAGATCGCAGGTAATTAGTCAAGCGACTCCATATCCACTATCCATTACCCATGTTGCATCTGCAATCCGATTTCCATTCAAAATGATCACCAGCGTCTAGTAATAGTAGCCCTCTTGATCAGAGGATCTTCCACTTCTCTTGTAAGTTGTCTTGCCTCAGTTAGCTTTTGAGTTCTGCGCTCTAATATTATAAATGCTGAGTGTGCGCTCGAGGCACTGCACCATACCGTCTAAACTCAGTAAATTCGGAATCTACTTAATCGCATTAAGCTTAGTATTTCACAATCTTAAAGGTCGAGGGTCTTCCTGGCTTTCATCAGACCCTCTTATGTGCCAGGTGAGGTTTCCTGGTAATACTAGTTATATCAAGCTACACTTGAGCTGTAACACTCTAAGGTTTATTAATTTCTATAAAATCATTAGAGATTCTAAAGGCTTTTCATAAATTATATTAAATTAGAAAATCATTTCAAGTATTATCCAATTAATTGTTTAAATAATAAATTTTCAATAATAATTCTTTTTTTCTAATTAATAGTCGGGATTAGGTTTCATGTAATTGATAAACGAGACACTAAATCTAATCCTAGCTATTTCTATAATATGTATTAGAATCCTTATTTGACATATTAGAGGGTCTCCTAAAGACTCGAATAATATCTACGAAGTAGATTGAGTATTTCATCGATTTTTCTAGTCAGACCTTTTAGTATTCAATATTTTTTTCAGTTTTTTTTAATAATCTCTATATTTTCAATATTGAATTATTAAATTCAATTTTTTATAATTAGAATTGAAAAGTCTTCTTTACTCGATTTTATTTAATTATTATTAAATATTATTAGAACTATTAATTCTAGATTAGAATAATGATTATTAATTTGATAATAATTTATTAAAGTTTTTAAAATTATTTCTTTCATTTTCTTATATTAGGTTTAATAAGGTTAATGTTGAGCAGACTTAGTAAGGTGTGTATACATAATATGTATGAGTAAAAAGATTGTTTATTTCTGTCTAACCTCTTTATATGAAGAGGGAATTACTATATCTATATATATATACTACCCTTACTTATATACTTTATATGTATGTAGGGTAAAGTGTGATATGTAATGTTATATTATTGGTTACGTGTTTCGACAGTTAACATGATTTATTAGTATATACATCATATTAGTATGTATACTACTTTAAAATACACCAAAATTAGTCTTTTATTAATATTTTTATTTAAATTATTAATCATTATTTTTTCTCTAAAAAAGTTTTCTTATAAATAATAAAAATGAAGTATTTATAAAATTTAATCTTTTTATAGATATTTCAATTGTAGCTTAAGAATATTATACTTTATATTATAAAATTCTATTTCTTTAAATAATTTTTTACTATTTTAATTTATTTTTATATTATTTATATAAATAAATATAATATATATAAAGAAAAATTAAATTATACCAATAAATAAAGAAAGTGTATAATTATATACAGTCGTTTTTTGTATATAAAAATAATAGTGTATATACTAATATAATGCACGTACTGATAAACCATGTTAGGTAGATTTCGAGTTTACTAAGTTTAGATAATCAAAGTAAATCGACAACCCTCGAACCACCACTGTCAACATCCCAGCGTAGCTGCAGTAGATGAACATGCACAGAGTGCAGTGGGAAACCCACCATTCCCAGTTTCATGCAGAGATACCTCCCATGATTCTTGTGGCCTGATTCTAATACGTGAAATTTACTATGATTTGATCACACCTTGACGTAATTTTCAATTGCACATACGCGCCAAAACGCATACATACGGAGTATACGGGTCTTAATTATTTTTCATTTATTTAGTAGTTTCAATTCGCTATGCACGAACCACCCCGAAACGCCCATATGATATATCACTTCTCTTCTAGATTTGGAAGAACGATCACACTTTATGTAGTATGCGATAATCAATCCCCAGGTTCACAGATCTCTGCCAAGCTCTTTGTTCCATCAGGACGCGCGTTTGATAGATTTACTCGATAAACCCTACCTACCCGTCCAAAATACCCGTTTCCTTCAAACTAGCAAAGAGTTCTGGTTCTAGGAATTTAGCCACACTTACATCTTCACTAAGACCCTTTCTTCTCCTTGTCTTGAGGACAAAATCTCTCGCTGTGGCTTGTGCGCCTGCTGGTTCGAGAGGTCGAAGAATAACGTCTTTATCTAATGGATCACCGGGGACGATACTCCAGCGATCAAAGACTAAAGAAACGGTTGCTTGACCTTGAGTATGAATGCGAAGATCGGTTTCGAAACCAAAGGAATCGATGACAGGGATGAGTCCACTGACGCGATAGAGAGGTGTACCAGCAATAGGTCCGTCAGACAAGACGTGACCGCGACGACGAGCGAGTACAGTGTAGAGCGAAGTGACGGAATCTGCAGGTCCGGTCATGGAACAGGAGTAGACGGGTTCCATTAATCTTGGAGAAGCCATTAGGAAGGAAGAATAACATGCGCGTCGGGAGGTGGGAATGATTTGACCACCACCCCGGAAGATCGCTTCAGGAGCCAATATCACGTCTGTTATCTTGAATTTGCTATTGCGGATTGCTACAAGGGATGTTAGCACTGATTCGGATAGATGAACCAATGAAAAGCTGTTCAGGGGTAAGATTATAGTTGAAGGGTCTGTGTGACAGTGGTGGACGGAAGTTTCCATATTAATTCAGTAATATATTCGTCCACAATTACGATCTGTATGATGACCTAGCAGCAATAGGGTTAAGGAAGAGGGAAGACGTCTGGGGAAAAGGATAAATGAAAAATGGGTCGAAACTTACGTTCTTCACACAATGGTCCTTCTCGAGCAGCCCAACTAAATCCTTGTCGAATGGTATCCCGCACACTAAGTAGCGATTTTTTATCCACCTGTTGTAGATCAGTCAGCATAAGAAGGGCCGAATAATTCCGTTTGTGCAACACAACGGCTATTTAGCCTATGCAGGCACTCACAATAGTAGCTCTAGCCTGACTATGAGGCTAGCTACTAACAAGGGGTAAGCGAACAGGTGCTTTCTGGAATGTACTTGCCTCGGATGGAATGGTATCATCTTGTAAGATGTTTGGTCCCAAGTCGTCGGGACCAAATGCCCAAATACTTCTAGAAGCCAATAAATCCCAACCATAGTTCTCCTCGAAGTATTTGCCAATCACTCGAGCAGGACTTTTGATGCTGACCTTTCCACTTTCAATGTCTTCAGCAATACCCTGGTCGAGAGGTTCTGCCACCATTGTGATCTTATTCTTCTTGTTTGGTGTCTGGGCATAGCATTTGATAGCTGATGTTTCAACGACTGTCTCACAAAAGCGTGTGACAGGATCGGAAACTTTAATCTCCATCTCTGCATATAATCGTCGGAGATCATGCAGGACGCAGTCCATATAGAGCTCTCCCGTGCCTAGAATGACGTGTTCACCAGATTCTTCTACCTTTGTAGTGATAAGAGGGTAGCTTTTGTTGATCTTTCGTAGACCATCCAACATCTTAGGAAGCTCAGAAGGATTGATCGGCTCTACTGCTACCTTGAAGACCGACTCAGTGAAATGGGTGATAGGTTTAAAAATGTATGCCTCCTCCTCATTTGGCAAAACAAGGGGTACTATTGTTGCAGATTTGACAATCGAATTATCCACACCTCCAAGCAGGACCCAATTGCCGGCAGGAACTCCGTCTGTGGGGATATTGTATCTTGTTTCAGCGATCCACACATCCGATATGGTGGCAACACTCATATCCTCTTCATCATCAATTGAATATCCTTCACCAAGGACTCGTACTTGGGTGCCTGCTCGTGCAATACCACTCAACACTCTTCCGAAGGAGTAAAATCCTGTAGCGTCACTTGTGTTCAATAGCTTCGTTATTTGAATGACCAATGGACCATCTTGATCGCAATTCTTCATAGCCGTTCCAACCGTTGTATCCAACGGACCAGTATAATGACGCTCCAAGTTTTTCTCCGCAGCTTCCACCGGAGAAGGTATATGTTGTACAACCATATCGACGAACCCGGTCGATGGACCAAAGAATCGTTCACAGACAAGTTTCAGAAGGACGTTTGCATCCGTCTTGTATTGTGATGGTTTGAGGAATATTCCGAGTGATTCCAGAGTACCCTTCAGATCCTCTGGACTCTCACTAATGGTATGCGAGTACAATTTATAGATTGGTTCCAGGATAAAATTGACGAAAGAGCGTTTTGACTTTTCCTCAACACCCTTTCGAGTAAATGACCTCCTTGAGGGATTGTAGAAAATGTCGCCCCATAATCTCCTTGCGAATTCGTGCGCATCAATACCACTCTCCTCTTTGTTCAAACTAGGACCTCGGTTCTTCTTTGGGGCGTAACTGTCCGCATACATTTTTGCAAATGATTGTAACGTGAAGCACCATCCCATACTGGTACAGGCAAAAAGAACATTACCTTTTTCTGGACTAAGTCGTCGGCTCTCGCCTTGACCTGGTAAAGTAGCCTCGATCACGGTATTGACTTCTTCAATAACATGTTTCAGCTTGAAATAAGCATCCGTAGGTGGTAGCTTGAGCTCTAAGATTAGACGATCCATTTTATTGACAACAAGAGTCAAGGGCAGACCTTCCAAAACGGCATGCTTGATAATCCGCTCTGTATTGACTTGTACTCCTTCAACAACATCAACAACTAAAACCACTCCATCCACCAACCGTAATGAAGATGCAACCTCATCCACGAAATTAACATGGCCAGGAGTATCAAGGATATTTAGAAGATGCGACTTCCCCTTGGTACTTTGAAGCACCAAGCTCATAGGTGCAGATTTTATGGATAGTCCTCGTTCACGCTCGACAACATGGATATCTGTATAACGCAATTGCTCATCCTTCTTCCTTCCGGTCTTTTTCTCCAATCGCTCTGCAATGTCATGAGTCTCAAGAACCAACATGTCCATAAATGCGGTTTTGCCGTGATGTAGATGCCCAGCGAAAGCAATATTTCTGATTTGTTCGGGGTAATTCATGAGGTCGGCCATAAAACTTCGATCGAAATGTACCGGTGGTAAATCCGCCTCCTGGACGTTGAATTTCTTCTGTTCGACCGGAGCTATGATTGGTTGCGTGAGGGATTGCGCATCTTCTTCTTGCACCATAGTTTCTACATCCTCTCCGTATACTTGTTGCGCAGTAGGGTAATACTGCTTATCTTCATGTAATATTACTGCATTCGAAGGTCCTTCGTCTAAACGTAAAGTTGTTAGTTGATGGCCTTCTAAGCTCCAGAAAATGCTTATAACGAACCATCAAGGTCCATCAATTCCTGCCCCGTAGGTTCCTCTGGTGCCTCCTCTGGATATTCATCGTAGACGTATGCGCTCGCATCATTGCCATGTTGGGATTCCTCCTCCGACTCCTCGGCCTCACCAATGAAGTTTCCAAACCTGCAAGGACATTAGCTATGATCAAGCTTCTTAAGAGCTGAAGACGTCAGGGTGACTCACTCATCGTAAAGGTCATCCATTGCGACTCAGTAAAATGCAGAAAAATGGTATGAAAATAACAGGGTGACAAGAAAATGAAGCTACAACTTCACCGGCCTCGCGTCGAAAACTCGAGGTTTCGCGATGGTACTTTTTGAGATCACATGATACAGCCTTGTCACATTAGGTAATCAGGAAAATGGCTTCGTGGTGGAGAACGGAGATGAAGAGATTGATTAGATTAGATCGTCTACCGACTTCGGTCTCCGGTGGTTTAGATTACTTATCTGGCTGCTTTTTGAGTCTTTGACTGGATGTTTATTGCAGGTGCCCGAAGAGAAACCTTCACATTGTCCGAAGAGAAACCTTCACATTGTTCTCAACACATACAAAGCATAGATTCAAAAGTGGCATGAGAATTCAAGGCTACAGGCGGGGCTGATTAGTGATTTGCCAGCTCACCTCACCGCCCTCACTATAAATAGTTGGCGCAGCTTTGTTGAAGTGTATTCCTCTCCCAAAACATTATTTACAAACCTCAAATCTTGCAATTTCACTCACAAAAATGTCTTCAGTTCCTCCAGTTTATATTGTGTTAGTTTCTATTTATTCCCCTTCCTCAAAATTGACACCACTTGGATGGTTTTCTAGACATACATGTCCTCTCCTGTTCTCGTGACAGCTTCTCTATAGATGAGAAACGCTAATCATTCACTGTTTATAGCTCCGCTGTGAGAACGCCCATTGGTTCATTCTTGGGTTCCCTCTCTAGCAAGAGTGCTACCGAATTAGGTGGTATCGCCATCAAGGGTAAGTTCACCACATCTTCCTGGCAACGAAAGCTCTGAGACTGACAAATATTTAGCTGCCGTTGAGCGTGTACCAGAAATCAAGCCTGAAGATGTTGAGGAGATCTTCTTCGGCAATGTTCTATCCGCAAAGTAAGTCAATCACTTATTTGTAGATGATCCAATACTGATTTGAATAGTTTGGGACAAAACCCTGCTCGTCAATGTGCTATTGCTGGAGGACTTACTGAAGGCGTAGTATGTACTACTGTCAACAAAGTTTGTGCTTCTGGAACCAAGGCGATCATTCTCGCTGCTCAGACAATCATCACTGGTAACGCCGATATTGTTGTAGCTGGTGGTACAGAGTCTATGTCTAATGTTCCTCACTACCTCCCAACTCTCCGAAATGGTGCTAAGTATGGTGACCAAACTTTGGTAGATGGTGTTCTTAAGGATGGTCTCACTGATGCCTACAACAAAAAGGAGCATATGGGAATGGCTGCTGAAGAGTGCCACGTCGATCACGACATTAGCAGAGAGCAACAAGATGAGTATGCTATCAAGTCGTATCAAAAGGCCCAAAAGGCAACCGAAGCTGGTCTCTTCAAGACCGAGATCGTTCCAGTTGAAGTCAGTGGTGGCCGTGGAAAGCCAAATGTCAAGGTCGAGAGAGATGATGAGGTTAAGAACTTGAACATTGAGAAGCTCAAGGCTATGAGACCAGCTTTCATGCCAAAGGGAGGAACCGTCACCGCACCAAACGCTGCACCACTTAACGATGGTGCTTCGGCTCTGGTTCTCGTCTCGGAAGCTAAGTTGAAGGAACTCGGTCTCAAGCCTTTGGCAAAGATCCTTGGGTGGGGTGATGCAGAAAAAGCACCAAGCAAATTCACAACCGCTCCATCATTGGCTATCCCTAAAGCTTTGAAGCACGCCAAAATTGATGCTTCAGCTGTCGATTATTACGAGATCAACGAGGCTTTCTCGGTTGTCGCTTTGGCAAACATGAAGATCCTCGGATTAGACGAATCCAAGGTCAACATCAACGGAGGTGCTGTCGCTATCGGACATCCTCTTGGTTGTTCTGGAGCTAGAATCGTCACCACGTTGGTCAATGTGCTGAGAGAGCAAAAAGCAAAGATTGGTGTTGCCGGTATTTGCAACGGTGGTGGTGGAGCATCCGCTCTTGTTATTGAATCTTTACAATAAAGCATTTTTGAGAAATTGCTTTATAATTTGAAATTTTGATGGTACATATCTGGAGTATCCAAAAGCATAACTGGCGATAAAGCATGGTAGATTCATGTTTGACAAATGTTCCTCGAGACAATTAACAATACCCATAAGCTTCTAAATACATTACATTCGATGATCAGAAACAAATCCTTGAAACTGCTTTTATTTTGTAATTGTCAGGCAGATATTGATTACATCTCATCAGCCTCGTAAAAAGTGTTCTTATCCACACATAGCCTTGCATACCAGCTAGACTTCAAACGCTCTAGCGCCACAAGTGCCTGTCGAAAAAAAGTTCGAGATAAGTGCAATCGCCAAAAAAAAGTTCCCGGCGCATCAATACCTCAATTTGTTGGTGTTTATATCGCCATTGAATAGGTTTTTGATCTCTCAGACAACTGCAAATTATGGTCGGCCAACGCAAAGCAGTGTAAGCTTTGAATCGCTACTCCGAATTGTATTTATCTCAATAGCTGACCTTAACATCAATAGGGATCAGCGCATCCCCGCGCTCATTCGCAATGGCATCCAAGAGAAGAAACGAAGCTTCATTATCGTTGTTGGAGATAGAACGAAGGATGTCATTGTACATCTACACTACATTATGTCCAGTATGGACATGAAGCAGAACAAATCAGTCATGTGGGCATACAAAAACAAGCTTCTAGGATTCACGAGGTCAGTAGCGAAGACGGTCACTTTCTTGTGAAGCTGCAGACTGATAAATATACTACTTGTAGTCATCGAAAGAAAAGAGAAACTAAAATCAAGAAGGAAATCAAACGTGGAATTAGAGAAGCAAATACTGAAGATCCTTTCGAACTTTTCGTGTCGCTGCACAACATTCGATATGTTTACTACAAGGAAACCGAGAAAATCCTGGGAAACACTTTCGGGATGTGTATATTGCAGGATTTTGAAGCCATCACACCGAACCTTTTAGCCAGAACCATTGAAACAGTCGAGGGTGGAGGACTTGTAGTCTTATTACTGAAAGGCATGAACAGTTTGAAGCAATTATACACATTGTCTATGGACATTCATTCTCGATATCGAACCGAAGCGCATGACGACGTTACTGCCAGATTCAATGAACGATTCATTTTGTCTCTTGGAAAATGCGAATCCTGTTTAGTAATTGACGACGAGCTGAACGTTCTTCCTATCTCCGGCGGAAAGAATGTGAAAGCTTTACCTCCGCCAGATTTGGACGAGCCAAAAAGCGAATCACAGATAGAATTGGATAGTATGAAAGAAGTCCTACAAGACACACAGCCAGTTGGATCTCTCGTCACTTTGGCAAAGACAGTGGATCAAGCCAAAGCTCTTCTCACTTTCGTAGACGCCATCGCCGAGAAAACCTTGAGGAACACTGTCACGTTGACTGCTGGAAGAGGACGTGGAAAGTCTGCAGCGCTCGGTGTGGCTGTGGCAGCAGCCGTCGCGCATGGATATAGTAACATTTTTATCACATCTCCAAGTCCAGAGAATTTGAAGACATTATTCGAATTCATCTTTAAAGGTTTCGATGCTCTTAACTACATGGATCACGTCGACTACTCGATCATACAATCTACAAACCCCGATTTTAACAAAGCAATTGTTCGAGTAAACATCCATCGTCAACATCGCCAAACTATTCAATATATCAGACCACAGGATGCGCATGTTCTTGGTCAAGCCGAATTATTGGTCATCGATGAAGCCGCTGCAATCCCGCTGCCACTTGTAAAGAAGCTTATGGGTCCTTATTTGGTATTCATGGCATCCACCATTAATGGATACGAAGGCACTGGAAGATCTCTATCTTTAAAATTGATCAAACAACTCCGAGAACAATCTAGAGGAACAACAAATGGAACAGGAGATGTTGAAGTAGCTGATCGATCAAGTGGCAAGGCTGCTGCTAAAGGTGCCGACAACAGCTTCTCAGGAGGTCGCTCGCTAAGAGAGATTACCTTGTCTGAACCTATTCGTTATGCACAAGGTGACGCTGTTGAGAAATGGCTCAATCAATTGCTCTGCCTTGATGCCACTTTACCTCGTTCGAGATTAAACACTCTTCAAGGATGCCCAGATCCTTCACAATGTCAACTGCTCAACGTCAATCGTGATACCCTCTTTTCTTTCCATGATGTTTCCGAAAAGTTTTTGCAGCAAATGATTGCTCTTTATGTCGCGAGTCATTACAAAAATACCCCAGATGACCTTCAATTGATGAGTGATGCTCCAGCTCATCAACTGTTTGTCCTTGTTCCACCTATCGAAGAGAACAGTAAACACTTACCAGAACCTCTCTGCGTAATTCAAGTCGCTCTCGAAGGAAAAATTAGCAAACAAAGTGTCATGAACAGCCTGAGTAGAGGTCAGCGAGCAGCTGGTGATCTTATTCCATGGTTGGTCAGTCAACAATTTCAAGACGATGACTTCGCTGGACTCTCTGGAGCACGTGTAGTAAGAATAGCGACAAATCCCGATTACATTAAGATGGGCTATGGAAGCAAAGCGCTCGAGCTCCTTACTGCTTTCTACGAAGGAAAGTTCACCAACCTCTCGGAAGATACGAATGACTACGTAGAAGAGACAATCACCCGTGTCACGGACGAGGAGTTGACAAGTTCGTCTCTTCTTGAGGATAACATCAAGGTGAGGGACATCAGAAAGATGCCACCCCTTTTCTCAAAATTATCCGAGAAGCGACCCGACAATCTAGATTATATTGGTGTGAGTTACGGCCTTACTCAACCTTTGCACAGATTCTGGAAAAGGGCTTCATTTGTACCACTCTATCTTCGTCAAACACCAAACGAATTGACAGGAGAGCACACCTGTGTTATGGTTCGCACCTTGGAGAATAGTGAAGATAGAGAATGGGAGTCTGCGTTCTCTAGAGATTTCCATCGCAGATTCTTATCCCTTCTTTCATACCAATTCCGTGAATTCCCTTCAGTTTTGGCCTTGAGCATTGACGAGTCAGCAAATGCTGGTTCAAAATCCGACCCAGAAGCCGCACCCAATCCACTTTCAAAAGAAGAATTAGACAAAATCATGTCACCTTTCGATCTCAAACGCCTGGAGTCATATGCAAATAACATGCTTGATTATCACGTCATCTTGGACCTCATTCCAACACTTGCGAATTTGTATTTCACTGGTCGCTTGAAGTCTAATATTAAGCTAACTGGTATTCAATCGTCGATATTACTTGCCGTTGGGTTGCAGAGAAAGGATCTGACAGCCATTGAGTCTGAATTGTCTCTTCCATCATCTCAACTCTTGGCCATGTTCATCAAAATCATGCGTAAGATGAGTTCACACTTTGGTGACTTGGTCTCTGGTGCTATTGAGGCTGAGATGCCAGGACGAGAGAATATCGGTGTCAGTAGAGAAGATGCAAATGAAGCTTTGGACGATGAGGTTGTAGATGATAGGTTCGTACCTCTAGAACAAGGGCTTGAAGAAGAATTGGAGGAAGGTGGAGACGAAGCTATGAAAGCTTTGAAGGAGAAGCAAAGGGAGCTTATTGATGCTCTCCCTTTAGACCAGTAAGCTTTTTGATCTATATATCTGAGATACTACAATACTAATTCGCTTTTCAGATATGAAATTGAAGCAGGAGCACCAGGGTGGGCAGAAGCCGAGAAGCAAGTCAAAAATGCTGCTAAATCCGGAAAGAAGGATATAGTGGTCGGTGTAAAGAGTGCGAAATCCAAGAGAAAGGCAGGAGAATCTGCTGCAGAAATCTATGAACAGGAGATGGGTGAAAAGGCGCATAAAAAGGCAAAGAAGGGTGGTAAAAAGGGTCATTAGTTTTCTCATTTCAAATTGTATAATCCAACATCCTGTATATACCTCTGTATTTAATGAAAGAAATGATATGGAATATCTCATACGTTTAAACTCTCTAAGTAATGAACCTGAATTTGACAATGACATTGAGCAAATGCGTACGATTGGCAAGCCACATGTGAAAGAAAAACTGCCTAAATCATGACACCACCATATAAAACTTTTCAAACTTTTCAAACTCCTCCAACTCTTTACACATTTTTCATCTCATATGGAAACAATCATGACGGATACAAAAGATACAAAATCAGAAGCTTCTTGGTGGAAAGCATTCCCCAAAGCCAGAGCAAAATGCCCAGAGCTCACTGCGGATGATGTGATGAAGCTGTTTGATGATATGGATATCACATCTGAGCCGAGATCTTTCTTGTTGGTAGATGTGAGAAGAGATGATTGGGTGGTATGTATAATCCTCATATATGACATGGAAGATACAGTTTACGTACTCTGAGAGCTTTCTCCAGCAGGGATCTATATGATACCATACCATTCTCTACAAAACTCAGTCCAAGGTTGAGGTTGAATATCTCTGATGTATATGTGTGTGCAGGGCGGAACCATCAAAACCTCACTTAATCTTCCGGCTCAGAGTTTCTATCAATCTCGTAAGTCGCTGTTTGAAGTCTGTAATAGAGCGGGTTTGACAAAGATCATTTTCTATTGTGGTATGTACTTTTCGTGTCTGGGCTTGAGAAATGAGATGTTGATAAGGTGTAGGATCGTCAACTGGGAGGGGACCAAGATGTGCAGGTTGGATGCAGGATTATATTGATGATATAGCGAAGTTTGGGAAGAAGAGTAATATTGAGGTTGCGGTTTTGAAGGGTGGTATTAAGGGGTGGGTAAAGGAGTTTCAAGGGATGCTCATGGATGGGTTTGAGGAGGGGAAGTGGGAGGAAATAAAGTAAGAGATGGATACAGATATTGTTTTCAGTCGCATTTCACATCATAGCATCCCCAATCCAATGAGAAGCAAAAGTTTCTCGGAAAAGAACATCAGCTCGAGGAATTATGGTTTATCTTGCCAAAAAGATTCTTCCATCTCCTCTTCCGTGCTCCTCAATATGCAATTTGTGTTTCATATAACCTGTAAACGCCCTGGTCCAGATACAATTCTGCGATGTCCTTCCCATTCATCTTTCATCCTGAAGATCTCCGACAAACCAAATTCCTCGACATCTCTAATGCTATTCGCGGTTTTCCCTTCCTCCACCTATTCTCTCCAATGCCTCGAGCATAACAACTGAGTTTCCGCGGATAACCTGAAGTGCATGTTAACGTTTGAGTATGAGTCTGCGGGAAATGCAATAACATACAACCATCCCAATCTTTACTTTCTCACCACCATCTTTCTCCTCAACTGCATCGTCTAGCACAATGTTCAAGAAAACCTGTTTATGCGCGTTAGCTAGATTGAATTGGGATGCGGGCATGAAGAAGAACTCACATCGTAACCTCTCAATACACCAATGACCTTTCTGCTACCGTTTAACTGCACAAATAGTCTCTTATCGAGGTACTACATCGTCGCATAGTATTAGCCATCAATTTCAACTCTCCCATATTCCCTAATCCTCGCGCAATAGCTCGGATTGATCAATATGCTTTCAATCTTCCCCCTGGTCGCATTGCTGCCAACTCTCAGAGATACCGAACACCAGAAATCGCACATACCTTCTTAAGCTCAGGCTGAGCTTGAGGCATCTTGACGATATGTTTTTGTAGGATTCGTCGGGTAGATGATATAAAATTGGAAGCTTGATTGCTTGCGACGAATGTACACCAAAATTTCGTGGCTGTATTGAGGTTTCGTGAGGCTGATGTTAGAGGTCACGTGGTGATAAGAAGGTACATTTGGGTGACTTTTATTTATCGGGATGGCGAGGCGGAAGACAGCTTCATTGCATAAGACGCGTCTTTCTTTATTACGACTAGAGGATTGTATTTCTGGTTCATTGGCTAGTAGAGAAGACTGATTGATATACCTGTTTTACGGAAAGAGAAACTTCAGATTCAGATTTGAAGACAGACAAGATGTCGGCAGTTCGCAAACCCCTCAAGAAATCTAATTTGCGCCGGAGTATCGCATTCGAAGATCTAACGCAAGATGAAGACGATACGTCGAAAACTGATACTCCAAACGACGATAGCTCTTTGGACAAACCTCCGAGTGTCAAAACTGCCTCTTTCAAAAAGAAAAAGAGACCCGCATCTTCTCGTCTCTCCTTTGGAGTAGGCGATATCATATCTGGCTCCGATGCCGAGAATCTGGAGGACGATGAATCGTTTACGTTGGTGAAGAAACCTCTTTCGAGGAAGGTTACAGAGGGGAATACGAAGAAGATTAATACGAGAGTGCCATTGCCGATGAGGACGAGGGATGAAGATGGGGATGGGGATGGGGATGGAGATTCAGATATGGGCAGACCGAGCTATAGTAAAGATTACTTGAAAGAATTGAAGAGTTCGCAGGCTTCTGCCATGAGAGAACTGGCCGATGTGGAGGTTGGGGGAGGAGAAGAACCGTTTCTCGATGCGAGTGAATTGGAGGGAGCAATGGTTGTGGATGTACACGGGAATGGAGATATAGTTGGAGGATTTGGAGGGAGTGCTGCGATCATACCTACCGAGGCGGAAATTCGAGAAAAGAAAGAAAGAAGAGCGAGAATGGCGAGGGAAAAAGATTTCATCTCGTTAAACGATGATGAACCAGATGGAGGAAGAATCACATCTCTTCTTCCTCGACAAAAGAAACCAGAATCAAGATTAGTGCGCGACGATGAAGAAATCATGGAAGGCTTTGAAGAATTCGTAGACGATGGACGAATTTCTCTCGGGAAGAAACAAGAACGCGAGGAGAAACGACGTCGGAAGAAAGAAATGGCAGATCTAATCCAACAAGCCGAAGGTAGCTCGGATGAAGAAAGCGACGACTCAGAAGCGGAAAGAAGAGCCGCTTATGAAGCTGCCCAAACGAGAGCGGGTATGGATGGTCTTCATAAACATGATGATGCGGTTGCTGCGAGGGAAGAAAACCAGGTCCCGCCGAGAATCACGCCGATTCCGGTACTATCGGAGTGTTTGGAAAGATTGCAGAGTACGTTGAGTACGATGGAACTTGAACTCTCCAAGCGGAAGAAGAAAATCGAAGAGGGAGAAAGGGAAAAGTTGGAAATTGCGAAGAGAGAACAGGACGTTCAGGTATTGTTGACCCAAGCGGGTCAGAGATATGCGGCGCTGAAAGCAGATGCGAATATCAAGGAACTGGAAATGAATGATGTGAAGGGGCTCGTGGATGCTTCGAGCGAGATGGCAAGAGAGAAGATTGGAGGTGCTGATAGGGGGTTGGAAAGTTTTGGGAATACACCGGTGAGGAGGGACGAGGTTGTTGATGGGTCTTGAGGGGGTTGGGATGTGTAAGATAGGATGTTGACACCATTGTATTATCAAATCGAAAGTCATTTCGCGTAGGCACTTTTGGGCAGTCTCGGGGGGGTTCATTATATACCTAGGTATCTTGGTAGCTTCAAAGTCATCGTGTCCGAATCCCCCATGTCAAAATCATCTTTATGAAAATATACAAGTAACTTAAACCACTCTTCCTAATACATATACGGATAACTTATCCATTACCTTGAAACTCTGCAATAACTATACCCCCTAATACTCATTAAACCCGAATCTTCCACAGCTACACATCACCATCATCATCACCAACATTCCCACACTTATCAAACCTCAACTTCATCCACAAGACTCGTCAAGAATAGCACCATACAATGAAAATTGAAATATTAACAAAACTTACCGTCGTCATGATCTACGTGATACCATATCACGTCATACATACATATCACTCATATACATCACACACATCATATCTCCATCTATCTCACCTCGCCTCATCTCGCCTCGTCTACATCCCCCCTATTCCATTCCAAAATATTCACCCCTTATCAGTTAATCAAATAGCGTACCTAATCAATGAATCAATCAATCAATTTTCACAACCAATCATTCATCCAATTTTCATAATTCTCTTTCTTTCGTCCCCTATATTCATATAACCATATATGAATTCTCATTTGCATTCTTATTCTCAACAACTACCTACTAGGTACCTGCCATGCATGCCATGCCGCTAACTCACCAACATAACAAATAAACGCTAACTGCAAAAGCAATGCTCTTCTTAGCGTCCCTCTTCCTATTCCTTTCATACCTAGGTACTTTTTGAATTCCAGCCTCTGACCAAGAAAAAACAATCCATCCATCCATCCATCCATAACCCACACCGAATCAGATCAGCCTGACCCACTATCCATCACCATATCCCAATGCAACCAACCAACCAACCAACCGCTAGCGACGCAAGTGACGCGGTGCGAAGCTTATTTTTATGTTTATAAAGGAAGACTGAGCCATACTCAAGTACAAGTAGAAGCAAAGGTGAAGCTAGAGAGTAAAAAGCACACAAGTAAACAAGCAAACACGCCTCGAATGCACCATCACCAATACGCCTGCCAAACAGCCAAAATTAACATAATAACACAACTTAAAACTCCTTTTCTGCTCTCCTTATTGACTCAGCCACACAATCCCCTAACCAAACCAAGTAAACCACATAAAAGCTGCGCCAACCACCCACAGCACTCTCCAAATACTACACCCCATCTCCCTCAGTATTCTCCCCATTTTCGTAGTTCTAAATCCTCCCCACCATACCACTATCCTCCAAGGTTTATAATTCCTCCTCCTCTCCAACTCCGCTTTCCTCTTCCTCTCCCTTTCCATCTCCATCTCAAATTCCCTCTCACTTTCCCACCTAATTCTCCCCTCCAACCCTCCATAATATCCCGCCTTCTCGATCAACGGTTGAGCCTGTTGATACGGAACTCCAATCGAATATCCCTGTCCCGGTAACCCATACCCATTCGCCGGACTCGAGGTTCTCGTTCTAGAAGTACGACTTGCGAGATTGTTAGCCGTAGCTGTACTCGAAGTGGACGAGTTCCCTTCACTCCTCCGATCTTTTTCCTCTTCATCTTCGCGTTTGAGATCTTTGATACTAGTTGGCAACAGCGAGAATTCTGAATCAATTGGACTACCCGAGCCTGAAGGAGATCCCTTCGAATCAAGAGCGAAAGGGGCAAGATTTGTAAAAGGCACGAGGATCGCTCGAATAATCAGGAGAAGAAGTGATATCCCCACCAAAATGCCATAGTTTATAAGAATTCCAATTTGATCTGGTAATAAACAAAGATGCGATTCCATCGTCGTGGAAATATGTGCGTTTTCAGCCCCATGACCCGTAGGAACCGAGTGTAAGGGTTTTCCATCCGCGCCAACTGGATTCCACATACTTAGCATGAGAAAACCAGGTTTTCGTATCCCCATTGCCCAATTCATACTTTTGACTGTTATTTCTCGGGCGTGATTTTTGTCTTCTGGATGTACTAATTCACAATAATCGTGGTCATCGCCTGAGAAGACAGAAACTACATTGCCAATCTTTGAGATTAGTTTTTTGGAGTCGTCATCGCCGAGGACATTTTGGTATTGGTATCCTTTGGATACGCTGATGGCATTTCTATGATCGGGTATGACTGGCATGGTCTGACCCTTTGGTGGTGGAGTTGGTGGCCAATGTTCTCGAAGAGGACCGCATGGAGTTCCAGAATTTCGATATAGTGGTACATGAGTAAGAAGAATAGTAGGAAACTCAGCGCCATTTGGTCCAGGATCTAGAGTTGGTAAGTGTGCGTAATCTGCCAATTCAACATCTTGAACTGAGTGAGAATATCGTATAGCTCTTTCCTTTCCAGCCTGAAAGTCCAACTCTCTAGCCACGGCTTTTCGTTTGGAGACTTGAACATTGTTCAGAAATTCCTCCACTGGTTTGGTGATAGGTGCAGTTTCACTAACTGGACGTTCTGATGCTCCAGCGCTCAATGATACTGAATCTACAGAAACAAAGGTATGGTTCGCAATAACATCCACTCTGTTTACATCTCCAAAGTAAACCTCAAACCGATCACGAATGGGCACCTTGATTTGTGCGCCGAAGCCCAAATCATGATTTCCTGGTAAACTTGCAATGAGCTTTCGTCCTCTCTGCCCAACTCCAGCTTCTGTTCCTCCCAAATTCCAATTGTCCGAGAAGATCTTAGAGAATCGACCGTATTCCTTCAGCCAAAAATCCTCTCCGTATCTTTTTCTCCAACTCTCGAGATGCTTCTGCTCTTTTGCTGGTCGTCTTTCTTTTGCCCATGCTTGATCTTCTGAATTCCCATGCGCAGTCTTCCATTCTCTTCCTCCGTCAAATAAATCTCCCAAGAAAAAAATCGTATCTGGATGTAATTGTTTCGAAAGTTGTATATAAGACCTCTTCATATAGTTATCCGTATGCCAAACGGTGAAAGTCGACAACGGCCATGGCCTATCAGGGTATGAATGCGGATCCGTCAATTGAGGATCTGCCAGAAAGATTAAGTGATGGGGCGTAGTATTTGGAGGCTATTCAAATCGAACATAATCATCAGCCTCGTCCATCCATCTCAAGAACATTGCCCTTTCCTCAAGAAAACTCACCCATCTCTCCCATTCCTCCCACGCACAAGCTCGCACGGCTTCTTCGAAAACCCAGCGCTCCCCAGACAACAAAACGACCACCCAAACACACACCAACAAATGGGGTAAACTTAAAGCTCGTCTCCAACTCCAATCTCTCAACCACCCCCTCACTAGCCTCGGTATTCTCGATGTCTTCCCCCCAACCATATTGAAATTCTGTTGGTCTGCCATCCTTTGTAGAGACACTGCCAAATCAGTCGGCAGAACCAATAATAACCTTTTCCAGATCGAAGGAGGTTCTCTCAAATGATCGCGCGTCGAATGGGTATATTGAGAATGATGAGAGAAAGCTGCCATTCTGATAACTTCCTATTGTGGTTTGCTTCCCCTACCTATGTAGTATCAAATGACATCCATACCCGAATCCCCTTGGCTAAGATCCGGTACCAAGGGATGATGACCAAAAATTATGTTATATTAAGGTACGTACTCCTCTTATGTGTAATACAATACCTATTCTGGGTATTTGTGGAAGAATTCGTATTTGCCTTTTTGCACATCTAGAATTGGGGTGAATGGTTATTTCGTGTCCTCCAAGTAAATTATTTGATTACGACGCTGGGAAACCTAAGCTTGGGGCTTATGGGAATTAAAATTGGGGATCAGATGGAAGGTCGAGCCCTGGAATGACCCTGTATCGTAGATTATTGCGCGATAACAATGGATAAATAAGGGTTGAATTCAGGGGCTTGGACTAGGATCGTTTAGGTGAAAGAAAGTTTATGTGTTCATTTATTTATTTATTTATTTATTTATTTATTTACGTAGTGGGTGTTTATTTGAAACGATTTTATTAAAGAGAGCTAAATCACTCTATATATATATAACTTAAGCATAGAAGCATATCTATTACTATATAAGGATATACATTGGTTAGCTATATAGTAAGGTTAGACGATACTGAGTGAAGGAGAGGAAAGTTTTCAAATCAAGTAGACTAACTATTATGTGGATATTGAATCAGGCTATATACATACATCCCTTTCCTCGAAATTAGCCTGCCTCCACGGCAGTGGCCCCCGGAGGGCCAGCGGAGCGTCATCTAAAGCTTCCTACTTAACCATCCATCTCACAAAATATAGTACTATTGTCAGCTCTTCGAGTAGCCAAGTCTAGTCTCTCATATAATAAAAGCCAGCAACTTGTCACCTCTGTGTGATTAGTATAAAGCTATTCATGGGGGCAAGCCCCCAAACCCCCCTTGCTCGCTGCGCTCGAAACAAGACTAAGTAGACAACAGCGATACGGAGGACTGGATATGAACAAAGCATAATTTCCGTTCAATAGCTATCAAGTTAGTTCAGAAACATTCAAAACTCTCAGACCAGATTAGATACAACAATATAGATCTATACTGAAACACGGGGGGTATCAATCATCATCATCGTTATCATAAGTATCATAGAACCTCTTCTTCCTGTTCATCCAGATTCTCTTTCAAGAAGACATGGCTGTTCCAACCCATTCTCCTCACTTGAATCTGCATACTTTCAAGTACTCTCTGTTTGACCCCTTTCTCGCTTCCATTACTACCATCAACCACATCCGTGCCTACAAAAGCTCCATGTGTACTTGAGAAGCCATGAGGTTTCAATACCTCCCACATGCCAGCTACCTCGTCCGCACTTAAGGGTATCATATTGGGAATGCTCCACATGAAAGCATAGCTATTCATTCCATCCGGTCTTGTATTTTTTTCTCCTCCAGGACCTTTACTCCAATCTCCCAAGGCACTTGGTGTGGTTACCAAAGTATCCGCTACCAATAATCTTTCATGAGCAAGACACACCAAACTTCCTGGAAAATGGCCACCAAGCTTCAGCATCTTAACGCCAGTCTTCTCACCTCGTATCTCAAGCTCCTCTTCTTTTCCCTCAATAAATGTCCTAGCTTTTCCCATTCTATCAAGCCGGTTCAGCCAACTCTTGTCCTCCCAACTCAAATAGACAGGACAATCAAATATCTCTGCCCAATCCAAATGTGTAGTATAATAATGCGGGTGAGATATCACAATCGCTGCTAATCCACCTAACCCATGAATCCAGTCCACAGTCTCATCATCCACATAGGTTATGCAATCCCACAGCACATTCCCAAGCGGTGTCTTGATAAGGACCGCTCGTTGCCCTATCGCAAATTTAGGTTCGGTCCATAAATTCCAAAATCGATCATCGTTGTCAAATTGTTTCCATTTATTCCTATATTGACCCCCAGCTTTCAAAGCCGCAAGTGTAGTGAACGCTTGACCACTAGGTGGTACAAATTGGCGTGGATCATCGCATATTCGACATCTGGTAAGAATCGATCGTTCTTCGGCATCAAATTGTGTACCGCATGCTGTACATATGAGTAGATGTTCTGAGTTGGACATGATGGATGCTGGTGGGGTTTGGTATTCGTGACGAGGATCCTCGAAATCGTGAACAGCACCGTCGTGAACTAGGGTTGCCGGTGTCGAGATGGAAGAATATGGAGTTGAATGAGAAGACATCTTAATAAGAAAGTTAAATATGTGGCAGTGTTGGACGAAATCTTAAAAAGAGGGGTAGATAGTAATCAGATGATCCGGGAATGGGTGTTGACAACTTGACGCTTATTAGTAGGCACGTTTATAGGTTATATAGCCAAGATAGTCGAGGAAGTTAGCTTTCTTCTAATGTGATTTGTATGAAGATTTGGGTCGAGTTTTTGTTTAACACAGCACACTATACCACACTAAGGTTATATACCGAGGCCGATTTGGTCGATATAACCAAAACCTAAAAATAGATTTCTACCTAAAGCAAAAAAAATTCTAAAATTTATATAATACAGCCATAAAAAACTTGAAAAAAATATTTATATTATACAAAACTATATATAATATATCTTCAATTTTTCGAATAATATAATAGCTATAATAATATTATTAAATTATAATACTTATTTTAATAATAAACCTTACTTTTTATTAATTATATAAAGCTTATATAATTATCTTAATATATTTAATCTTATAATAAATAAATGTATTTAATATAAACAAATAATTGAGTTAATTTACTTTTTAATTAAAATTCTTTTATTTAATTTAGAGAAAGTTAATAATATTAAATTATATAATCAATATAATAAAATAATATTTAATTTTATTATAATTAATAATTCTTTTTTCTTTTTATTGATCTTTAATATATTAAATTCAAAACATTTATATAATTTATTAAAGTCTATATTCTTTGAATTATTAAAAGTTAATAAAAATCAATATGTTAGTTTTTTTTTATAATATTTATTAATATTTTATTAACTAAAATATTATTTTATATATATAAATTATCTAAAGTTTTTTTAAAAAAAGATTTAATATAAAATTCAATATTAATTTAATATGAAAAGCTTAATGATATAATAATAAGAATTATAATCTAATTTTAATATTTATTTTTATAAGATTATTTATTCTTTAATAATTTTTCACAATAATTTTAAATAATATTAGTAATTAATTATATAAAAAATTAAAAAAAAAAGATTAGATTAAATATAATAAATCAAAAAAGTTTTTCAATTATTTTTATAAAAGAAAATAAGAAATAAGGAAATGTATTTTTTATTTATATATTAATAATTTTTAAAGCTTTTATTGTTAATTCTTAATAAATTTTCTTAATATATTAATTTCTAATACTTTTTCTAAATTAAAAATGATATACTAATACTAATATATTAAAATATTTAAATGTATATAAATAGCTTCTATATAATATAATAAAAACTTCATCTTTCTTTTGTATTATATATATATAAGTTAAAAATATATATTAGTATCTATATAAATTTCGATTTTAATAAAAACTAATTTATTAATTAATTAAATATTATTTGATTTAAAAATTTGATATTTTCTATAAATAGATTGAAATTATTTTGCATATTTATAAATATTTTTAGAATTTATAATTTAAAGTATATGAAATAATATATATTCAAAATAAATGTAAAATATTAATATAAATATATTTTATAATTTAAAAAAAAAATTGTATTATAAAATAGACTTCTTTTTTCTTTAAAAATAAATATATAATAAACTTTTATTATATTCTTAAAGATAATTTAATTTCATTTTATCTTTTAGAATATTAAATTAATATTAATCTTATTTATATTTTTCTTTCAATAAACACTTTTTATAAAGTTTAAATAATAAATATATATTTCTAATATATTTTATAAATATATTATAATTATCAATTTAAAAGCTTTTTTTATTTCTTTATTATTAGATAAAAGAATAAAATCGCATATAATTATTTATTTTTAAATATAAAATTATTATAGTTAATTTTAAACTTTTAATT
Source organism: Botrytis porri (assembly GCF_014898465.1). Classification (NCBI taxonomy): domain Eukaryota; kingdom Fungi; phylum Ascomycota; class Leotiomycetes; order Helotiales; family Sclerotiniaceae; genus Botrytis; species Botrytis porri. The sequence continues at coordinate 2,982,992 of NW_024066077.1, forward strand.
AAATCTTTCAATATTAAAGTATTTATTAATAATTCTAATTTCAATTTGAATATTAAATTAAAAAAAAAGATTATTTAATATTATAAATATTATATTATTTATTATATTATTTATTATATTATTTATTATATTATTTATGAATTGATTCTTTATATCAAGTTAATAAAATTTAAGATTAAATTATCATTATTATATAAATGAAATTATGTAAAATGAATAAGAAAAAATTGAAGAAAGTTTAATATTTATAAAGAATTAATATATTAGTATTTATAAAGTCTAAAAGGAAGAAAGAGTATTGGATTATAAAAGTAATATAGTAACAAGTGATGTTGATTTTTATTCCTACATTCCTGAATACTAAATACACTTTTTCATTAGATAGAAATCTAATTTTAGGGTTTTGACCATATCGATCAAATCGGCCTCGGTATTATACCACACTACACCACTATACCACACTAAGGTTATACCACACTATACCACACTACCATATAAACTCAACATATTGAGATTCTACTTAATCACAGTTAATCTAACATATAACATATAAGCCTCACCCTATAAAATAAAATGAAAAAATAATCTCGAATATTTTCAATAAATCATTATTAAATCAATAATGAATATTTTATTTTAAAAATTAGACTTCTAACATAATTTAATATTAGAAATATATTCAAGTTAAAAAGGGCTTTCAATTTTAATTATATTAAATTTATATTAAAGGCTTCATATGTGTATAGTACGTAAATCGTTTAGACAAAAAAAAAAAAAGATCCGATTTTAATAAATCCGGTTGAGAGGGTGGATGATACGCTAGGTGATATGTAATACGATATACCACTTTTCCCCCGCAATATGCTTGTTTTCTAATTTGATACGGTTCATTCGAGCTAATTGTCCATATTAGGAATGTACTGCCGCTTATCTAGAGGGAGGGGTCCTTCCGTTCCAAGCCGGATATCAATGGCTTTAAAGTCCCCCGTCTAGCTATAAGCCAACATTCTTCATCGATTTCTCTTCCTATTCTCGTCTTTGATCTTGTAAATGCCCTCACACATTGGCGCAGTTTCTACTTGTTCACATTCAAAATGGTTTTCTTACTCGATTATTTCCAACACAGGAGAGATTGGTAAGTTGTCATCCCATTCTCATATCTTATCGTTATCAACATCACCTTGGGGCGAGAGAGGAAGTCTGGGGAATGCCAAGCATAGCAATATCTAACTTTCCATATAGTCACTTCAAACAAGCAGAACGAAGTCAACGAATACAAAACCTCACGAGTTATCACGGAGCATTTACAAATCCAGAAAGACAAGTTCTCTCGAAACCAATTGAAGAATTAGTCAAAGATGTTCACAACCAAGTCATTCAACCAATTGACATCCTACGAGCATACGGAAAAGCTGCACTCAAAGCTCATGCGAAAACAAATTGTGTAACGGAAGTTATGATTGGTGCTGCTGAAGGTTGGACTACAGATGGAAGTATCAATTTCAAGGGACCTTTAGCAGGTATTCCTATAAGTCTAAAAGATTCAATTGTAGTTGGTGGTTTCGATACAACCGTAGGATATAGTAGCAATGTTGGTAACAAGGTAGAGAAGGATGGAACCATGGTGAGGATATTGAAAGATGCTGGAGCCATTCCATATGTCAAGACAAATCTTCCAATTACATTACTAAGTTTCGAATCAACGAACGATCTCTGGGGACGATGCACAAATCCTCATAATAACAAATATTCGCCAGGTGGATCTACAGGTGGTGAATCGGCTTTGTTAGCAGCTGGTGGTGGAAGAATTGGAATTGGTTCAGATGTTGCTGGATCAGTTAGAGTTCCGGCTCATTTCTCGGGAATCTATAGTTTGAGATGCTCAACTGGAAGATGGCCAAAGAACGGTATGTGCACAAGTATGCCAGGTCAAGAAGGTATTCCTAGTGTGTTTAGTCCCATGACAAGAACTTTGGAAGATCTTTCATATTTCACAAAGTCCATGATTGGTATGCAACCATGGAAGTATGATCATAGTGTTCATCCTATTCCATGGAGAAAGGAAGCATGGAAGGACTTTAGCGAAAAGAAGAAGTTTAGAGTTGGTGTACTAAGAACTGATGGCGTCGTGGATCCAAGTCCCGCTTGTATGAGAGCTTTGGATGAAGTGGTGGCTGTACTGGAAGAAGATGGCCACGAAGTCTATGATGTTAATCCACCATCTCCATATGAAGCTCTCTATCTTGGCTCACAACTTCTCAACGCCGATGGTTGCAAGACATTCAAATCATTCTTCAGAACTGGCGAATGGGAAGATCCAGGAGCAAAAGCAATGAGTTTTCTCATGTCATTACCAAGCCCTTTCAAATGGATGTATTGGGCCTGGGTCAAATATGTCAGAAGAGATGATATATGGGCTGGATTAATCAAAGAATGGCATGGGAAATCTGCTTATGAGCAATGGAAACTCGTCGCCAAGAGAGAAGCTTACAAAGCTAAATTCCATGCTTGGTGGGAAGAAGAAGTGAAACTCGACTTCATGATTACTCCACCAAACGCCACACCAGCAGTACCTCACGATGGAATGAGAGATGCAGTTAGCAGTTGTGGTTATACTTTCTTATTCAACTTGGTGAGTTTATTGTTTAAATCCCTTGAAATCTCCAGCTAACAAAAATAGCTCGACTACACTGCAGGTATCATGCCTATTACCCATGTCGATAAAGAACTCGATCAACTCCCATCCAACTTCTCCCTTAAATCTCTGAATGGTGTCGCGTACGGTGCTTATAAGCATTACGACGCAAATGCTATGCATAGACTTCCGGTGGCAATACAAGTGGTGGGTCAAAGATTGGAAGAGGAAAAGGTTCTCGCTATTATGCATAGGATTGAAGATTTACTGGATGAGGATAAATATGAACTTTTGGGTATCGATTAAGAAGGTAATCTTACATATGATGATTTGTTTTCAGGAGCGAAATCGGAGTTGGGAGGCAGGTCATTGAATATTGAGCATGTTTTTGATACGGTAGTGAGATTTAGCCGATAGAATATATCAATATCTAAAATACCCTTCAAAACTAGTACGTTAGCATGAATATAAAATTCGAAAGCTGTGAATGGTCGTAGCATGTATGACCCAAAAGGGGTAGATAACTTGAAGCGCGATCGGAGACACTTTCATATATTGAGAATTTCTTCCAAATCAGATTAATCCCTGAGTCTACTCAGTTTCGCGTTTTACATCGTAAACATAAGCAGGAAAGCGCAATGGTGAATTGGGTTACGAACGTTCGCTTCTGTCCCCTATCTCGCATCGCGCCGACATCGGAGGTGAACATCTGAACCTCAACTTTACATTTGGTGTCATCTCGTGGGAGGGCTAATACTATATAAGAGGTCAGATAACTACACCCAATTCGAAAATTCGACAGTTCGATTTTACTCAGTGATTGTTACCTGTTGTTCATCGTTACTGGATTTCTTGATATCGATGTTCTAATTCTTTTCGAATAGACCTATTTTTGAATCGCCACGACGTCCACGACTACAGTTATAGCTGCAGCTACAATCACGACCTGAACTCAAAAATAGTGATCTTTATTTCGAGATTCAAGTTTAGAGATATCGTTTCTCTGATCGATAATTATGGAAATGGTTAAGAATCGAGAAGATCACTGGTCTGCTTCGGTATTATTCCCTCTTATTTATTTGCCCCTCCCTTCTTTTTCGGTCCAACTTTTCTTGATATTCTTTCTCTCTTCTTCTCTTCCTTATACATACAAACTGAATGGTGGAGATTGGAAGCGGAGTGGGAGAATGAGAAGGAAACATATCCATGGGGGGATGAAGATTAGAAGTTTAAGCTAACATGCATGAAAAGGCATATCAAAACTCCGCTTCTTTTGTTCCAAAGCTTGCGGGGAAGGTTTTGAGTTGGTTGGATGTGCAGAGTAATGATGTGATTTTGGACATTGGGTGTGGTGGTTAGTTATTTTCTGAAACTTTTTACTTCTCGGAGGATATTCAATGGTGAGGTGGATGTATTGGATTAGGCTACTTCTTCTCTCGGTACTCGTACTCGGGAGATGAGTAGGAAGGGGACGAGGAAAGAGAACGAGACGAAATGAAGGAAATTGAGAACTAATACACTAACTTTGTTCGCCTATATAGATGGAATCATCCCCGTTCAAATCGCACACACGCTTTCCAGAGGCTCGGGAAGTATCCACGGAATTGACAGTTCGGAAGGTATGATTGCTGCTGCTCAAAAGGCTGCTGTGGCAGAGGGTGAAGCGATTTCAGGAATTTGTACATTCCAAGGTATATATTTCCATTCCCATTATCACGTCCATTCTTCAATCCATCCATCCACCCTCGTATTCTCCCACCCCAAACTTACACTCCTTTAACACCACCTAGTTCTCGACGCATCGTCTCCCCAAGATCTCTCCACCCTCTCATCCCAAATCTACACCAAGATTTTCTCCAACGCCGCACTCCACTGGATTCTCCGCCCCGAAGCCACCCGTAAACAGTTCTTCACAGAAATCAAAAGACTTCTCAAACCCAACGGGGTTTTGGTCTTCGAAATGGGAGGTATGGGTAACGTAGCCGAGATGCGCACCGCGTTGTTGAGTGTTGTTGGGCGTCGCTGTGAGGGGGGTCTAAAGAGGGCGAGAGAGGTAGATCCGTGGTTTTTTCCGGATGAGGTGTGGATGAGGAGTGTGTTTGCTTCTCCTTCGGATGTAAATGAAGATGGAGAAGGAGAATGGGAGATTGAAAAATTGGAAAGAGAATACAGGGCTACACCGACAGATAAGGGGGGAATAGAAGGCTGGGTGAAGTTGATGGGGAAACAGTTTTTTGATATTCTTGGGAATGGGGAAGAGAGGGAGGAGGCAGAAAAAGAGGTTTGTGAGGTGTTGGAAAGTGTGTGTAGGAGTCCGGGGGGTGGAGATTGGATTGGGTATGTGAGGTTGAGGGGGATGATTAGGAGGGTTTAGGGGATTGAGTTTCGAGCTTAGGGCTTAGTGAGAGAGGATGCTTGAATTTTGGAGTTGGTTGAATATTTGATGGGAGAGTAAATAATAGGTAAAGGGTCTGGAGAATTGATTCCTGTCTCTGATTTGCTAGTTTTAGCTCGGTTTCAGTGGGAAAAGAAATGCACGTCTACAAATCTTTCCCGAAAGAAATTTCTCTGCAAATATAGAAATACTCAACAAACATGCATTTTGAAATCCATGAATACGTATAATACCTACTCCTGCAATCTTTATCCCCATGTATTTTCACGCTTCTACTCGGAGCTAATTCACCAGATCAGAACCACATTTTTGTTAAAAGGTAGAGCGAATTCTACATTAACTAGTGGGCGAAATGAGTATGCGGGATTTTTGCTTCAATATCGCATCATCGCCATCACCTTTCCATTAATTTCATTCTTCTTGCCATTATTTCCAAAGAACACTCGACAACATATTGTCACCAAGTTGTTTCATATTATCACATTTCATCCCATGACATCTTGTCGTCTCTTCTTTCTCCCTTTAGATTACCGAGCTCTCAAATTGTTAGTTAGGTGAGTATAGAATACAGCAGGGAATTTAGATACGGATTCCCTGACTCAATTATAGGTTCGCATTGTAGACTGATTCCATCCGAGAGAGGTTAATAGGGACCAACGAGAGAGAGGCAGTTTGAATATAAGGATAGCGCCAGGGAGATGGGGGGATATGACAAGCGAGGGGAGAAACTGGGTCAGGGACCAAACTACGCATAGTTGAGAGCACGAAGTAAAATTATACTCTGGTTGAGGAAAATTCTTTGGGCTCTTTTAAATTCTTGAATCAGTGTAAAAGAGAGGAGATTTTCCTTCCAGGACCAAAAGCTTACAGTCAAACCCACGGAAACATATGGAACAATTAAGCTCGCACCATAGATGATGTGCTGTCATTAATTTCCCATACTCACTTCTTTCAAAAAACTTGTGATTGTTCATTGGGGATCGATTCTTGCTCGCTGTTACTATACCATAATGGTAGGGGACTTGTTGCCGCGTGTATTGCTAGCCAGGAATGATTGTCGAATTAAAGTATACTTTTCGAGTATTGTTATTAAAGGCCTATATTTCTTTTTTATCATGACTCAAATTATTACCTATTCCTATTCATTTTGAGAAATTTCACATGCGAGAATCAATTTACGCTGCCAAACTCACTTTCTAGAGATATTCATCACACATTTCCTTACCAAATGTGTAAACATTGGAGTAAATATGGAAAAGGCCTGATTTCCCGCACCTCCCCGCAAACTGCAGATCAATCCTCTAGTTAAATGCTTCGATTGCTATTCGTACAATCCACATGAGACTTTGAGGGGACCTTTGCGTTCCTTTCGCGAGATGCTTATCATATCGCTTGATATGCGAGTTTAAATCTATGATGTCGATTAGGCCACTAGGCTTATCAATATTGATAGTACTTTGACAGCACATGAATCTTTCACTAAAATGGTTCGAGTTGCCTACTCTTAATAACATAAAGTGCCACGTAAAGCATCAAAACCGAGCCAAGTCATCCAACTTCTAACTCCCGTTGGCAATAGGGGGACTCTGATGTGAGCCGTCTAGCCAGCGGATTCTGAAATTCGCAGGGAAGAAGACAGCATCAACATGTCCTATACGAGCAGGAATCACTGTGAAATTCCCATTGTGCACTTCGTGAATCAACCTTATGCATGAGCTCTCAACCTACTTTACTGGCGTCACTGATCTCCATGCGGGGCAGCAATTCCATCTTCCATCTCCTCAATCTCCTCAATCTGACCTGGAGACTCCAGACTCCAGCGTCTTCGTTAATGTGGATGTTGTTAAGATTCCACGTGATGGTGGATCATATGCTGACGCGTACCCGCTTTAGCAATCTAAAGCCCGTTACCATAGATGGAAAAGTTGTCAGCGTTGTGATTCCAACAGGATGTCTAATCCGAGCTCCTATCGGGCCTTCTATTGCGCTTATTGACTCAAATTGTGGAAATCAAGGTTGGTTTATTGATTCATTGGAATTTGGGAGAGCTTTGTACTTGTAAGGCAAGGTAAGGTAAGCGGGTATCGGCACAAACACGGCGTCTCCAATTTGGGGTTCAGCGAGGTTGAAAGTCGGTTAAACATCGGTTATCACTCTTTGTTCCTAGAAAATGGGGGTTTCCAGACTGTTCAGTATCGTTTCGACATCCGAGTCGGCTTTAGCAAGGAGTTTGGCTCATAAAAAGGGGATTTTTGGAAAGATTTCATTTCGATATAAGGATAACAATTGCTTTGGTAAATGTGTCTTGTTGTATACCCCTTGTCTCCTCCTTAGGCGTGGCCATTGGGTGACTATTGACGTTGATTAGTTCGTATGGCTGTCAAACTGTGAGGATGCTCGGAGATCCATCCTAGAATCCCGCTGTTTGTTGGGACCTAGAAAAGTTGATTGAAACAATTGAGAAACTTATTGATGATCGCGCTTATTTATCTGATGTCGTTGAAGGCCAAGAATCCAAGCAAAGCTTGACGATATTCGCATGGTGAGCAGCGCCCCAGTTGACGGGTGGCTTGTAAAACCAGCTTGACTCCTCACTGATCGCACTATGGCACTATAATCCTTGCATATAGTTTGTTCCGTAGCCTTGGCACATGATGCAGTGGTAGAATCCTAGTTGAGACTTATCATTTCTCGGGGTGGCGCGCGCGAGTTTCCAATTCAGAAATAGAAGAATAGTTTAGAATTGGAGAAATGAGAGAGTACAGAACTTCCGGTCTAATTGGGATGCAAGGAATCGGAATATTCAAGAGTGGCTTAAGCTGCAGATTGCTTCATGTCAAATGGCAACCCGAGCTCCTGGCACCGAACCCTGGGGGGAAGTTGTAAAAAGGAAATAATGAGAATCGTCGTGTGCCATCCAGGCTTCCCCGAATGCTCTATGAGTTCTATCCATACATCTATAAGTCAAGAGTTGGGAATTAACGCGTAGCAAACCTTCCCAGAGCGTCCACTTTGAAGTGGGGAGAATCTTTTGCTGGAAGACTACTCTCGAGTTCATCTGTTATTTAGCAAATTCGCGTCTAAGCTTGATCGGGAACCCCCGCGGGAAAGGCCTTATCCTTGGATGTCCGTAGAAAGTTGGAAATACGCAGTATATATATGAAGTCTTCTTCATCTTCGTCTTCTTTTCACAGATTATCTTCATTTCATCTTCATCGGGCTCGGCCTCCCCTCATCTCACTCCTCCAATTGTACTCTCGTTTCATTTCTTCGCCGACGGTAATGGCCATCATGGCGGAAAAGGAGGCTCCAAGCCAGTCGCTTGTTGCTCGACAGGATGCAGCAAAAGCTCATGGTCTCATGGGCATGCTTAAGAATCCTTATGTGTTCTTGACATATTTATTCGCATTATTGGGTTGTGTGATGTATGGTTAGTACAAGCACCTTCATTCCCTATGACCAGCGAGCACTGGCTAACATTCGAATAACAGGTCACGACCAAGGAGTCATGTCCCCAGTCCTGGTTATGGGAAACTTCGAGACGAATTCTCAACTCTCACTTCATCGACACTTCAAGGATGGCTCGTTGCTTCCCTTGAACTTGGTGCCTGGTTCGGTGCTTTTTCAACGGATACCTCGCAGATAAAATCTCAAGAAAATACAGCATGATGGTTGCCGTTCTCATTTTCACACTCGGTACCGGTCTCCAAACTGGCGCTCAGAACCCATCATACTTCCTCGCAGGTCGTATCATCGGTGGTGTGGGTATTGGTATGTTCTCCATGGTCATTCCATTCTACTAAGCAGAAATTGCCCCTCCAGAACTTAGAGGATCTTTGGTATCACTTCAACAACTTTCCATTACCATCGGAACTACCATTGCTTTCTGGCTTGACTTTGGATTCTCCTTCTCTGATGAAAACAAATGTGAGCCAGAGGGCATTGCAGACCCATATCTCGCTGATGGCACCTACAATGCTGCTGCGAACCACGGACATCCTTGTACCGGTCAAAATCAAATTTCTTGGAGAGTCCCTTTGGCACTGCAATTGATTCCGGCATTGACCCTTTTTATTGGAATGTTCTTCTTCCCATTCTCTCCTAGATGGTTGATGTTGAAGCATCGTGAAGATGAGGCTATTGCATCTCTCTGCAAACTCAGACGTCTTGACGTCAATGATCCATTGTTACGAGCCGAGTTCCTCGAAATTAAGGCCGCCGTCACGTTCGACGAGGAAACCCAAGCGGTGCAAATTGGCGCTGGTGGGATGATGGCCCCATGGAAAGCATTATTCGTTCCTCATGTATTCAGGAGAATCTTCTTGGGTTGTGGTATAATGGTGTTTCAACAGTTCACTGGTATTAACGCCGTCTTGTACTGTGCCCCTCAGATTTTCGCAAGTTTTGGTTTCTCCAGCACTACCACCACTCTTCTCGCTACTGGAGTCACTGGTATCTTGCAAGTTCTCTTCATTTACTAGCTGTCTTGTACCTTGATAAATTCGGTCGCAAGACTTTCCTCATTGCTGGTGCCATCGGCATGTGTATCTGCCACATCGTTGTCGCTGCCGTCGGAGGTGTTTACGAAGACCAATGGAATCTCAATGAAGGCCTTGCTGTTACACAAGCATGGGTCGCCATCGTGTCCATTTGGTTATTCGCGGTCAATTTTGCCTACTCTTGGGGACCTGTCACATGGGTTCTTGCTCAAGAAATCTTCCCAGCCAGTGTTAGATCCCGTAGCGTCGTCCTTGTCGCATCTACTAACTGGATGTTCAACTTTATCATCGGCTTGACCACCAAAGACATGCTCGATTCTATGAAATATGGTACATACATCTTCTTTGCTGTATTTAGTGCCGGGGGTGGTTTCTTTATCGGGAAATTGTTCCCTGAGACTAAGGACAAGACATTGGAGGAACTCGATGTGTACTTCGGCGGTAGCATGGACAGTATCGCGGCTGCAGATAAAGCAATAATGCAAAGTATCAACGAGAGACTTGGTCTTGCTAAAGCCGAGAGCCTTGAAGATATCAAGCTGGACAACGAAGAATGATTGCTACAACTACTCATCAAGAATTGTAGATAAAGAAGTGGTGTGAGGTCACGTGTTGAATATGGGGTGTCTGGATCATAATTTTGATTCATTTTAACTTACTTGATATAATAATGATTAGCATTTATATTGAAATAATGACACGAGTTCCGATCAAAAAGAAATATTTCCCTATCTTGCGCTCGATAGCCTATATATCTTCTTGCGCAGTGTCTTCAGATATTTGCTCTTTAAGCTATCCGCTCCGCTCTTAGCTGTCCGCCAGGATTTTCTTTTCCCATGCGTACGAGACTATTTCAAATGGTCGTTAAACAGTTGCTGCACGCGAGTATCAACTTCAAGATCAGTGAGCCGTATAACACCCAAAGTGTTTAGATAGATCGTCGCGAATTCGGCCTGATCTGTTCTCGGTCCCATTGCGTCTCGCTCTTCGCTAGCAATATCTTGTTGCATTATGGCGATCACAATAGAGCAACAAGATGATAGACTAAGAGAGCAGTCAATTGAACTCATATTGACCATGCCACGAAAGATAATACACGTGGTAAGAATCTGATCTTGTTAATTCTTGTAAAAGAGTGACGACTGATGATCTCTTCGGTTGGGTTTCATGAAGCTTGCAAGTAGATATATAAGCTACCCTGTAAAATCAATGCAACAAGAACGTACAAATTCTAATTTGTACTATGATTCTACCTTGAACAGTCCAAATACACATGAGGGTAAGGAGAAGTCACCAGCTTCTTTCTTCTTCCGATTTTACAACTACCTTCGCTGTTGCAAGTGGATACCACTCCTGTTTGTGATTATCCGCGAAAGCCAATCCACCGAGATAAGTGTATGCAACAGTACCAGCTTCATCTGCGGGATATCCTCCTTCCTGACCCCATATCTCCATTGTGTTCAGTTCTTTCCTATCGCTGAATACTATTGGATCTCCGGGTTCTGGAAAATATATCTTGTAACTTTCAAGTGGCTCCGCTCTCAGAGTCTGACCGAAGATGAAGGCCTCTTTGCACATCATTAAAATTCTTTCCTCGATATGTTTATAATTTTTTTCCGGCAAAGGTCTCAAGAAGTATTCCAAATCTGCCGAAAGAACACCTATCCTCCTCTCTGAAACTCTCTTTCGAATCGATTTTCCACACCTGTAGGTCAGTTTTCTCCAATTATAGTAGTCAAGATTTTTGTGGATATCGCCTGCAGCGTCATTAGCAAGAACCAGTTTTACATTTGACACCATGTGGTCATCACCTTCAGAAGCATCCCGGATCTTCTTTTCAAAAGCTGCAAGTCCAGCTTCCATCTTTACGATACGATGATATTCTGGTTTAAACATATGCATTGGCCCAGACGACTCCATCAAGTTATATCTACTGACCATTCGACGCCATATGTGGAGATCCTTGTCCACCATTTCGACTTTCTTTCTTTGCAGTTCTATATTCTGATTCTTGAGTTCCTCAAGTTGAGTCTGTAATTCTTGCACATTTTGAGGAGGCTGATGAGCTTGTGCTTTCAAGTCATTACACTGAGCTTCCAGGTTCTCAACCTCAGCTTTCAATATTTCAATGTCTTTTTTGGCTTGAGCAAGATTTAATTCTGCTTGAACTTGACCGCTTTTGTCGGATACACTGGCCGTTTGGCGGCCGAAAGCTTTGAGTTCTTCTGATATCTTCTGGTAATTACTATCAAGGTCTTTGTATCGTTTTTGGGACTCAATCTTTTCATTTTCCAGAGCAACTGCTTCGGCCCGCAGAGTGATATTCATTAGTAATGAAGAAAAAAAAAATGCAATGTCCAAACCATAATTCAAAGGCTTCAAAACAAGTCATGCATGACTGGGATCGAACTTACTGGGACTTCACCATGTTGAGATAGCATTTTTTCAAGCTCGATTTGAGTCTGCTCGAGCATCTTACCCACCAGTTCTACAGCTTGTTGAACAGAGCCTCCATATTGAACATCTTGGCTGTCTTGGGCGCTGGAACTTCGGGATCTATTTTGAATATTGTGATTGCACTTTTGGGGAATTTGTAAAACTATACCTTGCCTAACTGAGCTCATGGTGTATATATTGAGGACACAAGCGTTGTGATCTGACTACCTTTGCTAATTTTGCGTTTATGAAATGGACTCCATATCATTCAATATCAAAGAAGCAGAGATTATTCTCTTTGCCAGTCTCGATATTATGCTAGCTAGTCCCTTATTACAGTGTTTATCCTTTTCCGTTTTCAGTACCTGAGCTCGTAAGGATTGAATCTTTGAAAATCCTTTGTCCATATGATGTTTTTTCCAACCGGCATCCGTCACATCACACCACATCAGATCTCCGATATTTTTATGTTTTGACAGAATTGATGAAGTTTCACGCAAGAAGACTACCATTTATTGTGTGTGAGGCTGTCCTCGACTGCCATGATAGTGAATAGAGGTATGATATGACAAGCTGAAAGTCATGGTATAAGATGGTGTATCAAACACTGCTCGAAGAAATAGTCGCCAAGTAGTAGCCTGGCCCCCACGTTGATCTTTCGAATCGTATGTCAAGGTCGGATGCATCAAAAATTAGTGGAGACATGGACAATGAAAAAGTGCAGTTTGATGACATACTCCCAGTATTTATTTATCTCGGATGTGTAATGATTTATTCTAAACCAAGCACCCTGCAAATATATTACCAAAAGTTTCAAATCAAATTTGAATTAATTATGCTTTTTGTAAAGTTGACAGGCGTTTTATGAGTTCATGAACTCGGCGTTGAAACCTCCAAACAAATGACAAAAAAAGTACCACGCAGAGTTCCTCATATCAACAATTTATTCCCTTGAGAAAGTAAACACCACAGTACGAATATCTAGATCGAATCCCTCTTTGGGCTTGAGTAGCCTCTGACTTGAAACTCAGTGATACTTCGCCTCAACACTACCCATGTTTTTGCCCTTGTACTCGAGTGAAAACGTCATAATGGCAGAGTTGATTGTCACTACCAACTCGAAATAAACATCTCAGCACGGGTTTCCAAGCCTATCAGTTTTCTTTCTGAAAGTCATTGGATCCACGCTTCTCAGTTCGACTTGCAGACTACAATTTACTTGCACCGACCGATCGGGGCGGATGGGCCCACTATTGAGTTCACAATGATCAAGATGTTCTTTGAACGCGAGATTCTCAACCGAGATGTTGTGGAGAGTTCGATAAAATGAGAAGCGGATCTTTTGTGGTCGCCTGAGACTGTCTCCGCGCTGTATGTACCAGGCCGTCTAGTCTTGTGAGTAGGCAATCAAAGCGAGAAGTTGTTCTGTCTTACACGTAGTGTTTTCCAGTTTCCGCATGTATCCATTCCATGAACTTGGGATAGCCTATATCTTCTGTGTCATGAGAGGCATGATGGGCTGACACCATAGTGTCGTGTCGCCCGTGTTGAGACTACCATGACTTTTTGCGGAAGCTGAGTCAGCACAGCACCTCTTGCAGCATATTAGCAACTTTCTTCCTTGTACTTAGAGAACTTACTTAACGATTGCGGACCAAGCATCATGTGGCTGGATGACTTGGATAGTCGGGTACTCTTGATCAAGTTGAGATTTAGGTACTCTGAAGAACCAAAACCGCCTACAAGTATAATTGCCTAGAAAGGGTTATTGAAAATTCCAAGAAGAGGTGAGGTAGGATATCTTAATAACTTTGATTATTTTCGCCTTTGGATGGTTTTCCGAAAGTCTCTTCGTTATGTCATCCTGCACCTGTTTGTTGACCTTGACCATAATATCTGCAATTATAGGGTCGAATATGAGTTTTATGTCATTACTTTTAATGTGTTAGCTTTGTTGATTTTTGCTGACAGGATACGGCCTTACGACTTCAAAGTCCAAACTTTGTTTACGAGGCCTCTCTTCACGTCATCTTTAAGCTTTGCCCTTAAGAAAATAAATGTATACTTGTCACCGGCAAGACAGCGGAAGAATGGTTCGAGGGAAGAATCGAATTTCTTGAAGGCAGCCGCGAAAGCCTTAGCATTCTTGGGATCGTGAAACCGAGCTTCCCCCACCAGCTCTTTGACAACTTCCTCAAATCTACTGTTGAGATTTAATGAGCCTGCCATGCAGCCTCGGTACTGTTCAGCCCAATGTTCATGCCAGCCGAGAATAAAACTTACCGGTACCAGGTACGAGCTCTCTCAACTCTAACCTGGGATTCAATTTAACTATCTCATATGATATGAGATCCACTGTACCACCACCAGCATCGCAAATGACGAATGCGTCGCCGATCTAGAAGAGATGTTAGTCGGGGACCTGTAAGACGAATGTAATCATACAGATAGCGCCTTGTCTTTGAATTCGGTCAGCGCGTATAATGCTGCTGCTTCTGGCACCTTGACGAGAGTCACTGGATAAATACCAGCCTTCCTAGCTGCCTGTGTGAAAAATCTCAGTCAGCCTATCAACGCATGTACACGGAAGATATCGACCCGCAAAGATAAGTCTTTCGCCCTGTCTGACCAAACAGCGGGCACGGAAAGGACAAATGTCTTTTGACAATCTTAATGTAATCCTCAGGCCAACTAGCCATGATTCTTTCCGTAGCGTGTTCGTACATGGCTCTAAAATCAACGGCCACTTCAACGGCTGGCTTGCATAGCTTATGATCGTAGAGGTTTCCGGTTGTTTTCGAATAAGCCCTTTGTGTTGGGTTAGAGATTTCAAAGAGAGCAGTACGTCAGAAGCCCTACCTGGCTAAATATCTACACCAAAAACCTCAGGGTTCTCATTTAGAAGGAATGCAAATGCAATGCCACTATACGTCGTTCCAAAGTCCAGTGCGATAATCATCTTCTCTTCCGATGCATAAATGTTTTGATCGCTAGGTAGGGTAGCAATTCCACTGGTAGACTTATCTTGCTTCATTTGGTTGTCTATGGCGACAGATTTCGCAAAAAGAACTGCGGTACTAAGGTGTTGATATGAAAATGCACAGTGTACTGCTGTTAGGAACGGAAAAGATTTCATACTATGATGAAACCTCTATTTATGGATAACATGTCTAAGATAAAATCCTTGCTCGTGTGTTGGTGTATTCTGCAGCCTTTTTAAGTTGATTCAGCCACGAATGTAATAGAATCTTCTAAATTTCGAAATCTCACGGATCGTTTGATCATGAAATTTCTGCTCCGCAACTCACTCCACGCACGTGCGCTGGCTTAACTGGTGCAGCTTCCAGCCCAATCTATAATTGTTAAGAAATTCGATGGCACACCTGGAAGATGGGACTCACCTTCTTCGCGCTCTGAGAATGACATGAAAGAATAGAAATGTGGCACAATATACTGTCCGACTTTTACGCTGTGTTCTTAGCATGCAAATAATTCTACGCAACTCAGATTCAGTTCGTATTTGGAGGATCATATCTTTGGTACGAACTACACATCGCAGTCACGGAACCACGCCATCCAGCCCAAGAAGCTCAACACAAACTCGATGATGGATAATATTGAATGTCAACTTTCCTTTGACAACCCAAATTTGTCAGAAGAGAAATAGAGGAATCCACAGAATATGACGGGGTCAGGAGGCGGCCATGTTATCTTCGTCGATTGTGTAATGGACTTTTTGTAAGTATACAATTCAACCACTGTCCCAGTCCAGAATTAATTGTTCTAGCCGAGGAAAACAGCAGAGGATACTGTTACCTTTCAAAACACCCACGACCTTACACAGCTTGCCACTGGGAACAATCTCTTGAAACAGCAAGTCAATAGTCTGTTCCAAGAAAAAGAGCAGGCAAGAAGTCAGAACCAAGCTTTCTCGTAGCAGCTTGAAAATTTCACTCGCGAAAACAATGAACTCAATATCAGGTGTGAGAAGCTACAGCATGATATTAGCATCTGCTCCTACCAGAGAAAATCTTGCGAAGCGGCTGCTGAGAAGGCTCTCGAAGATCTGGACATTACGAACAACTTACTTCAAGCACAAAATGACGAACTTCGCAAACTTGAGCATAAATACAACACAGTGGTCATGGATCGGGAATCTCAAGGTCAAAACTATCAAAATCTGTCGGAGAGCTTTAAACACAAAAGAAACAGAATCTCACCGTGAGTGACGAGCTCATAACATCCAACAATCAGAACCGTTTGGCGTCCAATTGCATAGAGTTGCGACAGAAGCTTGAAACGCTCGAGGAAGAGATTGGATATCACAAACAATAAGCCATGAGATTTCGAGCAATCATCCAAAAATTAAATACACGGATGGAGATCAACGAAGTTGTTATTGCCGAAGAATTTGGCTGGCTACGGGAAGAGATTCATCTCATCATTCATAGTTCCTATAGAATGAGACGAGTCCATCCAGTTCGCCAAAATCCGACCTTACAGAATGCCGAAACCTATCTTTACAATCTTTTTGGTTTCGGTCTTGATCAATTTCAACTAGAGAATGCAGTGAGAGCTTTCGTGTTCGGCCACTCGGATAAATCTCTGCTGTTTAGAGGCTTCTTTGGACTTGAAGATATGGATGAGAACTAGGGTATGGAGCTTGGGCTAAGAAATTTCGAGTCAATGCTCAATCAGAACCACCCAGGTATTTTGCGCTCACGATCACCTTCGATTTGCATAGATATATGTTGAGTACTGACACCTCTAGGTCAACACGCCGAAATCGCCGAATGGAGAACCGCAACAATGAAATCTGCAAAAATCTTGCACCCCGTCCACCCAAGTCATCTACCAGGCCCTTGCATCCACGTCGCCAGAGAATTGATGTGGCTATTGGACCCCTTACTAAAACATTCCCAGAATGAGACAGATCAGCTCGCGAGTCGCTGGCAGGCACTTTGTATGAGAGCCCTCAAGCTTACCATCAAGCTGAGGAGTTATCAAGACGTGTACCGTTGCGAGGTTCCTCTACCAAGAGACA